>NC_138382.1:79154951-79277602 GCF_054177405.1 Leptonychotes weddellii | reverse complement strand
CTTGTCCCCCATCCCTTTGTCCCCCGTCCCCTTATCCTCCTGTCCCCCTTTTCCCCCAGCCCCCTCCCCCGTGCCCCCTGTGCCCTGGAGGAGTTGGGTGGCCCTGCCAGCCCTGCAGACTGTTCGGAATAGTTTAAATGCTTTGACGCTCGGGCTCTACGGGATGGCAGAGCGGCAGTTTACTGGGTAATTCACATGCAGAGCTGCACCATAAATCTCGGGCGCTCAGTTGCCGTGGCACCACGGAGCGTTTCCCCACGTACAGTACAGTATTTCTGCCATCTTTGTTTGCATTGCGGTGAGTCATCAAAGTCTGTCTTGTACCAACACCCGGAGCCGTGCATTCCTCTGGCACTGGCACTCCACTGTTTTTAAAGCTGGGGCTGGAGCTGGCATTTACTTGGGCTCCGAAATCAAAGGCGGCTATTCATTCCCGAGAGCTGCCTGAATGTCCGTCTGCATCCGGCCTCTTCATTTAGATGCTGTGCGCTGCCCCGGAGAGCCGGGCTGGGTGCAGCTGAGCTGCGGCCGCCGAGCCCAGCGCGGAGACTCTCTGCCCTCCTCCTCCTCCTCCTCCTCCTTCTCCTCTCCCCCCGGCTCCTCGCGCCCTCCCCACCCCAAGGGCTCGCGCTCCGTTTGCTGCATTCCCGGAGCAGCCGGCGAGCCTGCCCCTGCCAGGCTGAGCGGGCAGTGCCGGGCCACCGGCGGCAGCCGCCAAAGGTAGGTGTCCCCTGCGGGCCGGTGCCACGGCCGCCCGGCAACTTCTCCGCAGCGGGGGCACTGCGGGCCCTCCCCCAGCGGCCACCCATCTGCCCAACTCCTGTCGCCGGGGTCCAGGCGCTCCGCCCTCCCTCCGCCCTCCCTCCCCGGCCACCCGGCGCCTCTGCGGCCCCTGCACTTTCCTCCCGCGGGACAGAGCAGCCCTTTGTGCGGGCGCCGCTGTGCGGAGTTGGGCCGGCGCCTTCTCCGCCCGGCCGTCCCCAGCCCCCACCCCTCTGTGAACCGGGCATCAGATCAACCTCGCTGGAGCTCCGTCCCCCAGCCCCTAGGGCGCCCGGTGGTGGCAGAGGGAGCGGCATCCCAAGCCCTTGCCGGTCCCCCCCCCCGCCCGCCGCCCCGTCTCCCCCTGACCCCTTTAGTCACCTGGACTGGGACTGAGCCAGCAGGGATTGGCCAGTGTGGGGAGCTGGGGCACTGGGAGGGCGGGCAGGTGGGACTGCGCCAGGCTCCCAGCTGCTGGTCTGGCCAGGTCCCTGCCGGTGGCCTGGGGAGCCCGTCCCGGGGGAGGGGCAGTGGGGGGGGCGCCTGACTTCGAGCTTCCGCTAACTCGGCTCACTGCCCTGGGCACCCCCACCCCGGCCCTCCTCTTCAGCCACTGGGGCAGGACTCCCCCCGTGTGGGCCCTCCGTGCAGCTAGTGCTACGAGGGAAAAGAAGAAAAACAAACCAGAAACCAGAAGACCCCCTTGCAAGACCCACTCGCTCGCTCTGGGTTCCGGCCCCCTCAGGGGAAGGGCTGGGAGGGGCTCCTTTGCTGCTAACTTTTTCTTGGGGAGAAGAGTTTGCAGACGTGGCCCGCCACCCTCACCCCTCCCAGCCGCCGCCACCCTCACCCCGGCAGCCGCCGCGGGTGGTGGTGCCCTGTTCCGTGTTCTGTCCTCTGTCCTCCCCATCCTCCCAGAGTGCAGGCCTCCATTTCTGTTCCCGGTGTCTGCTAAGACGGGGCGTCCCTGCCCGAGGGCTCGGGCGCTCTCCTGGGGGTGGGCTCTGGGAGCTGCACGAGGTGTGGGGGGCATGCCCCTGGCTGGAATGCGGCTGTGCAGCTCTGAGCCCAGCAGGGTCCCGCCGCCCGCCGTGAGGAGCTTGGCCCCAGGACCTCCCCTGGGCCCCTCGGCTGGAGGGGGTCCCGCTGGAGGGCGGGTGGGGGGGCACCGCGTGGAGGAGGGGTGGAGGAGGGCACGGGCGCGCTGGGGCAGAGCACATTTGCACGTCCTTGGTGGTGGGCCCTGGTGTCTGGGGGCCTGACCAGGTGTCCCCGTGCCCTCTCTCCCCGCAGATGTGCCCCCCTCGGGCGCTCCCGCGCTGAGTCTGAGGCCCGCCCTCTAGTGCCTGCCCGCCATGTCGCAGATGCTGCACATCGAGATCCCCAACTTCGGGAACACTGTGCTCGGCTGCCTCAATGAGCAGCGCCTGCTGGGCCTCTACTGTGATGTGTCCATTGTGGTCAAAGGCCAGGCTTTCAAGGCCCACCGGGCCGTCCTGGCCGCTAGCAGCCTGTACTTCCGCGACCTGTTCAGCGGCAACAGTAAGAGCGCCTTCGAGCTGCCGGGCACCGTGCCTCCCGCCTGCTTCCAGCAGATCCTGTCCTTCTGCTACACGGGCAGGCTGACCATGGCGGCCAGCGAGCAGCTCGTGGTCATGTACACGGCCGGCTTCCTGCAGATCCAGCACATCGTGGAGCGCGGCACAGACCTCATGTTCAAGGTGAGCTCGCCCCACTGTGACTCGCAGACCGCCATGATCGAGGACGCCAGCTCTGAGCCCCAGAGCCCCTGCACCCAGCTGCAGCCGGCCGCCCCCGCAGCCCCCCCCTACGTCGTGTCCCCCTCCGTGCCCATCCCACTGCTGACCCGTGTGAAGCATGAAGCCATGGAGCTGCCGCCGGCCGCCGGCCCGGGCCTGGCCCCCAAGCGCCCACTGGAGACGGGGCCCCGGGATGGCACAGCGGTGGCGGGCGCCACGGTGGTGGGCGCAGCCCCTCTCAAGCTGCCCCGGGTCTCCTACTACGGGGTGCCCAGCCTGGCCACCCTCATCCCCAGCATCCAGCAGGTGCCCTACTCCCAGGGGGAGCGGACCAGTCCGGGGGCCAGCAGCCTGCCCACCACCGACAGCCCCACGTCTTACCACAACGAGGAGGACGAGGAGGATGACGAGGCCTACGACACCATGGTGGAGGAGCAGTATGGCCAGATGTACATCAAGGCCACCAGCAGCTACGCAGGTAATGTGCGGTGGGGGCTGGCCCCGTGCCCCGACCGCGCCACCCGCCAGTGTGTGTGGGCGCGCCTCCAGGCCCCGTGGGTACCGGGGCGAGCCTGACCTCGGCCCCGTGGCACTGGCAGCCTGGCCGTGGCCGCTCGGGGAGGCCGCTGTGCCAGGGAGTGCAGGGGACGGTCCCCAGCCTAGGCTTGCTGAGCTAGAGGGGCAGGGCCTTGGCTGAGGACCGGACACTTAACGCTGGGTGAAACCCCCCCGGGAAGCTGCAGCCTGTGGGACGGGGCCCGCTCTCGCGCGGGTCACAGAGGACACCGAGGGCCTCGGTGGCCCAGGGACTTGCCCGAGGGCTCACAGGGTAGTGTGCGACCCACCTGCTCAAGACCTTAGCGACCCGGTGTGGCCCGGTCTGCCTGACCTTTGACCTCAGCCCTTCCCTGTGACTGTCAGTGAGGCCAGAGACTCCCCCGTACCTGGCTCACGTGCCACCACCTCCCTGGGTCCAGGCCGCAAAGTGCTTGTTGAACTGAATGAGCTGCCCCCCGTTATTTGTGGGGGGTCCCCCACTGGGGGCCTGCACACCTGAGATGCCCCCACTTAACGTGGTGTTACAGATCGCGTCCCAGTCCCTGGAGACCATTCAGGGTCTGCTAGGTAGAGGGTCCAGTAGTTGGGGCCCCAGATCGGGTGTCCACCTGCCGTCCGTATTCCCCGAAAACTGGCTGTGCGCCTGGGCCCGCTGCCTGCTCATTTGCATGCAGGGCCCATGCCCAGTGCATTGGCTCTGGACACATGGTGCTAGCGGGAAGTGACGTCCCAGAACTGGGGCCCCGAGGGGCAGTGTGGTGACTCTTTCCTCCCCTCTGTTCCCCTGTGTCCTGGTGCCCTGGTGGGGCAGATGCTGCCCCCCCATCTACTCCTCCACCTCTAGGCCGGTACTGGTCGATCTGACCAGCTGGGGCCCTTGGGATGGCCACTTCCCCGCGAGCAGCCAAGGACTGGATGGTGTGGCCAAGCCGGGGGGAGCAGGGAGGCTCTGCCTGGGCGCCCGCCTGCCCTCCTCAGGGGCTGTGAGTGAGTGATTTTACCTAGAGCTCATTATTTGAATATACGTGGTCGTATTGAGTGACTTGCACGGGACACGGGCATGAAGACCACGTTGATCTGGGCTTGGTTCTTCTTGGAGTGGCAGAGGGAAGGGCTTGGTGTCCTGATACCAGGAAACCTGCAGGCTCTGGCTCGGCCCTTCAGAGGGCCACTGGGTTTGTGCCTTAGAGGGAGCCTCTGGGAACGTGCCCTGTGTGGAGTTTCCTCTGCCCACTGCTGACGGCCACCTCGGGACCCGGGGAAGGGCCATGTGGAGCCCCAGACCCAGCCAGAGGGAGCTGGAATCTGCCAAGGGTCCAGGGGCGGGGGCCGTCCACCAGTGGCCCACAGTGGGACACCGGAGCTGGGAGAGGACCCCAGCCTCCAGACGTCTCCATCCAATGTGGCCATGAGCCTTGGCAGGAGTGGGATGCTGAGAAATAGGATGAGGTGTTGGGATTGCTGGGTGCAGGTACAATGCCTTAGCCCATCTGAGTACACCTGCCTGTCTAGCCGGACGAGTCTGGGGCCCTCTCCTCACCTGGACAGTGGCCTGTCTGTCCTTGGGTTTTCCAAGGAGCCAATGGGACAGTGGCCATGGGAAGGCCAGGGTAGGGGTTGGAGGCCGAGCTGCCCGGGACTGCCCCTCTGCCTTGACCGTGACCCAGCTTTCTCACCAGCCCCCCACCCCGACCCCCCAGCTCTCAGACAAGATGCCAGGGGCATAGGCCTGGCCCAGGGCCATGTGCCTGCAGGGGGTCACCCATCCATCAGCGCCCCTTACCCCCTTCTGGGGGTGTTGGAGGGAGGATGGGAAATGGGAGAGGACAGTGGGCACGGGCGGGCAGGGCTTGGGGCCGGCTCGGGGTGCTACAGTCTGGGTTTTCTCCTCGGTGAGACCATAAGTGGGGCAGGGAGGGGGGTGTGTGATTTCTTGGTTAAAATCTAGGTTATTGGCAGTGACGTCGCTGCCATCACTGGGCCCCGGGTGAGCTGGGAAGAGGGTTGTGGGGGAGGGGGCCGTGGGGGCAAGCAGGCAGAGAGAGGGGCCTGCCCTCAGAGGCTGCCTGCCCGCCCCCCGGGCTCCCTCTGCACACTGGCTTGGCCAGGTTGGGGGACATCCTAACAGCCCCCCGGGCCGTTGAGCAGCCTGCTGCCCCCAGTCTGGGGCCCGGACACGGGTTGGGCAGGCCTGTCTTGGAGCTGGTGGAGTGTGTTCCAAGGTGCACCCCAGCCATATAAGGACATGTGGGAGTCCCTCCTTCCTGGCCTGTTTCCCCACCTGTCAAGGGAGAGGTGGGCCCGAGTGACCTTCAAGGGTCTTGACCAGCACCGTCTGTGTAGGAAGGTGTGGGCTGCCAAAGGGCTGCCCCCATCTCCACCCTCCATCTTTTGAAGAACCATTAGCAGCTCCTGTGTGGTGAGCCTCTTGTTTTGGAAATCAAGGGGTTAAACATGACAGATGAGGTTAGTTGACCGTCCCGGTAGTCCCACTGTGTTCCCGCAGGGCCTCTGTCCCTGTGTCTCCTGCACCTCCTCGTCCATCGTCCATTGGGCGGAGACACCATAGCTGATTTATCTAGTCCCCGAGGACACTGGGGTTGTTTCTGATTTGTTGCTCTTAGGACTGAGTGACCAGGAAGGTGCTGAGTAGGGGCAGGGGGTGTCGATAGGGCGGGTCAGGCTCCCTCCCCTCTCTCCACAGCTCCTGGCTTGGGGCGGGGTTTCCTCGGGGGCTCAGGAGGCCCCTGCTCCAGGAGCGAGGCGCTGCCCCGTCAAGGTGGTGGGGGTTGGTGTTGGTTCAGGGGTGGGCAGGGCACAGAGGGCAAACCAGTGTGGTGAGGAGTCTGTTCCCACGGGCCGTGAGCAGCGGTGGCCCAGACAGGCAGACAGACAGACAGCAAACAAGACCTTGAACAAGTATTTAATCTTGGCTGGGGGTCGCCCTGAGGCAGGATGGGCTGCCCCTGGACCCCCGGGAGTGACGCTCAGGGCCAGGGAGAGTGAGCTGACCAAGGGTGTGGTGGGAGGGGGCTCGCTCTGCCGTCTCTGCAGGTGGGGTGAGGCTGGCCAGAGGGGCCACCTTCTGTGCCCCTGCCCCGCTGCCAGGGCTCCCGTGGCGCCTTCCGCTGCAGGCCCAGCCCCTCCTTGGTGTGGGCAAATGTTGCTCCTGCGGATGTCAGAGACAGAGGCACCCCGAGCCGAGCACTTCCACCTTCACCTGCTCCCAGGAGGGGACCCCTGTGGGCTGCTGTCCCGGGGTGTGCGGCGGCCATGGGCACCGTCCTGGGGCGTGCGGTGGCCGTGGGCGCCATCCCGGGATGTGCGGTGGCCCTGCCCCGTCTTGCTCCCGCTTCCCTCTGGGGGCCGGCCGGCTCCCCTGGGTCTGCCCATTGTCCCAACACCAGACACGGGATGGGGTCCTGGCACGTGGCCGCACATCTGTTCCGGGCTCCGCCCGCTGCGAGCAGAAGCTGCAGGTGGCCCCTGTGAGCTCCGGAAGGAGTGTGCGCGCTCTGCCATGGACCAGGCCCTGTGCATTGTCACCCATGAGCTCGGTGCTGTGTCGACCCGCAGCTGTCCACCCCTCCACCCCTCCCCTGCCTGTCGGGGGCCGCTCCCACCTGCAGCCCAGCTGCCGCTTGGGGCTCTCATAGGGAAGGGGAGAGGTGAGGTTTGTTCTGCGAATCCCAATCCCAAGCAGCTCTCACGGCTTCCCGGCCTGTCCGGGGGTGTCCACACTGCTGGAGCTCAGCCCCACCGCTGGGAGGGCCTGGGGAGAAGCAGGGGCCTTTTGTCCCTGGCCTGGCGAGGGGTGGGGCCCAAGCAGAGGCGGGGTGGGCTCCCTCCCTTTGAAGGCAGCACGAGGGAGGTGCCGGCCCTAGGGTGTTGGGAGGCCCGGCGGCACACTCCAGCTGCGCTTTGGGGCTTGTCCCCAAGAGCCTCTGGGGTGGCCTCCCTGGCTCCCCGGTCCTCAGTGTCTCCTGTCTCAGGTAGAGGACAAAGCGCGTCGTGCAACCTCACACGTAGCCCTCCACCCCGAGGACCCCGGGGTTCCTCCTGCGGTTGTTACTGAAGTCTCACTTCTGTGCCTCCGGGAAATGGGTGTGAGAGGCCCCTGAGTCTGGGCTGTGACAGCAGAGCATGGTCACCCGCCCGCCCCCCACAGCCTCCCAGCTGCCTTCTGTCCCTCGGGATGCGTTTGCCCGTTCTAGAACATCAGGTGAGCTGTTGTGCTCTTCGAGCTCCCGCTTCCCTCGTCAGCAGAATGTGCGAGGGGCTCCTCTGTGCTGCGTGGGTCAGTCCCTCTGTTCCCGCCCCTGCTCTAGTGCTTAGTCAACCATTTCTACGCAGTAAACCAGGCCCGTTCCAAGGGTGATGAGGCGGGTGGTTGGAATCAGTCCACTACCGCGGTCACAGTGGCACAAGATACGCAACAGTCTGCCTCCCATACAGTGTCTCCCGGGTCCTCCCGCCCCACCCCTGGCCCCCGCCAGCCCCACCCCCCCGGCTCTCTGTCCCTGCCGCTTTGTCTTTTCTAGAATCTTTGCAAATGGCATCGTACTGAAAGGAGTCTTTCCTTTTTCTCGCCATGTTTTGCGATTCGTGCATGTGGCGTTGGTCCTCAGTCGCCTTGGTCGCAGCTGTGGACGTGGCCCCCAGTGGCAGATGTGTGGGTGGCCTCTGGAGGGGGGCTGTGGTCATCGTGCGGCTGTGAACATCGGCGTGCCTGTGGGACCGCCGGGTCACGTGAGGAGCGTGAGTCGCGCCCCACTGCTGCAAGGTTCGCTGGTCTTCCGAGAGTTGTTTTGTCATGAATGATTTTAATGGGTTTTCACTTTAATTTTGCAGACGCGTTGCGTCAGCTCACTTTCAAGTGTTGAAGCCCGCTTGCACACCTGGGATAGACCCCACTTGGTCGTCACGTGTTGCGGGTCTCGTATGGCGCTGGGTTCGATTAGCTACTGTTTGCTTACGGAATTCTGCATGTGTGTTCCTGGAGGTCAGGCTCCCGTGGCTTTCTCACAGCGTCTTGCGTGTCCGGGGAACGCAAACCTTCTGTTCCCTCCTTTCGTTTTTGAGAGTTTGTGTAGTAAGTTTGATGTTACTTCCTTCTCGTGTGTTTGATAGAATTCATTCGCTGGTGAAGCCACGTGGCGTTTGGTTTCTTACTGTCGTTAACTGTGCAAGAGCTTTTAAGGGTAAATTCTGTTCCTTTAGATACAGAACGATTCGGATTCCTCTTCCATCATGCTCCAGCTGTGGTGATGTGTGTGTCTCCTGGAGCTTCTGATGCTCCCACGGCCATGGCGCCTTGCGTCCTGGGGTTTGACCACGCTGGCGCCATACGTCCTACGGGCGCTTCTTACACATGGCACATGGTTGAGACTGCGGGTTCCTGCGGTCCCACGATCCCTCTTTTATCCGGAGGGCTTAGGGGCCTGATGCGGGGCTCGATCTCACGACCCTGAGATTGTGACCTGAGCCGAAATCAAGAGTCGAACGCTCAACCACCTGAGCCACCTGGGCGCCCCTCTGCCGGCACCTTTTGGGTTGACTTTTTCCTCCTTGGCCCCGCTGTTGACCTCCTCTGTGGTTCGGTGGCCCATGCCCTCAGACGCCTGCCCCTCGGCCCATCCGCTTTCTCAGTGATGCCATCCTTGTGCCTCCCAAGTGTTCCCGTCCCCTCTGGCCCCTCGTGCCATGCGGTCACGTGCTCCCCAGCTCATGTGTGGTGGCCTCACCCGACGCTGTTTTTCGTACCAGAAACAGCCAACTATCTTGGTTCCGTTTTTAGTCCATTTTATTTAATTAATTAATTTATTTATTAAAAGATTTTATTTACTTATTTGACAGAGAGAGACACAGCGAGAGAGGGAACACAAGCAGGGGGAGTGGGAGAGGGAGAAGCAGGCTTTCAGCCGAGCAGGGAGCCCGATGTGGGACTCGATCCCAGGACCCCGGGACCATGACCTGAGCCGAAGGCAGACGCTTAACGATTGAGCCACACAGGCGCCCCTCTAGTCCATTTTAAAATCTAAGTCCAGGGGCGCCTGGGTGGCTCAGTCTTGAGCCGAAGCCTCTGACTCTTGATCTCAGGGTCGAGAGTTCACACCCTGTGTTGGGCTCCGTGCTGGGTCTGGAGCCTGCTTAAAAATAAATAAATAAGTACTTTAAGTCCATTTTGGCATCCGGCTTGCCATTTCACACTGATGCAGGCAGTCCTGTCATTGCCTCTGCATGCCCTCGTCTGGTCCCCGGGGACCCCGGCCCCCACAGGTCTTGCCACGCTGCTCTGCGTTCTCCTGTAGATGGACGTGCGCAGTCACAGCCCCGGGGGCCGGGCCACGTGGAGCCTCGTGTGCGTCGTGTGAGTGCGTGGCCACGGTGGTTGGTCTGCTCCTTCACCAGAGGGCGTTTACGTGGCTTCCAGTCCTCAGTAGTGATGAGGGAGGCTGGTGCAAATGGGCGCATCCCCACGTTAGCCTGTCCTTGAGGTTTCCGTCCTACGGGGTGGACTCCCCCGCGGTAAGGTGGGCGTCACGTGGCGAGCATGCATTTGACTTGCAAGACGTTGCCCGGCTCCTGTCGGAATTGGTGCTGTGGTCAGACCACAGCCATGTTCCCGCCAACACCTGGTTTTGTCTTATTTTAAAGCCACCCCCGCCGGGCCGTGGTGGTGTTTCTCTGATGTCTGATGATGTTGGATTTCTTCTGTGTATTCACCACCCATGTATCTTCCCGGGGCCTCTGCCTCTGAATCTTGGCCCTTCTTACTGGGTTGTTTGGATATCGAGAATGTTAGGTCCCTACAACAGTTGTGTGATCTTTATGTATTCCGGGCGAGGGCCTCTGTTGGGCACGTGATTCACGAACGTTTTCTCCTGGACTGCTGTTTGTTCATTCCCTTGATAGAGTCTTTTTCATAAAACAGACATTTTTTGTGGCGCCTGGGTGGCTCGGTCGGTTAAGCATCTGCCTTCGGCTCAGGTCATGATCTCAGGGTCCTGGGGTCGAGTTCCACATCGGGCTCCCTGCTCAGTGGGGAGTCTGCTTCTCCCTCTCTGCCCTTCCCCCTGCTTGTGTTCTCTTCCTCTCTCAAATAAGTAAATAATCTTTAAAAAAATATGAAAAAAAACCCTTTGATATTTACCCATATGTTTATTTTGTGTAGATGTGAGTTTCCATCTGGTATCATTTTCTTCTGCTTGAAGAATTTCTTGTGACGTTTCTCACGGTCCTGGTGATGGACCAGCAGTGAATTCTGGAAACTTGCAGAAAGGTCTCGATAGCACCCTTTTCAGAGTCTGCCTCTGTGACGCGGGATGCACGTGCAGTGAAATCAACGTGGGGGTCTGCGCTGGAGTCCCACGCGATGCTTTCATTGGCTCAAGGTGGACACCTCTCTCTCGGTTTCCTCCCGGGAAGTCGCGGGCCTTCCCCGTGATTTTCTGTGCGTGCCGTGTCTTCCCAGGCTTCTCAGAGCCCTTGTGTAGTTTTCTGTGTGTTTATTCCGTGACGGTTTGTGGAGCTTTTTGGGGCACGTGCGTTTATGCCACTGGTTCTCAGGTGACTTCATGCCCCTCTGCCCAGAGCCCCAATCACTTGTGCTTTGGTCCCCGAGATCGCTGAGGCTGCGTTTGTTGAGTGAATACTTGCTATCACTGTTTCTCCACGTTCACCCGTTTTTTTCGGCAGCTCTGTCTTGCTCTTCCCTTGGCCGCCCATGTCCCCATGTCTCCCCTCATTGGGCTCCTTTGTGTGTGACTGTAGCAGCCATGGTCCGTGGTCCCGTTACGTCGTCGGGGTAAAGCCTCTGCCCTCGCCCCGTCCTGCGTTCTTTCTTGACCTGTTTCTGCTGACCGGCTTTCCTCCTTTTCAGGGTCGCCTTTCCGTGCCCATCATGTGTCTAATTGTTGGTGGATACAGGACATCGCGAATGTTACCTTGTGGAGCTCCCGCAGTTTGTGGTCCCAGGCCCCTCGCGGTGGTGCCAAGCGGGACTCCGTAGCTGTGGGCGTGGCGGCCTGTGCGTCCCCGGAGCGTCCCCACTCTTGTGGGGTGAGCTGCCTGCCCTTCTCACTCTTCCGGTCCCGTGTGCGTGGCCTAGACATCCTGTCCCATCCTCCGCTTGCCTGCATTCCCTCTAGACACAAGAGGCTTACTCGCTTTATTTCTTGATCAGTAGCAGTTTTTGTATTTTGTTTAAAGACCTTTCTTCTCCACATCCAGGTGATTGTGATGTTCTTCTCTGTGTTCCTTAAAAAAAACCCCAAAAAACAGGGGCGCCTGGGTGGCTCAGTCAGTTAGGCGGCTGCCTTCGGCTCAGGTCATGATCCCAGAGTCCTGGGATCGAGCCCCGTATCGGGCTCCCTGCTCAGCGGAGAGCCTGCTTCTCCCTCTCCCTCTGTCTGCCGCTCTGCCTACTTGTGCTATCTCTCTGTCAAATAAATAAATTAAAAAAAAACAAAAAACAAAAAAAAAACCCAAAAAACACAAAAACTTTGATTTGAAATCATTTTAAATGTACAGAAATGTTTCGATAAGTGCCTTCTGCTCAGCCTCACTCACGGGTCAGAACGTGCTCGGTTTGCTTTGCCGTCTCATTTCTCTTTATATGGAGAGGTTGTGGGAGTTTTGAGACGCCTGAGAGCACGTTGCAAAAGTTAGGCCCGTCTGCCGCCCGGTGCCAAGCATTTCTGGCAAACAAGGACATTCTCTTACGAAAACGCGGGAGCACGTTCAGCGCTCCGGAGGCCGGGCTGTGGTCCAGCGCTCCTCCCTAGCCGCAGTCTGCGTCGGGGTCTCCCCGTTGTCCCCTCGCCGTCCTCCACAACCATGCTGTTTCCCCGATCCCGGGCTCAGGTCAGAAGCACACTGTGTATTTTGTGGCGATTCTCCACCCTCTCCTTAGTCTGGAACAGTTTCTCTCGCCCTTTATCCTTCATGACACTTCCCTTTCTCCAGAGCACGGTTCAGCTGTTTTGCAGAATGTCCCTCTGTTTGGGTTTGTCGGGTTTTGCCTGGTGATGGGGCTCGGGTCGTGCGTTTTGGCTGGAACTCCGAGGAAGCCACGCTGGGTCCTTCCCGGTGTGTCCTGTCAGGCAGCACCTGATACCGTGCGGCTGCTGGGTGGTGACGGGTGACCCCTGCCAGCTAAACCCGCGCTTTTCCCTTCGCAAGAAGAGACTGCGTCACCCACCTTTTTTCCCCCGGCAGTTTTAACGTCCAGTGAGGGTTCCTGCCAGTTGCGAAATGGTGATTTCTAGCTCCTAAGCCCCCCGTGTTTGCTGGCGGTCTTCAGGCAAGGGCTTCCCCACATCCCCCACTCGCTCCTTCATTTATTGTTTATTTAGTGTTAAAATAGAGAGTTTTTAAAGCATCTTTCGTACTGTCTTGTTCCACGAATGTTCCAGGACCCGGCTGTTCTTCCTTCCGTGGGGAGTGGCACGTGCAGCCGCCGTCCAGGTGTGACGTCTGCCTGTTGCTCCCGGGGCCGCGTTGACGGTTACACCCTCCTGGCCGTCGGAGCTGGGATTTACAGATTTAAAAACCACGCGTTCAGGCCAGTGTCTCCAAATCCAGTTCAGCCCCAGGGTCGTCCTGGCCTCCCCTCTCATGCCTGTTCTCCTCCTAACGGACACGGTTCTGGCGCTCCCATTTCCGTAGGAAAGGCTTTTATATCTGCAGTACGTCTGGGATTGGTTTTTTTTTTAATGTGCTGCGATATGGGGCCCAACGCCGACTTTTTCCCACCTGACTCCCCAGTGGGTCTGCCACTGGCATCAGGGAGACCACCTCTTCCCGCACCATCGTGCCACAAGGTGTGTCCAGAGGTGAGTGCGGTGCGCGAGCCCCACCTGCGCCGTGCCGTGCCCCCCCCGCCATGAGCCCCCCGCGAGCCCCCCGTGTGTCCCTGAGCCAGCACGTGCCGCCTGCGTATCCGTGTGAGCTCCGTGTCTTTGGTTCTGTTCCTCACAGTTGCCCTGCCTGCCTCCTTTTTGCATTTTTATACACATGCCTTTTAGAATCCTTCTGTCGATCGTCACGCACAAGTACCTGCCGGGACTTGGGTGGGGTTTTGTTGACTCCGTCCTCGTCCTCCATCAGGCCTGGGCTGCGCCGAGATCCCCACGGTGTTGGGTGTTTCCCTCCACTCATTTCCATCTCTTCTGGGTTTTTCTTGGGACTGTCCTGTCGTTCTCCGCACGTCTGTTAGATTAATTCCTAGAAATTCATTTTTTGTTTGAATCTACATGGTATTTAAGTTTCTTCTTTCTTTTCGTTGGTTGTTGCTACCGTATAGGAACAAGTTGGATTTGTTATTTAAGAAAAAAGTCTGGCCACAGCTCACTTGCCCGTTCTGCTGGTTTGCCTGCAGATTCCTTGGGATCTCTCTGTGTGCAGCCGCGGTGTCTGCTGGGGGCTTTGTTTCTGTCCCTGACCGTGCCGCCTCCTCTCTGCCCGGCTGGACTGGCCCGGGCTTCTGTCTCATCTCCAAACTCGGGGAGAGCTTTCCATATTTTGTCTTTAAGGAGGGTGTTCACTCCAGGCCTTTGTGGCGCATGTTAGGAGATGAAGGACGTTCTTTTCCTAGGTTAAGAATGTTTGGTTTTTTTTCCCATAAGTGTTGAATTTTAACAAAAGCCTTGTCTCTAAATATTGAAACGGTCGCATAGTTTTGCTCTTCTGCTCTTCTTTTCTGAACTGTGGAGATTGCTCTTCTGAATATTCAGACAAGACAAAACCAGACACTCGTTCAGCCCAGTTGTGATTGAACCCCTGGATTCGGTTTCCTGGTTCCTCCCTCCCTGTTTTGGGTGACTGTTGTGAGGTGTGAGGCCCTCCCCAGGGTCCGACTCCTGGAAGGGGCGTTGGGCAGAGGAGTGAGTGCAGGCGAATCGAGGGGAGCCGCCCGCTCTGATCAGAGCCTGAGCCGGGGGTCGCGGCCCGCACGCTCATCCTGACCTGCACCCTCGCTGCTGGGAAGCCTGTTCGATGCAGTGCAGCAGGGCATGCAGTGTGGACGGTGTAGACACCCCACGCCCACATCAGAACCAGGGCCAGGAGGCCACGGTCAGCGCTCCGCAGGTTGGGTCAGGTTCGTGGGTGGCCACAGGTCACAGGGGGCGTGCCCTCTAATTCTCTGCCAGGTAGCAAGCATCTCACGCCTCTGTGTCAGGGTTCTCTCCCTTCTGAAATTAACTCAGAGTTATTTCCCGCTTGTTTATAATTTCTGTCTTTTCTGAGTCATCCGGAAAACTTGGCTCAAGATAGGCTGTTTCTGAGATGCTTGCTGTGACTGACAGCTGACGCTGCTGCCCCCACGTCCGTCTGGAAGCTTCCGTAGACACGTCGGCTGCGTCCAGTTCTCTCATTGATCGGCGTGAGTTTGTCCCTAGCATCCCGTTAAGGTCCTCTTGAGGTCTGTAGCCGGGGCGGCACGCCGTGCCCTGGGCAGATCCAGCCCCTCGTGTGGTCTGTGCGGCCCACGACCCAGGATGCCATTTATCTCTTTAAAGAAAAAAAAGCAAAATAAAGATATGCAACCGACGTCACGTGCGGCCCAGACGGCCTCTTCATACTGAAACTTTGCCGACCTCTGTCCTGAAGGATCCTGCGCCGTGTCCTAAACCCTGTTAATTTATGCCCATTCTCCTTTTTATTCTTTCAAGGAACCAACTTTGGAATTTTTTTTTTTTTAATTTTATATCTTCACGTATGATTTCATTTCAGTTTGCTTCAACTTTCTGAGTTCCACTAGCTGCTGTTTTCCTGGTGTTTAAGGCAAATCTTCACACGACTGACTTCTCAGACTTTTCAGACGTGTGCGCGCAGGGCCGCATGCTTCCTGGTCCGCGTTGCCACATTGTGTGTGGCGCATTTTCCTTGTCATTGGCGCAGAGCGCGTTCTCCGTGTTCCTGAGCTGACCCGTGGGGTAGGCGGCGGGGGTGCGGTGCTCAGCTTCCAGACGCATCCTGGGTTTTCTGCTCATCTCTTTGTTATAACTTCCGGGTTAAGTGCCCCTGGCCATAGGGTGTTCAGAGCACCTGGTGGCTCTGGAGTCTGTTGAGAATCACGGTATGCCCCAGCGCATGTTCCATATGCACCGAAAAACATGATTGCGTCCTTCAGCTTGCACCCTCCTTCAGATTTGTTTTCATCTCCCTGTTGAATTGGCCCTTTTACCACCCGGCATGTCCTTGGAAAATCGGCTTGGAGTGTCTGCGTGCTCTTTGGCTGGCGTGTCCTGTGGGTGCGGACGCCGTATGTCTGCGTGTGGCTTCCAGCTTTCGTTGTCCTCTTGTTTCAGGTGGTCTCTTGGGTTTGGGTTTTTTAGCCAGGGTTCACAGACTTTAACTTCTTAGTCTTCTTTAGCACAGTCCGGTTACATTTCGTGTAACTACTGACCACTTTGGGTTTCCTCTCCTGTCTTACGACGTCCCATGCGTCCCCGCTAATCCTCTGTGTTTCTCCGTTTTTCCTCTTTCTGGTTAATCAGTCATTTGATTCTGTTCCTTTCCCCTTTTTCTCTTACTGTAAGTTTGTGCGCTGCTCTCTCCAGGGTTAGGGATTTCAGCATCCATGCTGATGGACACTTCTCCTTCAGGGACCCGCAGGGCCTCCCGTCCGTGCTCTGTCTTAGTTCTGGGGATGTTTTCGGGGCCCCCAGCTCTTCTTGGCCGTGTCAGGGGTTGTGTTGAGACTTCTCCACACGGTTTTCTGGTGCTCTTACCCTCTCCCTCTTCACTGGGACCTCTCGGCCACGATGACTTCCCGTGCGCACCGCCGCGCCTCCTGGGCTCCCAGGACACGGGGTCATGCTGTCCCCCACGTTCTGTGTCACTTGTCCTCTCTCTCATGACTCTCCTACTTCTGTTCCCTTTCTCTGCTTCAGTCTGGATTATCTTCCAGGTCGGAAATCTTGTTACCTGCTCTGTTTCATCTCCTCTGATACCGACCCCGTGTCCTGGGTCTGATTCTGGTTTTCTGGCGAAGTTCTCCATCGTGTCCCTACATTTCCTGCGCGTAGCGAGAACTGTTGGTTCACGGTGGTGGCCGTTGTCCGGGATGGGTCATCAGTGGGTCTGATCCCATGTCTTTTTGTAAATTGCCTTTTTATCACTCATTTTCCCCATGTTCCTGGTAATTTCTTAGTGCTGGACAGTGTATGAAAACATCTGGGCGCTCCCACCAGCACTACTCCGAAGACGGAGTAGCTACTCCGTTGGAGGCCTGGGCCTGGAACTGGCAGGGTGCTTGGCGCTGTTCCCGGGCCATGGCTGGTTCTGGGTCTCCGCGGAAGGCCTGGGGTTCCCCAGAGTGCCTCCTCCTGGCGGGCCCCGAAGTCTGATGTCTGTTTACCTTGTACATGGGCACCAAGTTCTTGATTTAACTTTTTTTTTAAAGATTTTATTTCTTTGACAGAGAGAGACACAGCGAGAGAGGGAACACAAGCAGGGGGAGTGGGAGAGGGAGAAGCAGGCTTCCCGCCGAGCAGGGAGCCCGATGCGGGGCTCGATCCCAGGACCCTGGGATCATGACCCGAGCAAAAGGCAGACGCCCAATGACTGAGCCACCCAGGCGCCCCTAAAAAATTGTTTCTAAAAAAAATATATATATATTTTTAAAGATTTTATTTATTTATTCATAAGAGACAGAGAGAGAGAGAGGCAGAGGGAGAAGCAGGCTCCCCGCTGAGCAGGGAGCCCGATGCAGGACTCGGTCCGACTCTGGGATCATGACCTGAGCTGAAGGCAGACGCTTAAAGACTGAGCCACCCAGGCGCCCCTTGATTTAACTTTTTTTTTTAGTTTCTTGGTGATAGTTTTTCTGAATCTGGTCCTGCACACGTGCTGCTTAGTGGTGGAAGGAAGTTGAAGGAAAGCTGGGCAGTGGCCCCTCAAGTCTGCACACTCCAGGCCCAGTTCCCTTGCTGCCCGGCTCCACGGCTGCTGCCCGCTCAGCTCGGGGGCCCTGGCCCTAAAAGGCACCTTATTTTTGTGCAGCTTCTGGAGTTGATCTTGATGGGGGGCCACTCCTTCATTGCCGCATAGGCGTCTCTGGGGTACCTTGCAAGTTACACGCACTTGTTTTTGTATAACTAACGTATGTTCATCATCATAAACAGTACAAGAAGTCCGCACTAGGGAAGGCCATTCTCCCAGCCGTCCTCTGCCTCCCACTGTCTCCCAGAGGCCTGGCATCTTGGTGTCCTGTCTCCCTACAGAGCGCGTGTGTGCACTTTACCTAAACACGTTCCCAGGGCGCACAGAACCCCGCTGGGTGTTCATGGTGACCAGTGTCACCGGGTGTCACGGGCCGTGATCTGTCCAGTCGTGTGCGGGGGACAGGGAGGCTGCTTGTATCTCGAGGCCGGGGCCGGATGAGCCACGGGAACTGACAGAGGGATGGAGGTCAGGTTGGCAGTGAGAGCGGCCCCTCGGTTTGCTGGGACTCCGGTTGGGGACTTCATGGGGTCTCCCAGGGCCAGACCAGGTGCTGGACACAAAAACAGCAGAGCCCGTGAGGTCTGAGGACAGGCAGCATCGTGGCAGGTTTGACTGGGACGGGCTGAGTTGGACGGGGAGCCGCCCAGAGGAGGTTTCGGATGTTCCGAGCTGGGGCCAGAGGGGCCGCGGCCCGGGGCTGCGCTGGGTGCTGTCCGGGGCTGAGCTATCACGTGCCGCAGTGGAGGGCATGGGGACCCAGGGGCCCGCCGCGTCCCTTTCTGCCTGGGCTCCCAAGGGCCCCGGGCGGCGGTGTGTGCACGCACGTCCTCCCCACTCCCGGGCCTCACGTCTGTTCCCGCTTGTATTTCTTTCTTCTGGGCTTTCGCTGCCGGACTGGTCGCCTTGGGCACCGCGTGTCATATCTGACCGGTTCCAAGAGGGCTCTGCCCTTGCCCTTGCGCGTCCACGAGACGGGGTGCATCTTGCCGTCCGGGGGCTACACTGTAGTACCTGTCCCTCTCCCCCCGGAAGAGCAGCCTCGGCGATGACGCCCGCCCCCTGGTGCTCCCCCCCCGCCTCCCCCCCCCCCCGGGCCCAGGTGCGCCCTTGGGAACCGCCACCTGCCCTGTTCCCGGGACGCTGAGCCAGCTGTGGGCGTGGCCCTCTCAGAGCCGCTGGTCTGGTTGGTGCTGAGCAGGCAGATGCAGAGCGGGGGGAGACCTTTGTGAGGGGAGGCCGCCTGGGGCTGAGCAGGAAGGGACAGGGCAGGGCGGGCGGGCAGCCCACGCGCGGGGGTGGTGTGGAGAGTGTTCGCCATCCAGAGTAGCTCGGTCACCCCCCCACGCTGCCCCCGATAGTCACCCAGCCCCGTGCCGTCCCCTGGCAATCACCGATCTGTTCTCCGTCCCCAGAGGTCTGTCTTTGGGACCCTGTCCTGCGAAGGGGTGACCCAGTGCCTAACCCTGTGAGGCTGGCCCCTTCCGTCCCACGGCGAGTCTGAGGCTCACCTGCGCGGTGCAGCAGCTGCAGCAGTCCTTCTGGATGGCCCGCGCTGCGGGCGCTCAGCGGCGTGTCCGCCCGCCGCCGCGGGGCCTTGGGCTGTCTCCAGGCTGGGGCATGTGTGAGCGCCCTTGCTCGGGGCCTGTGCGGACTGTCTCCGTGTCTCCTTGCTCCCGGGTGAGTACCTCGGATGGGACCGCCGGCTCCCTGGGAAGCCGCTCAGCCGTGTCCCAGCGTGCGCGCCCGCCGGCCGGGGCCCCGCACCCAGCTGTTTGCACCCTGCGCTGCCCAGCGTGCCCGGGGTCTGCGAGCTCAGCCGCTCCGTAGGTGTGAGGTGGGGTCTCTGTGCGGTTTTATGTGCTGTTTTCTAATGGCTGATGATGTGGAGCATCTTTTCATGTGCTAATTTGCCATCTGTACATTCTTTGGCCAAGTGTCTGTTCAGATCTTTTGCCCATTTTAAAAACTGAGTTGTCCATTTTCTTGCTGTTGAGTTTTGAGAGTTCACGCTAGATTTGCAGGACAAGTCCGGGGTCAGATGTGTGGTCTGCGGACCACTCCCTGCTGTCCGGGGCGGGCCTGTCTGTCCGTCGTTCACAGACCGGAGGTTTTCGTTTTCATGAAGTCGGTTAATCGAGTCTTTCATGGGTGATGCTTTTGGGGTCGTGTCTAAGCTTTTAGCTGAACCCAAGATCACAGAGATTTTCTTCCAAAAGTTTTATGCTTTTTGTGTCTTACGTTAGGTCTGTGATCCATTTCTACTCATTTTTGGGTAAGGTGTGAGGTTTAGATCGAGGGTGGTTTTGTGGTTTTGCTTTTGAGGTTTGCCCATGCACAGCCCGTTTCTGGGCACCACGTGTTGGAACAGCTGTCCCTTCCCCCGCTGTGGTGAGTGACCCTTTGTCACAAAGCAGCTGAGTGTGTTTGTGCGGGTCTGTCTCCGGGCTGTGGACAGGGTGTCCCTCTGCTTGCCCGCACGAACCTTGCGGGCTTGGTTACGGTCATTCTACAGTAAGTCAGAAGTGGACGGTGTGATTTAGCGTTTTTCTTTCCATTTAGCTGTAAGTTGTATTTTCCTATGTAATCACGGACAAGGGGCTCCTTTCCTTAATCTGCCATTTTGACAAGCAGTGTATACTCTTGTAGGGTGGGAGTACCCTTCTCTGTCCCCCCACCTCCTCGCCCGACCTCAGTGGAGCTCCGTCACCTGCTGGCGGCCACTCGCACTAGTGGGGGCTCCCTACTGAGGGTGGGGGCTGCCTGTGCCGTCTCTGAGTGCATCTGGGGACAGGAACAGAGTCCGCTCCTGGGGCCCTGTGACACGCCAGCATCCTGTGGGCCGGGGGCTTGGTATGTTTTGCTCGGGGAGAGGGCCCAGCGCTTTGATCCTTAGTCAGTGAGCCACAGGAGGTTGAAAAAGTACAGGAGTGGAGGCCAGTGGCCCTCCCGGGGTCCCTCCAGACCTGCCTCACCCGCCCTGCCCTCCATTGTATTGAGATTGAGCTGGCGGACGTCACCGCGTAGACTGTAAGATGAGGACCACGTAGCGTTGGGTAAGGGCAAGTGTCTCCCACAGATGCCATTCGTCTCTTTCAAGAGAATGGTTCTGTTGCACTAGAATATACACAACTAGGATTTCCCATCATAGCTGGTTTTGGGGGCACCGTCCAGGGGCGTCAAGCATGCTCGCACTGCTATCCTGTCGTGCCCTCATCTGCCTCCAGGACTCTCCATCTTCCTGACCCGAACTCTGTCCCGTTACACACGGACCTCCGCTCCCGCTGTCTGTCCCTGCAGACAGACCAGCAGCATCTGACGGGATCTGTCCTCTGTGCTGGGCTCACCTCTCTCATCATGATGTCATGAAGGCCCCGTCCTTCCTTGGCTGGACTCCCGCAGCGTCACCAAGTCAGGGAGCACTTGGGTCCCTTCTTGGTGCCCAGAGTTCCCCGCAGGGTCCATCCTCGCGTCCGGTTATAGCTCTCTTTGTGCATGATCTGAGGGTCACTGCCTGTCCTTGGTCGCTGCTTCCCTTTTGGCCCAGATCAGCTACTGTTCCAGATCATTCTGCAGAGGCCCTTTCGACCGTGACTCACCTTTCCTGCCCTGATTACTCACCTCTTGGTACAGATAGCTAATTGCTCTTTCATGTGCTCCTCTCCAAATTCCACGGTGCCAAAATATTTGGAGCCCACAGTCCTGGAAGCCGGTTAAAAATGGGGCCATTGATGGGGAAGGGAGCCGTGGTGCCTCAGTGCGATCCGCGGGGCGGCTGCCGTGTCCCTGCCCACAGCCCACCGAGGGGCCTCCCAGCACGCCTGCAGCCCGGCGCCCGAACGCCCGCCCCAAAGCCAAAGGGATGCACGGGGGGGGGGTGTGCCCCCAGCCCCCATACCCCCCGCATGCTCTCCCAGGTCTCCAGAACCTGGTTGTAAGCCGTCCCCTCTGCTCCCTGGAAGGAGGAGCCCTTGATGCTCAGCTGTGGGCTTCAGCGGCGGCAGCAGGAGATTTGGGGCCCGGGGAAGGGGCGGGGAAGGGATTCGGAGCACCTTTCCAGATGAGCCACCACTCGGGTTCGGGTATTTTTAGCTGGCGCAGTATCCGGCGCTCGGCAGAGCAGAAATAGAAGAGGCTCTTTTGGATGTTCTGGATCTGCCGGTCTCTGGCTCTCGGGAGCCGGGCTGGGGGGCTGGGGGGCTGGGGGGCTGGGGGGCAGGCGCACGGACCGCAAACAACTTCTGCTGTTGAGAGAAACACGGCAGGACGCGTTGTGGATGGCGTGACTTCGGCTGGTGAGCGCTCTTTATGTAAATGCCACGCGTCTGCGTGTGTAATCACAGCCGGCCGTGGGGGGGCGGGGGCGGGTAATTATGTTTTAAAATATCATCCGGGTTGTTTTTGCTGTGCTCCCTGAGCCCCCGGGTATTCCAGGTTTGGAAGATTCTCTGTTGCTCTCCGCTGATGCGCCCCTGCCTGCGTGCCCCGCACACACCTGGTGGGAGGTGTTGCCCAACCCCTAGAGCGGCCCAGTGCCCTCTGACCTGTGTCCTGGTCTGGGGCGGGCTGCCTGAAGCGGCAGGCCCACCTCAGCCCTGAGCCCAGCTGCCTGCCTTCTCCAGAGAGGCCTGCCCGTGGTGTTCAGGATGCCGGCCCCGCAGGGGCTGGGCGGCCCCCACCACTCCCCTCCGGGAGCTTGAGGCTGCTCCAGGTTCTGGAGGCCTGGGGGTGTGGAGGGTCTGCCCAGGACCCTTCCTTGCCATCCTCCCTTCCGAAGCCCCTTCGCGGCAGCCCCTATATGGCTTCCCCAGGTCCTTGGCCCAGCCCAGCCTGGCCCCTCCCACCTCAGTGTCCACAGGAGCTGAATCTTCCTGTGACCCGTGAGGGGGCAGTGGGTCACAGTGCGGAGGGGACAGGACCCCTGGCCCAGCCTGAGCCTGATGGCAGGCAGGTTACCGTGGCCAGGCCAGGCCTGGAGGGCAGGTCGGAGGGTGGGGTCCTCAGGGCGGGGAGGGGAGAGGGGGCGGCGGCCACCTCCACGTCCACAGCCTGCTGCCTTCATGTTCCCGTGTGGCGCAGGACCGTCGGGGGCCCCGCCCCCCAGAGCTGCAGGTGTGGCGGGGCCCAGGCTCTACTGCCAGCAGGTGTTTATGCAGCGGTCTCCAGGCGCCATGGAGGGGGGCTGCCGTGAGCCCTCAGGCTGGGCACACACACACGGCCTGCTCCGCTCTGAGCCTGCGCTCTGTCCGGAGAGGGGCCGCTCCACCTGGTCAGACCGCGGGCCCAGCCCCCTCGCACAGGCCACTGCCTCGTCTGCAGGCCTCGGTCTGGTGCACACCTCCTCCCAGGAGCCTCCTGGGCCCTCACAGCTGGTCTCCAGGTCTGGGTGGCATGCCTCCCCTGTCTTCCTCCATTCGCTTACTCACTCTGGTCCTCCCTGCCGGGGTAGGGACCAGGTGGGCAGGGAGGGCGAACGGAGGGTGGGTATGGAGCAGTCCAGCCCACCGTGGAGAGTGGGCATGGAGCGGGTCTGACCCGGGCCTGGGTGGGCAGGGAGGGCGTTCTCGATTCCCGGCCCTGCCCTGGCCCGGCCTGAGGAGGCCCCTAACCAGGTCGGGTGTGTGTCCACAGTGCAGGAGAAGCCGGAGCCCATGCCCCTGGAGAGCCGCTCCTGTGTCCTCATCCGCCGCGACCTTGTGGCGCTGCCCGCCAGCCTCATCAGCCAGATCGGGTACCGCTGCCACCCCAAGCTCTACTCGGAAGGGGACCCCGGGGAGAAGCTGGAGCTGGTCGCAGGTGAAGGGCCCTCCCGCCCTCTCTTGTATGCACGTGCCCTCGGGTTTCCCTTCGGAGTGGCAAACAATGTACTCATCACCAATCAGTCAAAAAAAAAAAGGAGAACATCTTAAATTTCTTCTAGTTTCCTTTTAGAAGAATGTGTCATTAAGAGGAGTTATTCAATTGAATTAATTTAGCATTTTAATTGAATCCCCTGGGCTGGCCTCGCATCTGATTGGCAGGGGCTGCAATCACGATTGTGCTTTAATTTAGGTGGGAGAGAAAACCACATCGAGCCCAGCGTGCTGGTCCCCCTCCCCCAACCCCCAGAGGGGCCCCCCCCCCCCGGCAGCTTTGACGGGTAACCACCCGAGGTTCCAAGTGCAGCTCCGAGGCGGAAACGGGGTTCTGTGAAGACAAACGGCACCTGTTAGGGCCGCGTGCCTTTGTTACAAAGACGCCTCTTCCCAGTGGGGCTCCGCTTGGCCTCACAGCTCCTGGCAGATCTTTAAGGCTCTTCACGGGGAAGATGTGGCTGCTGTCGCCCACGCTGGAGCAGTTTTCCAGGAGTGTCCTCCCGGGGCCACCAGGGGGGGCCCAAACGGGCTGGCCAGGACCCACGGGCACCGTCCCTCCTCCTCAGTGCTGGCGCGCACCCGCTCCGAGCCTCTGGGTCCCCCCGGTCCTGTTTGGTACTCCTGGTCACCGCACCCGGGGCAGCACTGTGGGGTTCTGCCCGACCGCCCCCTCTGCTGGGAGGTCTCAGAGGGCAGCGGCAGAGCAGGCCAGAGAGGGGTGGCTTGGCCCTGCAGCTAACCGGAGAGCAGCCGGGCCTGGGAGGGGTCACACCTGTCCGCCAGGGTTTGGGGTTGGGAGGGGCGAGGGCTGATCACCTTCCCTGGCCAGGCCCCATGGTGCCCCACCCCCGTTCCAGAGTCCCTACAACAAGGGGGTGTCCAGCCCGTGTGGCTCACGGTGACCTGCTCTGCTGTTGGCTTGGAGCCTCTACAGACGGGAGATGGGCGGACGGGGGCCCTCGGGGACACTTGGCACGCTATGGCCAAGCCCAGTCAGACAACACTGACCCGACGCCCCGGTGGTGGTCTCCGTCCAGAGCCCCGAGGCCGCCGATCCAGGCCCCCTCAGGCTAGAGCACCTCCGCGTACCTTCCTTCCACCCTGCTCCCTCCTTGTCTTTTTTCCCAACAAGATCCAGTATGGGATCTGTGACATGGGGGTCCTAGAGGAAGGCCTGAAGGGGGTGGTGGGAGTCCCGAGGACCCCGCAGGTGCGTGCCCTTTGGTGTCTTCTCGTCCATAGTCGGGGGCACTGTCCCACGCATGCGTCCGTTCCTTTTCCCATGAGCACCGTCTGGTCCGACAGAGGCCGCTCCACGTTCTCAGTGGGCTCCGGCCTTGGTGCTCCCGTGCCCTGCTGGGCACCCGGGCCTTGCCAGTCTTCTTCGGGGTAAACAGCATTGCGTGGGCTCGCTGACCACACCCCTGCCCTGTGGCTGGCTGCACCCTCCCCCCACACGCACTGGGCCGGGTGACCTCCCTAATCCCAGCTCCCCGGCACTGCCTGAGGTGCTTTGGTTTTGGGGAAGGGATGGAGAGGTGAGTGTTTCCCAAACCGAGGGCCGAGCAGGGGATTCCCTTGAGGCTGGAAGGGTGATTTGGAGACAGTGCTCTGAGGTGTGTGACCCAGGCCGCCTCGTCCAGGTGGCAGGGCCCCAGCACAGCGAGGAAAGCCTGGAGCGATGGTCCCCAGTCTGTGGGGTCCCAGGCCCCGGGGGCGAGTGCTGCACTCAGCAGTCAGGGCGGCCTTGCGCTGCTCCCCGTGCTGCCCAGCACCCCCCGGCCCGCGGTGCACGTGTTCTGGCCCCAGCGGCCCCTGGGAAGGTCATGGCCCTGGGTTGTGGGTCACAGCCTCTCCTGTCTGGTGGTCACAGGCTCCGGGGTGTACATCACACGCGGCCAGCTGATGAACTGCCACCTCTGTGCAGGGGTGAAGCACAAGGTCCTGCTGCGGCGGCTCCTCGCCACGTTCTTTGACAGGTGGGTCCCTGGGCCGGTGCGGAGGCTTCTAGGGTCTCCTCTGGCAACGAGCTCACGGCGGCCTCGCCTTCGTGGCCCCCCGCCTTCCTGACGTCCCGCCACGGCGTCAGCCCGAGGACTGTGAGGCTGTGCGGGGAGAGGGGGTGGGCAACACCCACCCAGACGGCCCGGCTCTCCTGGACACGCCCCTCCCCCGCCCCTGCCCCCGCCCCTGTGAAACGAAGAGCCCCACTGATTCACGTGGGCCGAGGAGCCCCGTGCCCAAGGGGCTTTGCTCCCCTCCTGTGTCTGGAGGGTGGTACCGGCCCCTGGAAATGAACAGCAGTGCCAGGGGCGGCTGCTGGGCAGGTCCCATTCCTGCGGCGCCTCTGGCCAGTGGCCTCACTGCCCCCCACCTTCCCCGCCAGGAACACTCTGGCCAACAGCTGCGGCACAGGTATTCGCTCCTCCACCAGCGACCCAAGCCGCAAGCCTCTGGACAGCCGGGTTCTGAACGCTGTGAAACGTGAGTGCCCCGGGGCCCCCTGGGTGGGCTGGAGGGGCTGCCCGGGTCTCCGTGGCGCCACGCTGGCCCCCAGGGCAGGGGAGGCAGGGAGGAAAGAGCAGCTCTCGGGAGCCAGGTCTCGAGGTGTGAACGTTCTTGGTAGGTTTCCAGGCATGATGGATTCAGCTGCGTGCGAAACTATTTTAATATGTGAAATAGATCTAATTTTCCTTTTTGAACAAAACCCCTTATTTACATTTCGAGGCTATTTTGAGCCTTTGCCATCTGCTCACCGACTTCTGCCTCCCGCTCCCGGGTGCGTGGGGGCGGAGCCCGGTCCGTCTCCGCAGCCCAAGGCTGCCCCTGGTCCCAGCTCCCCCCGCCCCGGGATGGGGAGGGGCCTGCCGTCCGCGCAGACCACCCGGGCCACCAGCGGGCCCTCCCACGGCGGTCGGCACACGAAACACCGTCTCCCTTCCTTGCTTGGAAAGCATGTTTCGTGAGACTAATTCTGTCTTAGAGCAAAGAGGGGCCTTTGCGGTCGGTAGTTATGGTCCCCAAGCTGGTGTGCCGGCTGGGCTCCGGGAAGAGGCGGGGGGTGTGCTGCGATGCTGGTGTGAGGGGCCCGCCCCGGGGACCTGTGTCCGGCCCCCAGGCTGCTTGCAGAGCTGGGTCCTGTGGCTCCCGGTGGAGGGGAAGGAGGGGAATGCCGGGGTGCTGATAGGCCCCGCTGCCGCTTCCTCCTGGCTGGGCGCTGGGCCCAGGACAGGTGTGGACCGGCTCCCGCCGTGCTCCTCGTCCAGCCTGTGTGAAGAGCCTCTGATGAGGGTGGAGAGGCCCAAGCTTCGGGGTGGGCAGGTGCCCGGGGCTGCCTGACTTCGGGGCCCTGCCCTGACGGCCCTTCTGGTCAGAGCAGCGTCCTCGAGCAGGCTTGTCTCCGCAGGCCCTGGGACCCAAGGCGGGTGGGACAGAGAAAGTGAGGCCCAGAGATGCCAGGGACCTGCCCAAGGCCACACAGCCAGCCAGTGCGCGGGGAGGCCCACAGCCCTGTGCCGACGCTGCCTGTCCCTCCTCCCCTGGACATTCGGCCAGAGGCTGTCCCGAGGGAACAGGGCAGGGCCCCCGGGACGACCACTGGTCTGCAAGCTGAGGCCAGCAAGGACCTGGCTGGCCACGCGGCCCGCGGTGCCGGTGGGCAGCAGGGTGGAGGGCAGCGCGGAGGCCCCGGCCCGGGCCCCCGGGTCGCTGACGCCCGCCCCCCCGCGCCCTCTGCTTGCAGTGTACTGTCAGAACTTTGCCCCCAGCTTCAAGGAGAGCGAGATGAACGTCATCGCAGCGGACATGTGCACCAACGCGCGCCGTGTCCGCAAGCGCTGGCTGCCCAAGATCAAGTCCATGCTGCCCGAGGGCGTGGAGATGTACCGCACGGTCATGGGCTCCTCGGCCGCCGGCGTGCCCCTCGACCCCGACTTCCCGCCCGCTGCGGCGCAGGTGTTCGAGCAGCGCATCTACGCCGAGCGGCGGGGCGAGGCCGCCACCATCGTGGCCCTGAGGACTGATGCCGTGAACGTCGACCTGAGCGCCGCCGCCAACCCCAGCTTCGACGCGGGCGAGGAGGCAGACGGGGCCGGCTCGGTCATCCAGGAGGTGGCCGCGCCTGAGCCGCCGCCGCCCGCGGCCGCGCAGAGCCCCCCGGCGCCCTTCGAGCAGGGCAGCGCCAGCTCCAGCCGGCCGCAGACGCCCGCGGCGCCCCGGAGACAGGAGGCGTCCTACGCGGGGACCTTGTAGAGGAGCCGCCGGGAGCCTCGCGGGACCGGTACTAAAGCTGCTTGCATGCGTTACTAATACAAACAAATGTGATCAAGCCACTTACCTACGGGACTGCTACTGTTGCCTGACAAAAATGTGATTTTTATCCTGCTTGTATTTAAAGTTCATGAAGGAAACAAATGCATTCGTTATACCGTAAAGGATTAGTCCGCTGGTGACCTAGTTGCGAGGCAGGTCCCAGGGCTCTTTTGGATCTGCGAGGTTCGTCTCCGGGCTGTGGGCCCCGACCCCGCTCTGGAGGGGCGAGAGCCCGCGGCCCCGGTGCCCGGGCCCTGCGGCGTGGGGCACGCGTCTCCCAACACTCGCTGCTCGTCTGGGGGACCCCGCCCGCCCCTTTGGGGCCAGGGGCCAAACTCCTCTTGTTTTCCCTTCTTCCTGAGACTCGGGGCTCCGGCCTGCCGGGTCCCCCGCGTGCACGGGGTGCGGGAACACGTGTGTGAGTGTGCGCGTGTGTGTGCGCGTGTGGGGGGCAGCAGAGGGGAGGGAGAGGAGGTGCCCCTCCGTCCCTCCCGCCCCACGCCCGTGGGCCCTCCCGGCCCCCTCAGCTCCATGGCCCCCGGGGCCCGCCGGCTCTGCCTGGCCGCCCGCCGTCCTGTGGTGCAGCCCACCGCCCTCAGCCATGTTGGGATTACGTTTGTTTGTTTGTTTTTGTCTTAATTCAGATCTATTTCATGTATGGTTTGAAAACTTTCAGACCCAAAAGAGCAAAAAATTAGGGAGGATTTGGTGTCCCTGCCCTCAACCCACTATGCTTTGGGCTGGGTCATCTGTGGACCGCGTCCCGCCCAGCCCTGGCCCAGGTCCCACGCGCCTCCTGTCAGGAGCGGGGGTGGGGGTCCCAGGGAGACACAGCCAGGGTGTGTGGCGGAGGAGGGGCTGGGGGCCCCGCTTGGCCAGGCTGGGCTGGGGCGGGCCCCCCGTACTGTGCTGAAAACCTTGGGGCCGGGTGGGCGGGCGGTGGGCACGGGCCAGGCTGCTGGGCAGTTTGCAGGAGGAGCCCGGGAGCAGCAGGGTGGAGGTTCTGGAATGCGTGTGGCAGGGTGCAGTAAGGAGGGGCCCTAGAAACTGTTGGCTTGTTTGAGGCTGGAAGGCTCACGTTGAAGTTCAGTTGCTGTTTTTTGGTGAGCGAGGGCATGGGTTGTGCGCACACGTGGCCACTGGTCTGGGGGCTTCCTGAGCCCCAGGCAGTCTGGTCCCGGGGAGACCAGACACTCCTCCATTCCCGGACGTGAGGGGGTCTGTTGGTCCCCCTCCTCAGCACTCTGCCTCCCCTGACCGGGTGCGGAGCAAGCCCACCACACCCCCTGTGTGCACAGGGCCGAGCAGGTGTGGCTCAGCCTCCCTGTGACCCACAAAGCTGAGCCTCCCCCGGCTGCAGGCAACCTTGGGGGCTTAGGCATCTTTCCACTCAGGTTCCTCCTGACTGCTGCCCTGTGTGGAGAGGCTTTGGGGGAGACCCGGGCTGGGCGTGGAGCCTCCAGGCCTCCTCCGGCCGGGCCAAACATGTGCCTGCCCTCCAGAAAGATCTGATGGCTCCCAGGAAGGCGTGGGGAGACCTTGGGCAGGCCCGTGGGGAGCTCGTTTCAGCCCCTGTGCCCGAGGGCAGGGGGGTCTGGGCCTGAAGAGACTGCACTCCTGCTAGGGCTCCGAACCAACCACCTGGCCTAGAGGTGAGCCTCTCTCTCTCCCCGCCTCTTTCTCCCCTGACCTGGGCCCAGGTGGGCTTGGAGCTGCATGAGCCTGGGGCCCCAGGCCACTCAGGACCTAACCCTCTTGGAACTGAGAGGCCAACCCCCAGCATCCTCAGGCGGCCACTGGGGGGTGGAGGTGAGGATGGGGAGGGTTGACCCCCATCCCCCTCTGCAGCTTCCCTTCCTGACCCCAACGTGCACTTTAATTTGACCATCCCTGAGGACCCCGGGGAGACGGCTGGCCTGTCCTGGCCGTCAGCAGAGGGCTTGCGCGCTCGCTCTCCCTCTCCCCCTCTCTTTCTCCTCCACTCCAGAGTGGGAGCGGCCCCCGACCTGAGGCCAGGACACGAAGGGGTGCCCTTGGCCCGGCGGCGGCAGCGCCCACACAGAGGAGGCCTGACCGCTGCTCAGGCCAGCACAATGTCCCGTGACCTCTGTCCCTTAATCGTTTATAACCGCCGTCTGTTTTGTTGTTCTGGGTAAGGAAGGCAAGAGCTATACGTGAAACTTGAATACTTCAATGTGAATGGGTTCTGAGCTCTCCCTGTGCCCCGGGCGGGCCAGGCCGAGCGTTTTGCACTAATGTGTCCCGCGGTGGACGTGGGTCCGGAGCGTTTGCAGACGGGCATGGCTGATGATTGTATCTGCCGGGGCGCTCCCTCCGCGTCCTGAATGTTCCGCGGGGCGGGCAGCGGCGGGCCTGGGCTCGGAGGGGCCTTCCAGAGTGCCTTAGCATCTTCTGATCATTTTTCCCAAGGAAAACCAATTAAGAAAACCGGACCCTCCCCCTCCTCTGTTTACAAGACGACTAATTCCTGTCCTGTGAGCGTGATCCTGACTCACCCAGACCCCGTAGACCGAGAGACAAGCCACTCAGTATTTATGACATGTCTGCACCTTTATTCCCGAGCTTGACTATTAGCAATACGCATACACTATGTAGTCTATTATAGAGCTAAGTTAGACCCGCGCCGTTTTGAGGAGGAGAGAAGGGACTGGACCCCGTCGGAGTGGACGTGGCGGGCAGCCGGCCGGGCCCCCATCCTCACCCGCCCTCCCCGGCGGATGGGCTCTGCTGAAGGAGGCAGCTGGGACGGAGTGCAAAAGGTCCAGAAGCAGGGGCCGGGGGGAGGACGGATACTGTGAGCTGGCGGGGCCGCCCGGCCGGTGCACCTCGGTACTTGAATTCTGTCTTGTGTTCTGCACTGTGTCTGCTCTCACCCAGAGTTCTCTGTGGTTGCTTAACTTTGCGTTGGATTCGATAGTCTTGCCTTGCCCCCTGAACGTGGCCGTGGCCGTGGATGAGCGGCCGGGGGGAGAGACCGTCCCGGGAGCAGCCCGGCTGCTGTCTCCTCGGGGGAAGCTCGTTCTGGGGCAGTTGTGTTTGTAGCTGGGAGGGACGCAGGGGGGAGGGGAGTGGCGGGAGCGGGGGCGGGGACTCTGGGGTGCCCGGCCCTGACCTGTTCCCCCTTAACGGCGGAACGTTCTAGTGCCAGCCCAGTGCCACCCCCAGCCACTTACTGCTTAGATTCCCCTCAGATGGGTTATATTTATGGAAGTATCTTGATGCCGGTGGAAGGAGGCTGATGGCCCATTAACCAACCGAAAACTGCGAGGAAAACCTCTGCCTCTGCCGGCAGTAAACCCTAAACACAGAATCAAGAGTTCAGAGCTGTCTTGAGCTTTAACTACTGTTTCAGAACGTTGCTGATGCATAAATTTGTCATTATGTCAGGCAGCTCCGAGCATGTCGCCCGCCACCGGCCGGAGATCGTTAGGGCTTGGTACAAGATGTTTGTAATGTGGCAAAGGTTTTGGGTTTTGTTTGTTTGTTTTGTTTCGTTTCTTTGGAAAAAAAAAGAAAAACGAAAAGGAAAATTATGCAGAATCTAAAGCATTCAGATTGGACAACCTGCTTGAATTCTGATCAACCCCTTCATTGTTAGCGTTTTGCACATGATTGTAATTTTTATGTCAAAAGAAGCCAAAACTTGCAATACTATTTTTAGCAGACAAAAAAAAAGAACTAAGTATAAAGTGTATAAATATTTTTGACTTGAACATTTGGATGGCACTGGGTGCAAACAGACCATTCATCCTTTGGACGGAATGTTTGGGAAAAAGAGCCTTTTTACAAAGAGACGGTTGATGTCCAGTCTGGTGAGGGGTGAAATCCTACTGTAACTCACGACTGTTAAACAATAAATAAATGAAACCACTGTTCCTTGTGCCGTGGAGCAGGTTTGTTTTCCTAGGACCCACCCCCCAGCCCCCTGAGCGAGCGAGTGGGCTCGTTCCAGCCCCAGCAGGTGCGTCCGCTTCTCCTCCTGCTCTTGTTGGGTTTGAGTCTCGGCTGACGCCACACCAGTCACTCAACCTACAGAGACGCCCCCCAGCGGCCAGGAAACCCAGGGCTTCCGCGGCGTGCCGAGCCAGGTGCAGGAGGTGGAAGTCCTTGCAAACAGAAGGATGTGATCGTTAATTGTAAAGCGCTTTGTAAAATTCACATTTACAGAATAATAAAGTCAGTTCAAACCCAAGTGGCCTGCGCTTTGCTCCGTCAGTGGGACCTGGGGAGACATTGCGGAGCCAGGGGGAAAGCCGACTGTTGGGCAGGGTGACCCGGTGACTCGGGACACCCCCAGGAGCCAGGATCACCACGTGGGGGCGGGGCCTCCCCAGGCTTGTTGCCCACTGTCCACCCAGGGCCAGAGATCCGGCTGCGGGGGTCCAGAGCCACTGGGCCCACTTAACCTCCCCCTCCCCCAATCTTACCTTACATGGGAAGGGGGCTGGGTGCAAGGGGGCTGTCACATGCTTGTGCGAGAGCCTTGGGCTGGCCTGGGAGGGGCTCCTTTTCTTTCTATTGTCTGCAAACTGGGAAAGCCACTTCACCTGGCTCACCTGCCTGCCACCCGCCGCCAGGTGTGAGGCTACCTCCTTCCAGTCCCCCAGCCGCCTCCCCCTGGGCCAGGTCTGCCCCCACATGGACAGAGGGGGAATTGCAAATGAACAGCAGGCCCCCCGGCCTGACCTGGAGCCCCTGGTGCGAGGTGGGTGGGTGGCATCTTCCAACCGTCTGTGGCGCCGTCCCCACCGGCCCAGCTCTGGACTGGGGTCCTCAGATTCAGGAAAGCCTGGCAGCTCACGGCCTCCTTTGTTTCTCTGCTGTGTCCACAAGAATGTTTGTGAGCTCCCCCTGAAACCTGGGCCCTGGGCGATCGAGGCTTTGCATCAGGATGTCCCTCAGCCCTGGGTTAGGCCCCTCGCACGTGCTTCCCACACCCGGACACCTGTGTGGTGGGCTCCTGTCTTCTCAGCTGCACCGCTGGTCTCTGCCTGAGCTAAGCCATGGGTGTATTTATTTGCTCACTTGTTTAGCGGGCTTCTCCCAAGGGTAGGGGTCTGTAGGTCTGCTTCATGGTTACGTCCCCAGAATGGGGTCCCCTGGAGCCATGGCCAGCACAGAGCAAGCACAACGTCTAAAATGAGTGGCCGTGGTTTTCAGAGGGGCCCTTGCACTGGGGAGCCCTGCATCCACGGTCAGCACATCACACTCTCTCCCCAGGAAAGCCCAAGGAGCCTGGCCCAGGAGGGGAGCTGCGTATGTGTGTCCCTGCCCCACTGCCAAGCCCAGCTCTGGCCACCGGGGCAGCGTGCCACTTCTGGTCTTGTTTTCAGAGCTGTTCCCTGCCACCCCCAGCCAGCTGACCGGCGTTATCTCGGGCCTGTGCAAGGCCCTTCCCACCCACGCCTCAAAGCTGCTGGATGGGGTAGATTCCCCTGTCATCTCCCTGGGCTGGTGGAGATAGCCCACCTCTGGGCCATGGGACATGCACGTGGGAGGCCCTGAAGCCCCCTCACGGGCCTCCAAACGCCCCACCCAGGCGGTCCAGGGCCAGCTGAGGCCCATGTGGGGTGGGAGTACCAGGAGGGTCTGGGCTTGGAACCCAGTTCTGCCGGGACCCTGTGACATGGGGTCTCTTGGTGTTTCAGGAGGAGGGCCCAGGCACCTGTGAGCCAGGGCTCTGTTCCCCACCCCCCAGTCTGAGCCCCTGTCCTTCAGCTGGCCTCCCTGCCCTCGCAGTCTGGACGGAGACTGGCTGAGGCATCAGAAGCTCAGCCCCTCCTCTCAACCCTTTGTCCTGTCCTGGGAGGAGGGTGCAGAGTCAGCAGGACCAGAGGCTCTGCCCTGGAGCCCTTTGTCCTCAGCATAAAGGGTCGGACCCCTGGGGTGGGGTTGGTTCTGAGCCTGTGGAGGAAGGGCCTGCTGGTCCAAGCTGTGCAGAGGTCAGGGTGAGGTCCTGGCCAGTGCGGGGGGTGAGCAGGGAGGAGGGCGGGCCTGGGGTCTGGGGGGCCTGGCCAGTGTGGGGGGTGAGCAGGGAGGAGGGCGGGCCTGGGGTCTGGGGGGCCTGGCCAGTGCGGGGGGTGAGCAGGGAGGAGGGCGGGCCCGGGGGCTGGGGGCTCCCACTCGTCATTGACAAGCTTTGAGTGGCGTGTTCTTCACAACCCCCACTGGGTGGGCACCGTCCCTCCCTGGAGGGGAGACTGAGGCCCTGCACTGAGCAGCCGGTGCCGTGAGGGTCCCCGCCCATCCGCTGTTGCCGAGGAGGCTTGGGGCGGATCAGTCTCAGCTCTGCCTTATGTCCATTCCATCAGGTGGCCCCAGGAGGGCCAGGTGGGTCTACTGGGAAGTGGACACAGACACTTGTCCAGGGACCACTGGGGGATCTCCATCGGGAAGGAAAGGAGAACAGTGGGCAGGTGGGCAGTAGGTTAGGGCCCTGGGTCGGGAAGGGAGGGTAGGGCCGGGGAGGAGGGATGGGGTCTTAGATGCACCCAGCTCAGACATTTTGGTTACCACCCACACGGGGGATGAGCACACCGGGGACGAGCAGGAGGTAACAGTAGGTGTTTACAGAGGTCGGGCTGCCTGTGTGCCTGGTGGGGGGGGGGGCACGATGCCTTCCCCCCTGGGTGCTGTTTCTTGGGCTCCCCGAGGGTGTCTGTGGCCAGTGGTGAGAGCGGGGGCTGGGGCTGGGAGGGGCCCAGGAGCCTGTAAGGTGGGGTGGGGATGCATCAGGTGCCCTCAGTGGGAATACAGCCATGAGGGTGGGCTGGAAGGGACCTCTGGCCCAGGTCTGTTCTTCCCCTGTGACCCACCTCGAGGGGGCCTCCCTCAGTGTGAGGGAGGCCGTTCCAGGTGGGCCAGGGTGTGAAGGCTGCTGTGATCCCAGGTCCCCGCCCAGAACTCCCTGGGCCCCCTTGTAGGGACTTTGTAATAACTAGGGGGCCTATGGAGAGAGGGGGCGGGGAGGGTAGAGGAGCCAAAGCGGGCACCATTCTGGCCCAGCAGTGACAGCACCGGGGGTCTCATCCGGATCCCCAGGCCCACACAACCCACACTGGGGAGGCAGGTCCTGCTGTGCAGAAGCTGCTCCCAGCCCCCTGGGACCCATAATTGACTAACTGCTCCAGACAGACAGCGGAGCTGGGACATGGATGGCATTGCCTCGAGGGGCGGGGGCGTGTGGAGGCCCTGATTTCCAGGAAAGGCAGCCTGTTTCTCCAGGGCTGGCCATCAGGAGCTGGGAAGAGCAAGGCCTTGACCGGGGCCAGCCAGGCTGGGACAGGGCCCATGTGCCCTGGGCTGGGTGCATGGCCTGGGGCCGGCTAGCACCTGCCTCAGTTCCCCCTCACAGGAGGGCTGGGCTGGTGCATGTGTGTGGCTGTAGCCCAGCTCCATCAGTTAGGGACAGAAGCAACCCCGGCAAGAAGCCCGCCATGTGTGTCCCTCTGGCCTCCCTATGGTGGGGCAGGTTCTGGAAAAGGGCTCCCCCAGCAGCACTGGGCACCTCGTTCAGAAGGCAGCTCTCCCTGGTATGGGAGGTTCCGGGGGGCCCCATGCTGGCACCCCAGATGGGCCCCACCTGCTTGTAAGCCAGCCCTTGGGGCATCCAGCTCTGTGGCCCTCACCCTGCTCAGGCCTTTGGCCAGCCCTTCTCCTGGAGTAGGGCAGGGGGCAGAAGCTCACCCCCAAGGAAGCAGTCAGGGCCCCAGCTGGGGGGCTGCACTTGGGCAGGAGGGGAGGAAGTCACCCCTAGCAGCAGGGTGTTCAAATATAGGCCCCTGGGCAGCCCCCCAGGGACAGTCCATAAGGCAGGGGTGGGGAACGTGACCTCCACAGGCCCTGGCGGTCTGGGTCTCCATTCAGAGCTGTTTCCTGAGCCCCCTCCTTCCCCTAGGCCCATGCAGGCCTGGATGCAGCTTGGGGCTGGGAGAGCATTTCCTGCCCTGAGGGAATTAGCAGCCCCGTGGACCCTGAGCCACCCCGGAATTAACACTCCCAGCCTCCCTGCCACCTGGGACCTTGGCTGCTCAGCTGTCCCATTCCTTCATCCATTGGCCGGGCCCCTCCCCGGACCCCCCCCCCGCCCCCGTCCTCAACCCCCAGTGATGTGGCACTGAAGGGACTCTGGCCCGGAGGAGACCCGGGTTTGAGGTCTAACTTAGGGCCGTGAGCTGTGAGACTGGCATGCATCTGCCCATCTCTGGACCTCGGCTTCGGCCTCCAGACTGCAAGGTCTCTGCAGTGGGCCCCCCACCCACAAGGCTCCCCGGTCCCTCGTGGGGAATCCACCTCCCACGGCCACACTACCCATTACACAGGGTGGCCCTATGGCCTGCAGAGGCTGAGGCTCGCGGAGGGGCGTGGCCACGGCACACAGCCCCGCCCCCGCCCCGCCCCACCCTCCCCTTGGATCCCCAGCCCACCAGCACCAGGCTGCCGGGAGCCCCGAGGGCTGATGCGCCTGGCAGCGAGCTGTGGAGAGGGGCAGGTGCTCCCAGTTTTCGCTTCCTGCAGGGCACCCGAGCCACACAGATGGGGGACCGGGGTCATGTGGAGGGGGATTGGGGTGCAGAGCTTAGGGTGGAGAAGGATGGCCTCCGGGCCAGGACAGACTCCAACCCTCCCCCTCCAACAGGCTCCAGGCTTGGACTGGCTGCTTCTCTCCCTGACCACGAAGTGGGGGTGAAAAGGAAGGCCCCGCCCTTTGAGGACATGGGGCGAGGCAGTGGGGTGGGAGAGGCCCAGGGGGAGAGGAGGAGAGGGGAGGGCAGGGGAGGGGGGAGGAGGGGAGGCGGGCAGAGCTGGACTCACCACCTGGAGGCCCTGGGGGTTGGAAGGGGTCCCTCTGGGCTCAGGGATGGGCTGCAGGGGTGCTTGGCCTCTGTCTCCACACTGGCCCTGGGTAGCCACTGGGCTTCAGGACCCCATGCACCCCTTCCAGAGCCTCCCCAGGCCAGGGCTCCATGCAGACCCAGAGCCAGCCTGGGCTGGAGGGCTGACTTGTGCCCTGGCTTCAGCCCTCATGGGGACTCCAGTTCCAGGGGACATGCCAGGAGGACGTGCACTGCCCAGTGCTGGCCCAAGAGCATGTCCAGGACTGAGCGGTGGAGCCCCTCCCGCAGGGGACACTGGACTTCGATTGGAAGGGAACCATCAGGCCACCCCAGCCAAGCAGAGCGGGACTGGCAAGGCAGGCATGGCTGGGAGGGAAATTGAGACCCGATGCCAAAATGCTCAGGAAAGCCCAGCCTTGATCGGATGGGCTTTGCTGGAGACCCACCCCAAGTGGGAATACATCAGTGATTAGGCCTGAAAGCTCGGGCCATTTAGCTTTTATTCGATTGGCAGAGAGGCCCTCTGTGCCCTCTGCTTTTTGCCGCTTGATTATATGTCTGGGCTCAAAGTACCGCTCCTGGAATGCAGGCGGCCGGCAGGACTCATTGGGATGGAAATCAATTTGATTAGTGAGCAGTCGAATAGAATACCGTGAGGACTGAGGCTGTGATCCAGGCGGAAGCCAGCTCCGCAGACGTGGAACTTTCTGAGGACACGCCTGTGTGGAGGGACTTACGCAGAGGGAGCCATGACTGGGGGTGGCGTGGGCCCCCTGGCAACACCCGGGGCTGGTGGAGTAGAAGGCTCCCTGCTGCTTTCTCCCTCCTTGGCCTGACGTGCATTCAGCTCCTCTGGGCCTCAGTTTTCCCCTCCATCAAATGGGATCTGGCTGCCACGAAGGGGCCACGCTCACACGGTCCACAGTGGTGCATGGTGCAGAGTATACATTCAGTCAATGCTGGCCAGGCGGGTTCTGCTCAGGCAGGGCAAGAACCCAGTTCCCCGGCCCGCATACACTCGGACCCCTGAAGGAGGCCAGTGGGGGATTCTGTACTCAGAATCCAGGAAAAGCTGGGTCCAGCAGCCAGAACCAATTACCTGAGAGACAAGGCGGGGGGGCGCTGAGTGGGGACAAGCCCTGTGTGGCCAGGGCTTATGCTCCATGAGCCTCGGCCTGGCCACTCTGAACCTTAGTCTCCTCCTCTGTAAAGGGAGCAGTAACTCTCACCTCGAAGCTGTCTCAGGAGGGGGGACAATGTCCTTCAGGCCTGCAGTACATTATAGGAGCATGGTCACAGCGGCTTCCCCTCCGGTCCTCCTCTGCTGAAGGCAGGGGTGTGAAGGGTCTGACCCTCAGCCTTCACCTCTCCATGGAGGTGGGTGCCTCTCTGAACTGCCTTCTCCTGGTGATCCCTCCAGCAGAGGGATCCAGGGTCCAGGCACCTCCAGGCCCGGGTCAGGGAGGCAGGCTGGCTTCACACCTCCTCCCCATTCCTGCACCGGAGGCACGCTCTTGCCTACACACAGCACAGGGCAGCCCCAGGGCTCCCCAGGTAGGCCTGGCATGTGTGGGCCCCTGGCAGGATGCGGCCAGGCCTCCCCCAGACGTTCAGCACTTCTGTGCTGGTCCCCACAAGGCGCCCTGGGCAAAGGCAGCTCCTGGGCACATGATGTGGGGGCGCAGAATGGGAACTGGACAGCCCCCTTCATCCCCTTGGCCAGGCGCCCTTGTGCAGTGGGCAGCCTGCATGCATGTGCACTGCGGCCCAGCTCTCAGGAGCCAGACAGGCTTGCCCCAGGGTCCCAGCTCCACTTCACCTGTGTGAGATTTTGTGAAATATCCATTTCTACCTCACTGGGGTGGCATGGGAATCGGGAATCATCTCTCCGTTTGGTATTTATAGGGCACCGACTGCATGCACCAAACGAAGTGGCTGGTGGGGGGGAACGGGGGCTGCCACCCTCGGAGTCTCGTGCTGAGTGCCGTCCCCTGGCCTGCTCTTCCTCACGCGCCGGAGGAAGCGGTGACAGTCTCCACGTAACAGACGGGGTCACCCGAGGCCGCGGACGCTGGCTCCCTCCTCTCGTCCCGCGGGCCTGCCAGGCGGTGCTGCGAGGGGACCCAGCAATGGCTCTCCGCCGTATCCGTCCCAACGAGCTGCCGGCCGAGGTCGAGACAAACACCCGTCCTCCCTCGTTCGTGGCAGCACCATTCACGGCGGCCAGAAGGTAGAAACCGCCCACGTGGCCATCAACAGACGAGGGGTTGACCAAAACGGGGTCCCCCTGGCGACGGACCGCTCCCGGCCTGGGAAAGGAGGGAAGGGCTGATTCATGCAGCCACGTGGACGAACCTTGAGGACGCGATGCTGAGTGAGAGGAGCCACATGTGGGAGGACACGCATCGTGACTCCACTTATGCCAAACGCCCCGGACAGGCAACCCCCCAGACAGACGGCGGGGCGGGGCGGGGGCGGGGGCGCGGGGCTGAACGGGCACAGGGCCCCGCTTCGGGGGAGACGTGCTGCAACTGGACAGGGGCGTTGGCTGCACGGCATCGTTGGGAACGTACGTAAGGCCAGTGGATCGCACAGTTGATAATGGTTAAGATGGTGAATTTCATCTTTTGTGTATTTGCCACAATTTGAAAAGTAACTCCTCCTGGCCAGTGGGTGGTGGAGCTGAGCCCAAATAGGGGCTCGGCGCGAGGGGCCCCACGTCAGCAGCACGGGCTTGCAGGTGGGGGCCCATCGGCCGCTAGGGCTCCGAGCGCTGAGAGCAGACTGGTGCGGGAGCGGGGGTGTCCCGGCAGGGGGGAGGTGTGGTTGTGCGCCGTTGAGCCCACGTCTGCAACGGGAGGTCTGGGATGGAAAGTCCACCCCGGAGTCAGCCAGAGGTGCTGACCCTGCTCAAGCAGGCAGCTAGAGACAGAAGCCCGGCCCGCACAGGGGCAGGGTGCAGCCAGGTGGCCCAGGGGCGCAGGAGGGAGGCACGGTGGAGCACAGAGCCGGCTTGGGCACTCTGGTCCCAGAAGGGGCTACCTGACCCCTTCCAGACCAGGAGTGACTTGGGTGAGGAGCGGCTTCCGGGGAAACTTCCAGAAACCGGGGGAAGAGAGGGGAGGCGACAAGGCCAGAGAGGTAGAGGGCAAGGCCAAGGGGAAGGCATCGAAGAGCCGGTAGACTGCCCATCCCGGTGCCCCCCACGATGTCCCCGCATGCCCTCCCACCCACCCCCAAGGTCAGCCATCCATTCGTGAACCCCAACCCCTGCAGACTGTGGGAGGAAGGTGCTCTGTCCCCCCCGCCCCCCCGCCGCCCAGGCCCATCACCCGTCCTGTCCCCTTTACAGAGAGGGCCCGTGGGCCGCCCCCAGCTACACAGACGTGTGGAGGAGAAGCCAGCACGCTTCCCCGAGTCCAGTGTCCAGGGTGGGCCCACGATGTGTTTGCCGGACACCCTGGCACGTGTCCAGGGAGGGAGAGAGCAGAGGCTCCATGGCATTCTGCGCAGCGGTCGAGGGCCAGGAAAGGCTTCCTGCTGGGGGTGCCCCAGAGCGGGCGCTGAAGGACGTCAGGGCAGAGGCACAGCCGGAACAAAGATGGGGTGGCCAGAGCCGGCCGGGGGGCCCAGCCCCGGAGAGAGGGGATGTCCTGCGGCCTTGAATGCCGGGCCCACGACACCCCTGGTCCCTGTCAGACTCCCAGGCTGGTTCTGGGGTTGTGCTCCCCGAGAGAGAGCCCTGGGCGGGCCTGCTGGGGCGGGCGGGGGGGAGCGGGGGGCGGCCCCAGGAGCCGCAGCTGTGCGTGTGAGTCCCGGAACCTTCTGTGCTGCTCTGAGTCGTGTGTTCCCTGCATTTGTATTTCGAGGAGCAGATGGTGGGCACAGTAACACTTTAAATTAAGGATTCTAGAAGCACATTAAATTTAGATTTAATAAGACAGTTATTGTATGGAAATTAAAGACCCATTGATTATTCTTTGATTATTGAGATCCACGCACTTACCGCATTCATCACCCGGATTGCACGTGAGTCAGCCTCCGTGGCCACCTGCCCTGCCCCCACCTCTAGTTTCCAGAGCCCGGTCCCTCCAGGCTGGCCTGGAGGACGTGGTGGACTCCTGCAGGAGAGAGGGATTTGCGGGTGGAGGGGGGGAACGGTGTAGGTGGCGGCCTGGAGGCTGGGCGGAGGCCGGCCTGGGAGGGGAGCCCACTGTGGGACTGGGCGGGTCAGTGGGGTGGGGGACACTTCCTGGCCTTGGCCCGTCCCTCCCAGCGCTGGCTCCTCAGGCTGTGCCCCCTGCCTGCCCAGTGGGGGTGGAAGAGCTGGGGGAAGGGGTGATTCCGGGAGCAGGCCACCCCCCACCCCCCCAGTCCCCAGTGGGCCCCCACTTCCCCTCAAGCCAGGGGCTGGAATCTGCTGAGTGCCTGGTGATCTTCTGTGGCCTCAATAAATCTGGTCACTCGGTCCCCGCTGAGAAGTGGAGGTTCCTCTGGTCTCCAGGCTGCAGGAAAGCAGCTTCCCACCCTGAGCCGATGAACACCCCTCGCTACAGTTCCGGTAACTGGCAGCCGTGCTATTGATAATCAATCCCTTTGGCCCTAAAAATGGACGTTTCTCACCTGCTCCAGTGGCCTCTGCCAGCAGCCTGGCGGGGGGGGCGGTGGGGGGGCGGTCCCTGCAGCTGCCCAGTGAGGCTGGGCAGGGGGCTGGGGGTCCGGCGTCAACCTAGGGGCTGCAGCCTTCCCTCCATGAAGGGGGCCGATTGGCTCAAGGCTTGCCCCTTTGTCACCTCCAAGAACGGACGTTGCGGTGAAGGAGTGGGAGGGTCCGGAGGGAGGTAGCCGCCCCCTGGTGTCTACCAAGCAGGACCTCTCAGGGCAAGGGCAAAATTTGGGCACTCGATCCACCCTGCAGCAGGTGGGTGCTCCCAAGGGTCTGTCACCCCTGGCTAAGGTGGCCAGATTTATCAAATAAAATACATAACCTAATTAAATCTGAATTTCACACACAAATAATTTTTTGGTATGTCCCATGCCATTGTGGGATGTTCTTATACTTAAAAAAATCACTATTTATTTGAAATTCAGAATTAACTGAGCATTCTGTATTTTACCTGGTAACCCCCTTTCCCCCCTACTGGCTCCTCCTGCCCCTGACCCCAGGCTCCCTGCCCTCCTGTGGCCCTGGCTCCTGTGCTCTGACCCATTGGCCTTCTCTCCGTCTCTGCCACAGGACCTTTGCCCATGCCAGTCCCTCCGCCAAGGCCATCCTTCCCTTTTGCCCTGGCTGCCCCACTGAGCCTACAGCCCAGGCTCAGGTATCCCTCGCTGGGATGGCCTGGGGTGGCCTCCTGGGAGGGGCAGTGGCCTCAGCCCAGCTAGTAGCCGGGGGTACTTGTTAGTGGCCCTCGCACGGCTTGAGATCAAGACCTTGTCTGCCCCTGTCTAGCCTTAGGTTGGGCTAGCCCTGCTCTGGGGGCGCCCTGCTGACCATGGGGCGGGAACTGGCCTTTTGAGGGTCTGTTTCCTCGTTTGTAAAGGGGGGACGGTGCCCACGTGAGAAATCTGGTTTCTGGTGAGGGCAGCAGAAGCCACCCTGCCTGCTTTTCTTAGGGGACGGTGGGGACCCCGAGGGTCCAAGGGGAGATGGCAGGAGGGGCCCAGGTGAGCCCAGCAGGATTGGGGGACCTGCCCCTCACCCTGCCCCCCCACCCTGCCTCTTCTTGAAAATGCAGGGGAAGGTGGGGAGGTCTCTGCTTCCAGCTGGATGCCCAGGGAAGAGAGGTCCCCAACACGCAGGAGGACCCCCAAACTGGGAAGAGGGCAGGGGTCAGCATGAGGCATCTCTGTGTCTCTGGGAGGACCAACTAGGACGAGGCCGCCTGCCTGGTGGTCTGACCTTCAGGCAGGGGAGGGGGAAGGGAAGGGGCTGCCTGCTTCCACCAGAACTGGCCCGGCACTGGGCTCTTTGGACCAAGGTCAAGGTATAAGGCAACACTAGTTACTCTCAACGCTGTTTCTGAGTCTATGATTTCATTGTGTTTTTTCACAAATTACAAAATAATTACGACGACTGGTAACCAGAGCAGCCGTGCCTTGAGCACTTGCTCTGTACCTGGAGGGAGCCAGGGGCCCAGACCCAGGAAACCTCCCTGTAACCCACAGCACCTGTCCTGCTTGCAGGGCTCCCATCCCCTCTGGGGCTCCCCAGCAGTCCCTGAAGGGGCCACCTCCCCAGAGCTCTGCACCTCCTGCTGGGGTCACAGTCCCCGTGTCCCTGAGCTGCAGAGCCGGTTTCCTCCAGGCCTACGGGGACCTGGGGTAGGGCGTGGGGAAGGCTGGGGGCACCCGGCACTGGCCCTTCTAAGAATGAGGACATTGGGCCACAGGGGAAACCTGCCCAGGAGGGGCCCCTGCTGACCCAGCTTGCAGATTAGGAAGCTGAGGCCAGGAAGAGAGGCCAGGAGGAAGCCCAGGGCCCCTGGCCCTTCCCATCTCTCTCTGCTCCCTCCTCTGCCCCGCTCCATCTCCCACCCCACATTGGAGTCCCCTCACCCTCCTGGCGGCCTGTGGAGCCTCATGGGGTTCTCCCCGCGCTGCCCCCCATCCCTCCCACATGCACTGAGACCCCGCTGCACGCTGAGGCCTGTGCCCAGACGGGTTCCCTGGGTCCCGGGCTGTCTGGGGGCAGCTGGACACACACACACACACACACACATTGGCTCGAGCACTCAGGGAGACGCCCTCCCCCTCCGTGGGAGACGGGTGGGCAGCAGCGTGATGCGGCTTCCGTAGACAGTGGTGCCAGGACAGAGGCTGGGAGGCCAGAGAGGTTGCCCTACACTCCTTCCCAGATGAGGTTGGTCAGCTCAGCCCACACGGCAGCCCACCTGGGAGGACAGATAGAGAAGAGACCCCCAGCAGGGGGTCCAAGGCCCCTCCCCGAGATCTCCAGGTGCCCACCACCCTGGGGCCTGGAGGGCGGCGGCACCGACTGTCCGCAGAGGTGGGAAGGGGGCGAGCCTGGAGGGTCTGGGCGCCAGCCGGGCACCAGAGCCCAGGCCAGGCTGCCAGGGTGGACGGGTGGGAGGGGAGGCCCCCCAGCACCCCAGCCCCCAGCAGATGCTCCTTCTGCATCTCCGCCTTGCCTGCCTTCTCCCGGTCGGGATCTGCCCGTGGGCACTGCTCACTTCTTCTGTTTAACCAGCGCGGCTTTGGCTGGGAAGCTGTCGGCGGCAGTCTGCAAACATCCCTCCCCGCTCCGCCGTGCCGCCTGCCAAGCGCCACCAGCCGACAGCTTGGCTGGCAGTCGGCTCGCACAGGCTGCCTGGCCTGGCACGGGGCTTCTCGCGCCGGTGGCCTGGGAGGGCTGTTCCCTGCTGCGCTCCGGGTCTTGCAGACTCACCGCCGGGCCCCGGCCCCCCACCTGTCCCCTGGCCTCGTCCCCAGGGCAGCCTCTGCAGACCCGGGAGGATGGATGAGATGCTGTGGGAGGAATTACAGAACTCTGGGGAGACAGGAGGTGTGGGAAGAGATGAGAAGCTCTGGGAGGGAGCGAGTGTCCCCGAGGTTTGGGGGACAGACCACCTCTTGAGGTCAACCTTGTGCCAATGCCCGAGTCCCCCTCCTTCCCAAGACACTTTTGCCGACACCCACCCTGGCTAGAGGGGGCCCTAGGCCCAGGACCTTCTCAGCGGAGCTGGACCCTTCGGGAAGGAGGTCTGCACGGCACCGACTGCAGGATAGGACCCTGTGGGCGTGAGGGATTGGCTTGGTCTCACCCGGTCAGAGCCTGGGACATGCTGGCAGGGCAACCTCTGAGGGGACCGGAGCCCCGGCCCCACCACTGTCCTGCGGCCCAGACTCCCCTGGCTGGAGGGAGAGGTTTGGGGCTGCCGGGGAACACCCCCCCATTCTGGTGTCTGGAACCCCCCGGCCTCCAACAGCTCCCAGGCCCCCAGGAGCGTCCACGCTACCTCCCCACGCTCAGCCTTCAGGACCGGGTTGCACAATTCAAAATTAATAATCATGCTGTCTCATGGCCCCATAATTAAGTGTCTGTTCATCCCGATTATTGTCAGAGAGTGATTTGTTGTTCTCCAGGCAGTAAAGATCAACCTGCCCAAGGCAGGGTCTGGGAGCAGCTTATACCCCGCCACCAGCAGCCTGTGGCCCTCTCAGGCTGGCGGGCCCCCAGCCTTGGCTTTCTGTGCAGACGCCCTGGGGGCGCGGAGGAGCGCTGGGACTTTCTCGCTGCCTTTGGGGGCTGCCGGGCAGGGGGGCCAGGGAGAGCTGCAGGCACCTGGACGCTGGGCTGGCCTCGGGCTCAGGGGCTCCTGGAGGGCAGTGCCCTCAGCACCTGGGGACACACACACACACACACACACACACACATGAACATAGCGTGTTAAGGGTGGCTCTCCAGGGCTGGGGGTCTTCATTTAGGAGCCCCCACCTGAGCCTCAGTTTCTCCACCCTCCGGAAGGGGCTGATGATCCCCCACGCCCTGTCTCCTGTGGCTGAGGGACAGAGAGAGATTCTGCCGAATGGTGGGTGGAGGGGCAATGTGCTAGACCACGGTCAGTGGCCTGCCCTGTGGTCCCTCCCCACCTGTGTCTGGGTCCCTGCCTCCTGAGACCCCTGGTCCATGAACCAGGCCATTGGGGAGCAGCCTCTGAGGCTCCAGGAGCTTGTGAGGCCCTGAGGCCCAGGGCTCGGGTGTCCAGCATGGGACAACCGCAAAGCCCCTCACGAGTGTTCCTGGGGGAGGAAGCAAGGCCCAGAGGCGCTCAGGTCCTGGAGGAGCCGGGCTGGCCTGCCTGGGCACCAAAGCCCCGCCCTCTACCCTCCGCCCCAGGCCAGAGGTCACCTAAGGGACCTGCTTCACCATCCCCGAGGGCTCCAAGGGGCACCCGGATGGAGGAGGAGGGCCCCCTCGGGCTGACAGTGAGTCCCCGGTGGTGGGAAGAGCAGAAGCCCCCTGCACACCCTGAGTGCTCCCCATGAGGAAGGAAGGAGCTACCCAAGGGCTTGCAGGGCCCTGAGCCCGCCGGGGGCCGTCCTGCACCTTGCTGGGTGGGAGCTGTGTCCACACGGCCCCGCCCCGTGCCTGCACGTCTAGCCCTAGGCATAATCCATATTCCTTTGAGCGTTTAAAAATTAGGGCCAAAATATACATAAAAGATTTTTTTTGAGGGACGAGAAAATGTGAAATAATGAGCTAACAAAAGGCATTTGGTAAACATAATCTTCTAACAAGAATTGACTTTAAAATCATGGTTATTAGCCATATTTCCTTTCAGGAGCAGCTAAAGATGCTGCAGAAGGTGAAGCAATGAATGTCTACTTTTATATTGCACATTTTAGCCCAGCAAACCACTAACGAGGTGGCGGCGTTAACCGGAGGCACTTGGCAAGCAGCCGTGGCCACTCTGGGGGTGATCGCCGGACCGCCCCACGGTGCCGCTCAGCCAGGTGCAACCCGCGGGGCTGTGCCCCCCCAGGAGGGATGGGCAAGGGCGTGGGCTGCCAGAGCCCCGGGCCTGCGTGTCCAGCAGCTCCGTAGACACGGGGGTCGGGCAACTGTTCAGGAGAAGGGGGACTCAGCCTGCGGTGGGGTCAGAAGTGAGGGCTGCCCGGAGCCGTGATGAGAGGTCAGAGTGGGGCTGGGGCCTCTGTCCAGGCCTGGTCGAGGCACCTCTGTCCCTGCTCCAGGCCCTGGACCCAGCTCAGCTAACGTGCTTCCTCCCAGCTGCCCCACTTCGGGGTGGGGGGGGGACTCGGAAGTCAGGGCGCTGAGCGGGGCTCAGGCTCAGAGCCGGCCGGGCCAGCTTTGCTCCGGTCCAGTCTGACCCCGAAGCCAGCACTCCTGCCTCTCCCTGGGCCTCAGTCTCCCCACTAGGAGCCACTGCCAGGCGTCTCCTGCCCTTACTGGCCGCCGGCATTGGCTGGGGCGGGGGACACTGGGCCGGGGGAGAGGCTGCACGGGACCCTCTCCAGGCCTGGCCACCCCTTGCCATCCCCCCAGCAGCCCCCCTGTAGGCTCTGTGCCTGACTTTCCCCTGGGCAGGGGTGGGGGGTGGGGGTGGGCAGGGGAGAAAGGGCAGGAGTGATAGCCTGTGGACACCCTGGTGCTGGCGTCTCAGCCGCTGACACCTGTGGGGGAGACAGCTTTGAGGTGAGGGCCGCGGGCCCCAAGAGGACAGCCCGGGGCTCATGGCCTGGGGGCAGGAGACAGGCCTGCTTTAAGGGCCATGGACAAGTTCTCTGGGCCTGGGAGAAAGGGACGCCTGCCACCGCCCCCACCCCCAGGCGGCTGCTGGACTCACCTCCACACGCTTCTTCCCTGGATTGTCTGGTCCCAGAGGGCCAGGGCGAGGGGCTAGTGCATTTCCTGCAACTCGACCCCTTTAAGTACGAAACGCTGTGAAATGTTTATGTTGAGAACTCTTGTAAACGTCATCTCTGGGGCCCTACCTTCTCAGGAGGCCCCCTGAGCCTCATCTCAGGAAGCTGCTGTGGGCCGGCCATCTGGGGCCAGCCTGGGATCCCCGCTCCTGGTCCCTCTGCCTGCCCTGCTTCTCAGCCACCCCCGGGCACCCCAGCCGCAGATGCTCTCTCCCGGTGAGAAAGTCACACCACTTTGGGTCAGCTCCCCATCTCCTCCTCCGGGCCCTGCTGCCCCTGCGCGGGGCGTGGGGTTGGGACGGGCACCCTCAGTCTGCCTTCGGCCCCTCCTCCCTCCAGGGGCAGGTGGTGGGAGCAGAAGGGGTCCCGGGGCCGCAGCCCCCACGTCGTGCTGCAGGGTCTTCCACCAACAAGACTCAGATGGATCTGAGACGGGTCTGCGAAGTCTCATACCTATAACTTTAAATTAAAAAAGCCATGTGCTGTTCATGTTTCTGCTGGCAGCTCTGCACAGCCCCATAAAGATCATATTATAGTACAAGCCATTATGTGCCGGTTTACTATATATACGTTTCTAAATGGTGCGGCAAACAGCGGCCTCCTTATGGGCAGGGAAGGAGAACTGGTTCATTTGGGGTAACAAATGATCCTTGATTTGATTTTAAATGCAGTGACAGCCAAATTTATTTCTTATTTAATCACTTCCCTGTGCTGTTGAGAACAGGGTGATATTAAACTCCACAACGCACAGCAGACTCTGGAATCCGCCGAAAGAGGCACGCGAATAGATTATGTTTATAGGGCAGAGCGAGACTGTGGAGCGGGGCACATAACCAGAATGGGTATTTTTGTCATTTCTACAGTGGCTTACATCATTATTTCTTCCTGTTTCCAATTTTTCAGTAATAAAAATATAGGCAATGTGATTCTCTTTGCATTACAGATAAACCATCTTGATTCTTTATTAAATATTTGTATTAATCTCAAGCACTACAAAGCGTTTGTGCAGATAAATCAGGCTCCGAGCAGCCATTCCCCTCCGCTAGCTCTCCAGGAAGCGGCCCCTTTATGAGCACGCAGTCCCAGAGAAGAAGGTTTCCATACTCTCTGCCAGGTTCCCCTCCGTCCCTGCTTTATGGCCATGCATACACGCCATGCTCGGCACATATTTGTTCCTCAAGATCCAACGGTTTGGGCAATCACTCCGCAGTCCCCAGTTTTCTGTTCTATTTAATTAGGAATTACCGCTCTGGAATCACTCATGGGCACCAGCTGGGACCCGCGACCCCTCTCGGCTGCACTGGGGGCTCCGGGAGTGACCTGGGCTGGGCAGCACTCAGGTGTTTGGGGCCACAGAGCGACGGGGGCCGGGTCTGAGGGAGGGGCAGCCAGAGTCCGCTGCAGCGGGGCTCCTGGTCTTGGGGGCGGGGAAGACAGGGTGCCGGCTCTGGCCGGCTCCTTCCCGGGTGGCCTGGGGTGAGTTTGCCTGCCCTCTCGCCATGGTGTGGGGGACACGTGGGTGACAGGGCTGGGATCACAGTTGGGACAGCTTCTTGCTGGGGGAATTCTTCCAGCCCCTGCCGTGGACCCGCCCCAGAGCTGGGATGGTCACCTTCCTGGGAGGCCGTAGGAGGTGATGTCCTCCTGTAACACGAGAGAAAGGAGGGTCCCTCGGCCCCCAGCTGCCCTCCATGTCTTCCCTCCACCCTGTCTGATTCGATTGCTCCCACGGGGGTGGGTCAACGCTGCCTCGGGCGGCTCAGGCTCTGATGACAGCACAACAGTGGGGACCCCTCTGGGTGGTCCTGGAGGGCGTCTGCTCTTGGATGGGGTGCGGGTCTCAGCCTATCCCTGCTCGGGGGTGCACCTGTGAGGGACAGGTGGCTGGGCCTGGGGCCCTGGAGACTCCAGGGGGCTCTCAGACTGGACGGGGTTTCCAATGGCCCCGGGGGTGTGGCGGGGGAGCCCGCTGGTGGGCAGTGGAGGGCAGAGGGCATGTGGTCTTGCTGCGACCGCTAAGGACGCTGTTACTCACACTCCGTGCTGCTGAGACACAGCCACCGCTGGACCCCCTTCGCAGTCCAAGTGAACTCCCCACCCCCTTGCTTACCAATCTGACCTGTGAATGCCAAGTACCTGTGGCCCCTCACCTCTGGACCCTTGGCAGGCTCGGGCTGGGGGCTCTCTAATCTCTAACCCTCGAATCCTCCACTGACTCCACGTTCAGGGACGGTGGGAGGCTCAGGTCGGGTCCTGACCCTGCCAGACAGGTCTGAAGGCCTCAGACAAGCCCCAACCTCTACACCCACCTTCTGGCCTGGCAGGGCTGCTGGGGGTCCTAGTGAGAGTGGGTAAGCCATGGTGAAGGAGCCCTGTCCCTCGATCCCCGGAAGGACACCCCAGGTCCACCTTGACCAGATAAGGCTGGAAGAGCCGTCTGGGAAGGCTTCATGGAGGAGGAGCTCTGGAGAAGGCCCTGTGTCCAGCATGAGTCAGGCCAGGGAGGGGACAAGCCTGGAGGGGGCAGTGCACGGGCAGGGGGTGGAGCAGGGGGGTGGATGGTGGGGAGGAGCTGATGGAAGCATCCCTGAATGCCAGGCTGCAGAGCCGGCATGACTACCCAGGGAAGGTGTCATGCCCACAGCTCCCCGTGGGCCCCGTGCTGGGAGGACACTTAGGAAGCGGCGCTTGGAGCCAGGACCGGTCCAGCACCGGGCCACACGCCAGGACTCAGCACGAGATCTTCAAAGCTACAGGTGTCTCCAAGACAATCTTTGAGGTGGAGAAGGGGCAGAGCGAGTCTCGAACCTGGGTCAGTCCTGAGCCTGGGGCTGCCTGGACCCAGAGGAAGGAGGGGTGACTGGAACCACTGCCCAGTCCAGCCCAGGGGGTCAGCCATGGGCAGGTGTGAGCTCTGGGGGGGCTCCCGGTGCCCCGGTCCAGAGCAGGTGGGACCCACCTCCTTTGCTTACGGACGACCAAGGTGTCCTCGGGGCCTGGGCTGCCGACAGTGTGTGTCTGGGGTTGGTTGGCGTCCGAGAACTTCGCTGCCTCTGCGGAAAGTGCCTGCATGGAGGAGGGAGGACGGGCAGGCCGGCTGGCCAGGCACCAAGGGGACGCCGTGTTCCCACCACCTCCTCGGCAGGGACCTGATCTGAATGCAGCATGGGCAGCGCAGGGCCTCCATGTCCAGCGGGGGCCGGGCCAGGTGGGTGCGGGGTGGGGGGGTGGGGGGGAGGGTGGTCGAGGGAGGGGAAGGGTGGGGGAGGGGAGGGTGGCTGGGGGAGGGGTGGGGGAGGGTGGCTGGGGGTGGGGAGGGGTGGGAGGTGGGGAGAGGGTGGCTGGGATGTCCCAATGGCCACCCCCGCCCTGAGCCCCATGACCATCCCAGGGAGGCCCCCATCCATGGCAGAATTGGATGACTGAAGTGGGGACCCCTCCAAGTCCTGCCACCTCCCTAAAATCTCGGTCCTGTTGGAGGAATGGGAGGTTGGGTGGGGGTGCAAGCCGCCACTGCTCCATCTCTGTGCCTCCGTGTTTCCACCTCTTGGTGGGACTTGTTGCCCCGGGAGGGAGTGGTGATCACATGAGTGACAAGGGCCTAGCACAGCCAGGTGGGTACCCACTGCAGCAGATGGGGGACCGAGGTCACCTGCACTCGGGGCCCCTGTGTCCTCCTGAGTCTCCACTCACCCCTTCACTGCAGCCTGGCACGTCCCCCCCCAGCCTGGCTCCGTTGCCGTATAGACTGGGGCTCAGGGTGCAGAAGGGCCGAGGGGCCCGGGTGCATGTCCTGCCTCCTCTACCCGGGGGCCATATGACCAGGGGGCACTCTCCATCCTTACCCATGAAAGCAGAATGCTACTCGGGTGTCCTGGGACTGAGCGGGGTGTGGGTGGGCCAGGCCTCCTGGCTCTCCGCACAGGGACAAGATGAAGATGGGCCGACACTGTATCCCTAGAGGATTCCACGTGGCCCCCATTTGGGACAGACCATTGCCACCTGGGTTGCGTGCCAGATCCCCAGCCGGCTGAGAGACCTCTGTGCTGAGCCTGCTGGTTCCTGACTCATTTACAACTGGGCATCCCTGGAATTAATGCTTCTGGTGGTTGCACACAAACCCAATGGGAGGAGGAGGATTTGTGAGGCCCCTGGGGGCTCCCTCAACCCCCGTAGTAGTGGCCCCCCAAGGCAGCCAGCCTCCCGCTCCCCATCCTGGGGCCAGGTACTGGGCTGGACTGAGCCCCAGGACCCCCGAGGGTGGGAAAGCCACGGGGCAGCCCACAGAGTCCCAGGATCTGCAGGGAGGTTCTGGGGTGAACCCTGCAGATCACCTCACCCATGAGCCTCAGTTTCCCAGAGGCCCTGATGGGAATGCACAGGGGGGCGGCTGTGTAACCCTCATGTCCACCCTCCCTGGTGCTGTGGAGGTCAGCTGTCATCCTCCCACACACATACCTCCTCCGTGGAGGCTGCTCCAAGCCCTGACCCCCCCCCCCAATGGCTGTAGAGCGAGGACTCTTCTGGGCCACCGTCACAGCATGTCCTCGGGCTAGAACCTGTGGGGCCTCCGTTTCTCCCCATGATGTCTCTGGAGCCAGGCCCAGGTGTCTGAGGTCTCAGCCGCTGAGGGTTGGGGTGACCCAGGGCTCTCTCAGGGGTGGGGGGGCAACAAATATGTGGGAGAGGAGTCAGCAAGCCCCTGTGGTTAGACCTCACTGGAAGAGGCCGTGCGTTGCTTGGAAGAAATTAATTTTGTTTTGTTCACATCCTGCTGACAGTGTATTTGCCTGGCACCTCTAAGGGGCTCTCGATGGTTCTGGTTTCTGGGATGTTGTAATAGAAGTTTTGAAATATTCCAGCCACCCCGGGGAATCGTGGGTCCTATGGGCTGAGCCTGCGGAGCATGGGGGCCTGAGCCCTGGGCTGGCTGTGCCCTCCACGCCCCACCCCCCGCCCCAGGGCGAGGGTGCAGGACTCTTCCTGTTTTCACCCCCCACCCAGGTCGAGGCCCAGCCCCCTCGGTAACACCTGCACTGAGCTATGGCAGCCACAGGTTAGCGCATTCGCCTTCGCCTGGGGGAAGGGAGCGGTCCCTGGGAGGCGGGGACAGAGGCTCAGTCTGGGGAGGTGGAGCGTCCTGGGGACAGGGGGAGGGGCGGCGGCACGAGTGTGTGTCTGACCCTCCGGAGCTGTGCCCTCCGAAACGCTAAGATGATAAATTTTATGTTTTATGTTCTTTACCACAATTAAAAAATTTATATTTAAAAAAATGTCTGGGGGGTATATACAGACCAACATTGAGGGAGTATATCAAAGGGACACAGAGGCCATCCTGAAAGAGCCCCAAGGGGCCCAAACCGGAACAGAGTGAGCAAAACAGGGAGTCATGTTGGACTCTAAGCCAAAGTGTGGCATCGATCTCCAGGGCCCATGCGGATATACGGAGCGGGAGGGGAGACAGGTCTCCGGTGCGCACTGGGCGTGGGCGGCTGCGGCAAGCCCTGCCCACCGCGCCTCCCCTAGTCACCAAGGTCACCAAGGTCACCGCCCGGCCTGTCACTGACGGTGTGCACCTGACACGTGGGCTGAGAAAGGCACCTCAGCTCCGGGGTCTCCCCAAACCGCCGCCCCAGTCCAGTCACGAGGAATCCGTCACACATATCCCAGCTGAGGCCACGCCACGAAATCCCTGTCCTGTGCTGTCCAGGGCCCTCAAAGTCATCGAAAACGAGGAAAGTCTGAGCAACCGTCCAGGCCCAGAGCAGCCCCCGACAGACAGCTGCCTGCAGGGTGGGTCCGCGACGGGACCCTGGGCTGGGAAGGGGACTTAGGTAAAAACTCAGGAAATCTGATAAAGTGTGCACTTTAATTACTTACGTGGAAAATGTATTCCTGGGGGTGCTGCCAGGCGCTCTCAGGGAGCATGTGATGGGGGCCTGTGGGGGTCCCTCCAGCCCCAGGCCCCAGGCCAGCTTATGGGCGCATCTCGGCTGGCCCCAGGCCAGCTGCGGGCGGGACCGCGGGTCCTGGAGAAGGGGAACCTGGGTTGGGGCACGTGGGCTCGGGGGCCTGTGGGGAGGAGTCGGGTAGACAGAGGGACGGTGGCCGGCACTCTGAGAGGGGGTGCAGAGGGAGAGTGGCTGGAATAACCACATCTTAACCCATCATAATGTGGACAGTTTTGTTATGAAAAACACCAGAAAGCCATCAATGTAAATCATGAAATATTCAGCAAGGCAGTCACTTAAATGGTTCGTGTTCCCAGAATCGGTGCCGGGTGCTTCCTGCCTCGGGGGCGCCCAGACATCAGCTCTTTTGTGCATGTTCAGAGGTCATTATCTCAGAACTGGGAAGTGTTAGATCATCGCTGCGGATGCTCGCCTCAGAGCAGGGGAAGGAGGTCCTTCCGGGGCCACGGCCACCCTGCCCCACGCCCCCAGAGGTGCTGTCCTCAACGGGGGGCTACCAGGGTGGGGCCCCCTCCGCGGCTTCTGGGCAGCTGGGTCACCTGTGGGAGCCGTCCTCTGCATGAAACTCCTCCCTGAACATACAGCCCAGCCCAGGTCATGCTGACAATAAAGAGAGCTGTCATGATCCCTTGTTTGCACATTGCTGGCCCCTTCCAGGCCTTTCTTCTTCTTCTTTTTTTTTTAAGATTTTATTTATTTACTTGACAGAGAGAGACACAGCGAGAGAGGGAACACAAGCAGGGGGAGTGGGAGAGGGAGAAGCCGGCTTCCCGCTGAGCAGGGCCCAGCACAGAGGGACCAATCCTGAAGGATCGACTCTCAGGAGGAGTCAGACCCACAGACGCAGGGAGGGGGAGGTTGGGGGCTGGCACCTGGAGTAGGGTGGATGGGTCAATGGTTAGTGGGGACAAGAGGCTCAGTCTGGGAAGATGAACATCATGTTCTAGGGACGGATGTGAATGTGCTTAATGCCCCTGAGCTGTGTACGTAAAAACGGTTAAAATGGTAAATGTTATGTTATATATATTTTACCACAATTTTAAAAATAAAAAATGAGCACATGAGGATGGTGAACAGTGTGGGTGGAGGGGGTGGACAGGATTCCGCAGGCAGGACGGACGGGGAACAGTGGGGTGGGGACGGGGACAGTGGGGTGGCCTGAGCTGGGGCAGTGTTTCAGCACCTCGGAGAGAGACACGGCCGCACCTGGAAGGGGGAGGGGTCCGGGTGCAGGAGATGCTGGGGCCTTCCTGACATCTGTCCGCCTGCTCCTCGCTCTGGCAAAGCGGGCAGGTGACATTTCTCAAGGACCTCGCACCTTGGGCTCTGCAGGGCTTCTCCAGCAAGGGGTGGGGGGCCGGTCTTGCCCGAGGCTGTGCACCTGAGGACCACCCCAGCTGGGAAAGGCTCTCAGGGGCCTGGGTCCCATCCTGCTCTGTACTGACTCTGCATGACCTCAGGAAGCCTCCTGTCCATCTAGGGGCCTCTTGACTCTACCCACCGCCACGGAGGCTTCCTGGAACCAGGGCGCCCATCTGAAGACAGGAGAGGTGCAGGTGAGGCCGGGACAGGGGGCGGGGAAGACCTGCCCGCTTCTCTTGTGTGCGGCTGGCCTGAGAGCTCCGGACACCAACATTGTCCGCTGGGGTGGCATGGCCCCAGCCCCTGGGAGAGGCCTGTGTGCTGTTCTTGTCCCTATTGGCACGTATGCCCCGGGCCAGGCCTGGAAACAGCACTCCTGGGCGAGCGGCCCCCCCACAGCGCCGATGGCGTCCCTGTGAAACATCACAGCACGTCCCGCAAATGCCAATTCAGCAGAGAGCACACAGCCTTCCGGAAACAAAGCCCCTGGAGGCCCTGGTCACTCAGATTCTCTGTGACAGGATCCCAGGGACAGTTAAAGACGCCTGGTTACGGGAAAGCTGCTCTGGTCCCCATCAGTGGCTTTCAGCGGGGGTCGGTTGTGCCTTCTGCGCACGCAGCGCTGCCGCGCATCAGAACACGCTTAGGCGTGGGTACGTCCTGGGTGCGTCCACCCTGGAAGAGTTCCACTCTTTCCTCAATCCCAGCCCTGGGGCCCACGTGGCGGCACCTCAGTTGTCAGCAGAGGGCACCGTGGGCCCCTGGAGGTCAAGACCCCAGGCTGGACACACCCTCTGTAGCTCTGTTCTGGAAAAGTGAGGCGTGATGTGATGCTCCGAGAGTAGTTCTCAGGGGCCACACCTTGTCAGTGCATGTTATTTCCAGAGTAAACCTGTGCTGTGGCCCTCCCCCATTTCGCAGATGAGCAACTGAGGCCCAGAGTGACTTGTTCATTCATTCATTCTTCACTCGTTCAAAACAAACAAGAACGTGGCCAACTGCCTGTTCTCCCACGAGCACTGTATTGGGGCCGGGGTCCAGGAGACAGAGAGGTCTGCCAGTGAGGAGGGAGAGGCAGAAGTGAAGACAGGGAAACAGGAAGGCCGGAGTTCGGATCCAGGGGACTCACGCCTGGTAGGGGCAGCCAGGGTGGGCTTTGCAGCAGAGGGATGCTTGAGTGTAGTCTCGGGGGTCATTGGGGGACAGTGCAAGCTGGGGCGGGGGCTTTGTGGGTGCAGAGCATGAGGAAGCCCAGGTGGGTGGGGTGCAGGGCTGGGGGTGAAGGGCTCGGCCCCCTTGGAGGCCGACCCAAGGCCAGGCTGAGGAGGTGCCCCCCAGTCTGCGGGATGGCCGCGGTGAGGGCCCTTAGGGTCTGTCTGGCGACAGGCTGGGGGCAGGGAGGCCAGCGCTGAAGAGGGCACCAAGGCTCAGGAAGAAGGATGGGGTCCAAGGAGCTTCCCATCTACCATCAGCCCATCTCTGAAAAGGAGTTCCTTCCCATATGAACAATTATGGAAGGGAGCCATGGCATCTGATTTTCCACTTAAACACGTATTTAGTGAATTGCTATGGTTTATTGGGCGCTTGGAATGGCCTATAATTGCATCAGGTGGTAGAGATCACACTGGGAAGATGCTCCTGGGGACGCTGCTGGGTGGTACCCCTCCTCCGTCTGCTCTGGGGTGCCATCATTCCTGCTCCATGGAAATCAAAGCTCCGAATGACAGGGCCGTGGGTCCTGGTTCTCTGTCTCTCCAGACCTGAGGCTGCAGTGAGGTGCTTAAGAACACTGGCTCTGGCATTGGGTAAGCCTGGGTCAAATCCTGGCTTGAGACCCCTTTCCATAGGTGAGCACTGGAGGCCCAGGGTGACTTGCCTAGGATCCCTCGGTGTCGGGATTTGAACTGGCCTCTGTCTAGCTCCTCTGCAAAGCTTCCTGCCTCCTGGGCTGGCTCACGGCAGGTGACACGGTTGTGGCCCCAGGCATTTAGAGTGACTGCAGGATCTCAGGAGCCGAGGGGCACCTGCTTATAAACTGTGAAGTGCTCAGGGCAAGGACAGGGGGCGCAGCCAGCTCGTGGCTTATTCAGCGATGCTCCCGTGGGCTGACATGTCGGCTGACTGTGTGTCTGGAGTGCGTGGTGGGGAGGCCCGGCACCCCCACCCAGCCCCCTACAGGGTGGGGACTGGCTCCCGGGGACCATCTGGGGGACCAGAAAATCACGGCTATTTCATTATTTCAGGGCCTGGAAAATTACTATTCGTGACAGCAAGCTTAAAAATGAAATAATAAGTCTGTCCTTTTAAAAAGCAAATTGTGACACTGGAATATTCATGAGCTGTGACTTCACGGGAATGGCAGCCGGGAGATTAGCATTCAGTTAAGTCAGCAGCACAGGAATTTAGGGAAATGCACTTGTCACTCTGAGGAAATGAGTGATTAATACTTTTCCTGTTTGCGGGGCCCCTAACGGGTGAATTTTTAATGTAATAATTAATTAACCTTGGGACCACTCCTATCTGCCAGGCTCCCAAGGCCTCAGGTCCTCGGGGGCGGGGTGCGGCTGGCTTGCACAAGCCCCGCAGGGTGGGTGCCCGTGACCTCTCGGCTGGGGCTAGAGTAGGGTGCCCCCCAAGCCCGCGCCCGCCCGGGACCTCAGCATGGCCTTACTTGGCCACAGGGTCTTTGCAGATGTGATCAGTTAAGGATCTGGAGATGAGGTCATCCTGGACTGAGGGTGGGCCCTGTATCCCGTGACAGGTGTCCTCTAAGACGAGGAGAGGAGAGGCACGGGGAGGAGAGGGAGATTTGGGACACAGGGAGCAGGGAAGACGGGGCAGCAACAGGTGCGGCGTGTGTCCATGCCGAGGGGCGCCAGCAGCAGGCTGGGACAGACCGCCCCCACAGAGGGGACCAGCCCTGCCCACACCCGTGGCCTCCAGAGCTGGATGAGAGTAGATTCCTGGTGTTGGAAGCCCCTGCTTTGTGGGACACTCCCACACTCGGCGACCTTGGGGGTCGGTGCCGGACGGAGGGCAGCTGAGCGTGGGGCTGAATCCTGGGAACCAGGAGGCCCCCAGACCCCGGCAGCAGGTGCTGGGTGAGGGCTTTTGCGTGAACAGGATAAATGACCAGATGCCCGCCTCTCCTCTCTCTGGGCCTGGGTCTCCCACTGCAGGGTGTTGGCCCAGAGCTGTGCTTTTCAAACTGGGCTCCCCAGGGCACCCACAGGGGTGACAGGGTTGTTGCTTCTTGTTGGGTGCCTCAGTTTACCCCTCAACCACCTCCTCCTACCTCTTGCTATCTGGAGGAGAGCTCATAGTCATCCTTTATGGCCCGTTCCCATTACCCTCGCAGGGAGTTGCTGGCCGAGCTGCTGTGCCCTCAGAGTCGGGCACCACCCAGCCGGGCTCCCAGCAGGGGCGCTGAGAGGACTCCAGCTGGGCCCTGCCTACAGGTCACACGCCGGCCTGCAGGACCGCGGCTCGCCCCCGCCCTCTAGTGGCCGCCTGGAGGCACCGCTGGGCAGCCGCTGTTGGAAGCTTTGGGTCCCTGCAGGCTGGGCCGTCCTGGGGGCCAGGAGGGCCAGGGTGGACGCCCCTCGCAGCCAGACTTGGAGTCCCCCTAGCCAGGAGACGCTCTCCAGCCTTTGTGGCCCAGCCACTGCCTGCTTGGGGCCCAGGACCTGAGTCCCGGCGGGAGCCAGAGGGGGTGGGGACACCATGGGGAGGGAGGTCAACCCCTTGGTACCACCCAGGGCTCTTCCTGGGGACTCTCGGTGCTGGGATGGGAGCCAAGGCTCGTGCTGACTCCCCGTTGGGCCCTGGGCCTGCCACGTTCAGACCAACCGGCCCTTCTTCCTGAGAACACCTCCCAGAGTGGGCAGCCACCTTATTCTTGCTGCACTTCCAGCACACAGTAGGTACTAAATAAACACAGGTGGGGGCGAGGCAGGTGCACCAGGATGAGTCAGGTGCATGATGTGCTTTAGAGACCAGCATCTGTTGGGTGGGGGGGAGGCAGGGGTTAGACACGGGGAGAAGCTCAGCTGGCTGTGGCCAGGCCGGTGGGGAGCTCTAGAGCAGGGGGAGAGGCTGGGTACTTATACTCCACGGCTCAGCCACGGGAGGAGTGTGAACTGTGACCCTGCAAAGCAGCAAAGACAGCTGCTGGCCGCTCCCCAAAGCTGGGTGGCAGTCTTCCCTCTGCGTGTCCACACGTGTCCTAATCCTCACCTGGAAGAGGAAACAGCTCGGTGCATTCGACTGCCTTCCAGCCCTGTCCCCTTGGACACCCCTGCACATCCACCCCTGCACACAGAGAGCAGAGCTCAACATCCTTCCCTCCCTCCCCTCAGGTGGCAGCACTGCTGTGTACCTTGTCACCCACGCTGGAGGCGCTCACGGCCTCCTTGATTTTGCTCTCACCTACACCTGCCCTCCATCAGATGCATTTCCAAGCCGGGCTCGCCTCTCCTGCCCACAGGACACTGTCTTCACTGTCTTGGTTCAGGCCCTTCGCATCACCCTCTGGAAGGACACAGTAGCTTCCTGGCTTTCTCCTGCATCCAGGCAGCCTCCTGTCCTCCTCCCTACCCCCACCAGAGTCACCACCATCCACACCGCAGCTCCCACGGCCTCCAGTGAGGTCCACTTGCTGTAGCGCAGCTTCCTGTGTCTTCGCCCCACTGGGCCCCTCCAGTCTCCTTCCCTCCCCTCACCGCCACAGTCTCCCAGGTCTCCCAGCCGCTGTGCTGAGAGACCGCCCCTCCTTTCCACATGCCATTGCTCCATTATTCTCCACTTCTCATTCTCAGCCCTCCTATGTCACTGGGTCCCCTAAGCGCCCCTGATGCACCCCTCCTCTCTGGCTCTTCTTGCCCAGGTGTCCTTCTGTCCCGTAAGCCCTCATCTGCATAGCCGTCAGCTCCTGCGCTGGGACGCCTCTTCCCAGGGCAGAATTCCGGTCTCCGGCCTTAATCATTCCTGTGTGCTCAGTGAGTAGCAGAGGGTCTGACTCATGGAAGCAATTACTAAACACTAGACTGGACAAATGAGATTCGGACATAGTCAGAATGATTCTAGGGGAGAGTGAGGACATGTGTACAGAGCAGCTTGGGAACAGACCCCAGGACGACCTTCCCATTTAGACTGCCAGCCTCCTAGAGCAGGGGCCCTGCGCTGTTGGTCTCTGCTCAGTAACGGAGTTTTGGATGAATGAAGGAGTGAGAGGCTGCAGATCAGTCACCTCGTCTAGGTCTGGCCCAAAGGGCCGCTTCCTTATCCGCCATCCTCACAGGGAGTGCGTGCAGAGTCCCCGGGGCAGGTGCCCCAAGCTTCTGCTAGCGGTTCTGCCACCTGAGCCGAGGGCCGCACTCCGGAGCCTCTGATGCAGGAGGTTCAGGTGAGGCGGCGGGACCGCACTCCTAACAAGTTCCCAGGTGCTCCTGTCAGTGGGTTGGGGACCGGCTTCGAGAAATCGCTCCAGAGCAGTGCCGTCCAAAAGAAATGCAATGGCTGCCTCGTGTGCAATTAAAATTTTCTTGTAGACACCTCTTTAAGCACTAAAAGAAGCAGGGGAAATTAATCCAGTACTCCCAGACTGTTATTTCAAGATGTAATCAATATAGGGGCGCCTGGGTGGCTCAGACGGTTAAGCGTCTGCCTTCCGCTCAGGTCACGGTCCCAGGGTCCGGGGATCGAGCCCCGCATCGGGCTCCCTCCTCAGCGGGAAGCCTGCTTCTCCCTCTCCCTCTGCCTGCTGCTCCCCCTGCTCGTGCTGTCTGTCTCTCTGTCAAATAAATAAAATCCTTTTTTAAAAAGATGTAGTCAATATAAAGACAACATTGAGTAATTTTCATTGCTTTTCCCCGCGAAGTCTTGGAGATCTGTTGTGTATTTTACACTCAGAGCCCACCTAAGAATAGACCACCAAACTCAATGGTCCCGCGTGCCGGGGGCCGGGGCGGCAAAGCGCGGGCAGAAGCCGGATGGATGGAGCAGCGAGGGAACTACAGCTCCCGGCATGCATCGGGCGCTCCCTGGACGCACTTCCGGCGCGGCGGCGGGAGGGCCGAGGCCGCTGGAGAACCACATCTCCCGGCATGCTCCGGGCGCGCGCCGCGACGCACTTCCGTCGCGGCGGAGACAGCGCGCCCCCGGCGGCCCGGCGGCGGGAGCGAGGCGACCGCTCGGCCCGCGGCAAGTGACGGGCGGCCAGCCGAGGGGAGCCGGGGCGGGGCGGCGGCGCCCAGCGAGAGAGCGCGCGGGCGGCCTGGCCCCGCCCCGGTGACCTTCACGGCCCGGGCGGCGGGCGCAGGCCGGGCGGCGGCGGCGCGATGTTCGTGCAGGAGGAGAAGATCTTCGCGGGCAAGGTGCTGCGGCTGCACATCTGCGCTTCCGACGGCGCCGAGTGGCTGGAGGAGGCGACCGAGGACACGTCGGTGGAGAAGCTCAAGGAGCGCTGCCTCAAGCACGTAAGGCCGGCCGCGGCCCCAGGCCTGCCCCCTCCCGCCTCCCCCTTGGCCGCCGCGCTTCCCGACCCGCCCCCTCCGACACCTTCCAGACGGCGGCCCCGGGCCGGCCCCGGGCCGAGCGCCTGTCGTTGGACGACTGCAGGTTCCCTTGCTGCTCCATCCAGCCCGAGCAGCTAGGGCGGGCGGGGAGACTGAGGCAGGGACGCGAGGCCGCCGCGCGCCGCGGGGCCTCGGGCTTTCCCAGCGGCTGTGCTTGCTTGCTCTTGGGGTGAGGCTCTCGGGAGCCGGGGAGCGGTGCCCAGGGGAGGAGGGGCCCGCCGAGGAGAGGGCCTTCCGTTCCCTGCAGGCCGGCCTGTGGGCCGGGCCCGGCTCTGGCCGCTCCTGCCGCCGAACCGTGCGGGCCTGACTCGTCGCTGAGCCCCGCTTCCCCGCGGCCTTTCCGCTGACTCGTGGGTAGAGCCGGGGGAAGGGGCTCCTCGCCGGAGAGGCACTTTCCGTGGATTGTTCGCGTGAGATATCCCTGTATGGTTAGCTCCTTGGGTTGCTGACTTTGGAGCTAGTTCTGGATGGCCTTATCTCCATACTTGTCACCGGGGGCGGCTGAGACGCATGTCTGACTCCGGCTGCGAAGGAAACTCTGCTCGGCACCCTGAGTGTTTTCTTGTCCGAGCGCAGCTCAGCCGTTCGGTGCGGAGTCCAGGTGGCGAATGACATGCGTCCCTGCCGATGAACTCCGGGCTATCGGGTTGTTGTAGTACCTGCCCCAGAGGTCCTTCTGAGTCGCTTGGGAGTGTGGTTCTGCGGGTGGTGCTCTGCTGTCCAGGGCAGCTGAAGAGCACTCTGGTTGCCGGAGTGAGCCCTCTTCTGGGACATGCTGGGTGTCAGTAGCTCACATCGAGGAGGGGCGCCAGGCTCACACCCTCCGGCGGGCACGCAGTCCTTTCTTCTGTCGGGTCCTTTCACCACGTAGGAGACCCCAGGACGGCCGTTAGCCAGCAGGCTGTTAGAGCCAGGCACCGCTGTTTGTCTAGCGGTGTCATTTTAACAAAAACCTCCCTCAGGTGCCGCGTCCCTGTCCCCTGAAACCCATCTAGGACAGGAGCTCCTCGGGGGCTGGGCCTGTATTCACATGTCCAGGGCCAGGCTCCCAGTGGGCCCCAAACAAACGTGTGGATTACTGGGATACGTGGAGATGGGTTGTCGGTCCAGAACTGCATGGACATGGCATGCCACCTGCTGAGTCAGGCAGGGAGAAGTCAGGGGTAAATGGGAATGGCATTTCGCTTAACCCACTAATTTACACAGCTGTCATAATGTTATTTTATGAAGGGGAACAGGAAATGAGAACTGTTTGATCCACAGATGCTTGCTAATGAATTTCAGGAGCTCTTGGGGTTCATTAGGCAGCCAATTTGAATAAGATGCTAATTATCATGGACCTGATATTTATTATTCCAGTCGGGATTGAGGTGTGTCGTTTGGGATTTTTCTGGCACTCTCCTACCTTAAGTCGAGATTTTATTCCACTCTGCAGTCTCTCCAGGTGTGGAGGAGCGGCGTAAATCGGGGAACCCGAGAGCTGAGTTGTCAGAAAGTATCCCCACCTCGGTGCCCGTCCTGTTCTGTAGGCAGGGCGCACTGCCTCTCGAGCCAGCCAGAACGCATTAGTTAGAAAAGAGAATTCTCAAGTTGTATACTCGAATGTCACCCTGGAAATCGTTCCCTGAATGTCCTGTTGCTGCAGGCAGTGAGGCTTCGTGTGTGCTTGAGCTTCTGTCCCGCCTTCCCACTTTGCCCCTGGTGCAAGCTGGCATCATTTTTTCCTTCCTCCTTGAAGGGGACAGTGTGGGTGTCTCCCCACCCCCTCCACTTCACCCCCATGGTCCTGTTGGGAGTGTGTTGCTTTCTCATTGAGGGGTATTATCATCAGAACTCTTAGGGAGATGGATTGCCACACTTTTTCTCTTTTTGGGTTTTTATATTGATTGGGATCTTTCGTGAAATTGCCACGACATAACCTGTACCTGTTCATACGGCTGTTAAAGTTTCTTTTTTTTTAAGATTTTATTTATTTGAGAGAGAGAGAGAGAGCAAGCACACGGGCAGCGGGGAGGGGCAGACGGAGAGGGAGAAGCAGACTCCCTGCCGAGCAGGGAGCCCGATGCGGGGCTCGATCCCAGGACTCCAGGCTCATGACCTGAGCCAAAGGCAGATGCTTAACGACTGAGCCACCCAGGCGCCGCAAGCTGTTCACGTTTCTTAGATCACATGACAGTGCGTCTTTGGACGACATAGGGCATCAGGTGTAGGAGCCCCTGTTGGCTCTTCTGGGGAGGAGGCAGGTTCAGCAGGTGTCACAGCCTCCCTGCCCGGGCAGTGGGCTTTTCCGGGGCTATTTTGCTGCCATACTCAGCTTGCTCAAAGTGCTTCTGCTGAGAACAAAGACCCAGAATGAAGTAACTGCGCACAGTGCGGATGACTCACGCCTGTGTTGTGTTCCTGGCACGCTGTTGGCATGCTGCACAGGACGGTTGTTTCAAGAGCCAGATGAGGATTGTTTTGGAAAATTGTGTTTCATAGACTGTATTCTGAACTTGTCAAATCCACTAGCCTGCAAATTTCAGAATTAGCAGAAGCACACCCCATATTTCTGGGAGCAGAGCCAGTTTCGAATTCAAGGCGACTGAGGGGGGTGGTGTCTGCTGCCGTAAGTGGTAGGAATGTATCCTCCTGTGGGCTGGGTTCCACCTGCACCCTCTTCGGCCCTGCCAGTTTACGTGAATGTGTGACAGCCCCCCGAAGCCTTCACGCCACAGGTGTCGTTGCAACCCCCTATGGCCTGGACGTCAGTGCCCCCCACCCTGGTGTCACGTTCTGGGGATTCTGGGGCCCTGGCCAGTGAGCTGTAACTGCGTGCCGGTCCACCCCCTTTGAACGCCCAGGAGGGGCCCCGCTAGCGGCTCCTGCAGCTCCTGGGTCTGGGTGGTGGTCGCTTGGTGAGCCAAGGGCCGAGCAAAGGCCGGTTGCTCTCCTCTCGGACTTGTGCAGGCGTTGAAGTGGTCAGGCCCCTGTTTCTGGTTCTCTGTGGACTAGCTTCTCTCTTGGCTGTCTCTCAGCCCCTTCATGTATCTGGAAGAGAGAAAAAGTGCACAAATCATACTTCGATCTTTAGGTTTTCAGGGAACAGTGGACCTGCTATTTTCGTTTTAAAATGACTCTCCAGATCTTTCCAGACGAAGGAAGCGATTCAGGTTGCCACTAATTACCAGCAGGGTATTTTAGGTCAGGCTGTGAACCTATTTCAGGAGTACTTAGTGGGTTGGTGGACAGATAGCTGCCCTAGGGATCAGATGTTGTGGCATTTTGTTCAGCTTCCAACATTCATGGGAGTTCTTTGACTTCATCTGTGCCTTAATTTTCTAGCTAGTAACCAGTAATGCCTGGTGTGGCTTGGGGTGTCAGGTTCTAATATCATTAGAGTTATGATTTATTTTCTGTCTTGAAATATATGACTTTGTCCCCCCCAGTGTGCCCAGGGGAGCTTAGAAGACCCCAAAAGTGTGACCCATCACAAATTGATCCACGCTGCTTCGGAGAGGGTGCTGAGTGATGCCAAAACAATCTTGGAAGAGAACATCCAAGACCAAGGTAGGGGCCTCACAGGGCAACAGTGGGAGCCATGGCGCAGCTGGGAGCCGGGGAGCGAGAGGCGAAGGCGCCCTCGGCGTCCGAGTCTGTGCTCCAGGCTGGGGCCGAGCAGGGAAACTGGGTCAGCTAAAATGGTTTTATTCTTCCTTTGTTAAAACAAAGTGCGCATTATGGGCTGTTTGTGAAAAACAGCACAAACCGAAATTGGACAAGCAGCATCCATCTGAGAAACCAGATGTGAACTTTATTTTTAATTCTGTGTCAGAGCAAGACCAAGGCCTCCAGAGCTGCTGCAGGCTTTATTCTGGGGCTGGAAAGTACAATTATGGTTATTGTTTCAAATGTCCTAGGAAGATACTCTTATTCTGTGCACATCTGTTTAGTTGCTTAGAGTTTGTGTCTGGAGGCTTTTGGGGAGAAATCTTTGGTTTTCTATTTGTCATTCAAAGGATGATTTTAATTCTGGGATTCTCTTAAATAATCTCTTTTGAAAGTACTGTTTATAGACCTTCATCGAGCGTGGAAGTCAAGCCCACAACCAGGTGGGAGCCGGCCGACCTTGCGCACGCGGCCTCAGTTTAGCTCTGAGGGTTGAGGCCAGCTCTCCAACCTCAGAAAACTGAGCCCATTGAAATGAGGACGTTTTGCAAGATTCCCACCAGTTCTTTGCATGGTTCTCAGGGCTGTGCTGTGTGTGCCTCCTGGGCCACCAGTCACTGTGTGACCCATGGCTGGGTTCTTGCCACACTCTGGAAGCTATATGCGGGCAGGAAGGCAGGGAAGCACGGGCTTGGCTTAGGCGGCACCCGGGGGGAGCCCCTGCTCGTCTGGCCTTGGGTCCTCTCGCGCCCATTTTTTTTTTTTTTTAAGTGATTTTATTTATTTGAGAGAGAGAGAGAATGGGGTGGGGAGTGGGAGAGGGAGAAGCAGGCGCCCCGTGGAGGAGGGAGCCCGATGTGGGATCATGACCTGAGCCGAAGGCAGACGCTTCACCGACTGAGCCCCCCAGGCGCCCCTCTCTTGTGCCCATATTGCCATCTTATGGAGGAAAACGGTAACCAGCTTGACAGACGTCTTTTTTTCCTAGATGTCTTACTGTTGATAAAGAAGCGTGCTCCCACTCCACTTCCTAAGATGGCTGACGTCTCGGCCGAAGAAAAGGTCAGTTTCAGAGTTTGGAACCGGAAGTCTTGGTTAGAGTCTCCCACTCTCCAGCCCGTGAGAAAGAAACCTCCTGGGTACGAGGTGTTCCCAGACCCAGCAGGGCCCACAGTCAACAATCACGGGGGCCTCCTGTTGTGGCCAAGCCCCTCCTGGTCAGGGGCAGGCACGCAGGGAAGCCTCCATGCTGTGTTCTCTGGGCTGTGCGTCCGGCACCTTCTCGAGGTGAGGGTAACTCCTGAGACCCTGTCAGGCCTGCCTCTTGTCGGGCGAGGCCCGCACCCACAGGACAAGGAGAAGGAACGCAGGGAAGGGGTGGTGAGTGGCGCACTAGGGCCCCTCTCCCGGGAGTGCAGGCGCGTGCGCAATGAAAGGCCAGGGGTCCCCTAACACCTGCGCCCAGGTGCAAAGCGGTGCCATCTTAAAAGGCAGCCACACTGATTTCACAGTTTTCCTTTGTTTCGCTCGGGTAGAGTTTCTTATTCATGCTTTGAAATGCTAGGGAGAGTGCTCCCCCCGGAGAAAGCAGGCCAGACTCCTCGGGCTGGGCCCCGTGCCTGCCAGCGGAACGAGCTGTCAGGGAACAGAGCTATCTGAGGCCCTCCTGTGGGTCAGGCGGCATAGGAGGGGCGCCTTTGGCTTCGCATGCCCCCTTATCTGTGGCCACACCTGGCCAGTGCGGCTCGCACACGGGCCGGCTGCTCACCCCATCTCCAGGAGACAGATCGGGGCCTGCTCTGCCCCACCCCGAGAGCTGCCCGTGCGAACCGCGGTTCTCAGGTTACAGTGTTGGCTGTGGGTGACCAGTGTAGACAACGGGGTTCCCACCGCCCCGGCACCTCTGGGCGCCTCGCAGCACACTGTGGACCTCACTTGGCAGGTCACCTTTTCTGTGCACTTAGTTGCAAAATGAAACATTGTAAGACGTTAGTGCCTGTTTTTGTGAATTAGTATTAATTTTAGGTGAAAGTAGTACACATTTATGAAGTCAAATAACATTACCAGTCTCTTAATACAAGCAGCCACCTCCCACCTGCGTCACGTGCCCTAAAGGTGCCCTCTTGGAGCTCTTTCAGCCATTCCTTCAGTAATTCTTTTTCTGATTTCAAAACCACATGCAGAATTGGTTCTTTTTTTCTTTCTTTCTTTCTTTTTTAAAGATTTTTTATTTATTTTTGACAGAGAGAGAGAGCACGAGCAGGGCGAGCGGCAGGCAGAAGGAGAGGGAGAAGCAGACTCCCCGCTGAGCAGGGAGCCCGATGCGGGGCTCGATCCCAGGACCCTGAGATCATGACCCGAGCCGAAGGCAGACGCTTAACGACTGAGCCACCCAGGCATCCCAGAATTGGTTATTTCTTAGAATATCAGTTTTTGATTCTTTGGCTCCTTGATGTTTGGAGTGTTAGATCCTGACACTGGTTGAAGATCTCAGGGTTTCCATCAGTGTTAGTGTGCACGTGCTGTTGTCCGTTTGGAGCGAAGGGTCCTGAGATTATTTATCCTTTTTCATGTTTCTCCTGGAATCAATAAGTACCTTGTCAACTTGTTTTCTATAGGCTTATCGCTAATTTTTTGAAATTCTTTGCTGGGATCGATAAATCCTTCTGGAAGCAGGGTCCCCTGTACGAGGCCATCTGCCAGTCCTTGCTGTCCTGAAGACATCGTCCCTCCAGCTCCTCCCCGCGACACCCCTCTTCCTCAGTGGCCTCCAGGCCTGTCGTGCAGCCTGGGCCTTCCCGCCTCACCCCTGTGTTAGAGCTTCTGAACCTTGTGTATCTGGACACTTCCTGTTGCCACCTGTCCCGGTGCCATGGACGCATCAGCCTAAAACCGCACACAGCTCCTGGTCTGTAGGTCAGCAGTCTGGGCAGGCTCAGCTGGGCCCTGCACTCAGGCTCTCGGGTTCCAATCAAGGTGTGGCTGGTCTGCATTCCTCCAGGGAAGCTCTGGGGAAGGGTCTGCTTCGGGCCCCTTCAGGTGGTTGGCAGTTCCTATGGCTGAAGGGCCGAGGTCCCCTTTCCTTTCTCTGTCAGCCGGGGCGCGCGCTTTTGGCACGTGGGGCCCGCCACTCTTCCTTGCCACGTGGTCCCCTGCATCTCTGGAGCCAGTGACAGAAAGAGCCCCGTCCTTTTTCAGGGCCTGCCTGATTAGATAAGGCCTCCCAAGGCAGGTCATTTCCTTTCCTTAAAGTTGGCTCTGCCACAGCATGACCTTACCCAGGGCGCAACCATCCTGCTCACAGGCTCTGGGATCGTGCAGGCATGATGGCCAGGAGTGGGATCTTAGGGCCATCTTCAAATTCTGCCAGCAGAATCCAGTGTCTTGCGGTTGACTTGTCTCTTGGTCTGGTGGAGCCTGGCTTCCTCTGGCATCTAGAAAGAGAAGGGAATCTTGAGGCCCTGCACTTCAGCATCGAGTGGCTGTTGGTCCCCGCTTCCAGGGTGTCCACGGGGCCGTGGGACCGAGGACTCGTCTTCTGTGCATGCTCTGCTCCCTCTTCTCCCACTCCCTCCGGGGTCTCTCAACATCTGGGGAGGCTGTTGAGAGCTCTCAGATTTCATGGTTTGCATGGATGCAGGTCTTCTGCCTCTGCTGTGCTTGGCATGCAGAGTCTGGAGATTCATGTGTTTTTGTTTTGAAGTTTTTCTGGATTGTTTTTGGAGAATGCCCTCCTCTTGTTTTCTCTTCCCTCTTTCTGGAGTTCCTGTTGGTTGGATGCTGGACTTGCCTTCAGGATGATTTCCTGGACATTATCCTCTAACTGTGCTACGGCCTGTTGATCTGGCCGTGATAGTTTACATTTCCCAGTGGGGACTTGGTCTCCGATGATGACAGTGTCCTGTCTCTCCGACGGTTCTCTGGCATGAAGTCCTCTTCCTTTTGTTCTCTCTTTCATGCTTCTTTACTTTTCCCCTTCTCATTTTGGTCTCTTTCTTTCGTGTTGGGGGCTTTCCGCACGCCCCTGCCCCTCCTTAGCTGCCTTCTCAGTAAGAGGCACGGGGGGCTCACCGGCTGCTCTCTGTGCCCAGTGGGGTGTGCCTGCAGCTCGCTGGGCTTCCCTGTGGGGCAGACCCAGCCCTGTGCGCCCCCTCCCCACAGCGGTGAGTCTCCTGCTCGGTGTCCTTACAGCCACTAGTGATGGGGGGCTGGGTCTTACTCTCAAGGATTAGCATGGTACCTCCTTTTCCTGCTGCTGAGCCCAGGCTCCCTGGCTCAGGGGCTTCTCAAGTCTGCCCCCCCCAGGTGGTTGCTGGCTGAGCAGGGTGGTAGGGGAGCGCTATTCTCGGCTCCAGCTGCTCACTCCCAACCTGCGCTTCCTTTGGGCTCTGGCATTGGCCTGGAGTTGCCGGACCTTGTTTCTGGTCAGGCTTCTGCTCTGTGCTGACCCCCTTTCTGTTTTCTGTTTTGGAAGAATGGTCTCCATCTCTCCCGCTCTCTGTCTCGGGAGTCTTTCCCGTCTGATAGGGTCGTGCTGTTGTAGCAGGGCTTCGGGAGCAGGCGGGGTGAGTGTGCGTTCCTGGCCCCGGCACAGCCACAGCTCACGTGTGACGGTCTCTCTGTGGCCACAAGGGACCGTGTCTGTCTGCTCTCCTGCCCTGCCACCCTCTGGCCATGACAGGCAGGAATTGTGTCCCAAGTGAGCGCCGAACCCGCAGGGACCCTCTGCTGCCGACGGAGAGTGATTCCCTCCCTAGTCAAGCTCTGTGTGCTCAGCTTACGTGGTCTTGCCTTTTACTGCTCTCATATTCATTTCTGACTTTCTAATTTTCTGTGTAGAAAAAACAAGACCAGAAAGCCCCAGATAGAGATGCTATCTTCCGAGCAACTGCCAACTTGCCGTCCCACAACATGGACCGGGCCGAGGTTCAGACCAACGTCAGAGACGTGAGTGCTCGCTGTGGGCCGCACCTCGGGCTCCTCACGCCCGCGTGAGGGCCGCATGGCCTCTTGGCAGTACTTTGGGAAGCCGGGGTGAAGGGCAGACAGGAACTCTGCGTATAACCTAAAATTATTTCAAAACATAAAGTTTAAAAAGACATTGGAAGGCAGGACTGAAAAGATAGATCCTACTGGGAGTATATTAGAGTTTTGCGCTAAGTTTGGCAAAAACTTGTAGCTAGAAGTCTGGACTCTTACTTTGGATTGGAAAGTTCTAAGCTAAAAACGTAGAGCGTGTCCAGTGTCCCGTGGACCGGCCCAGAACCAGGGGTGTGCCCGCGCTGTAGAGGACTGGGACAGCGTGGCCACCTAATCCGAGAGTGCCACCTGCTCATGTAGCAGCAGAGAGTTCCCTACTGACCAGGGCATCGGGCTCTGACACACGTCCCCAGGCTGTGTGTGGGATGGCCCCACAGTGGCTCTCACGTTCTGAAGCCTGTTGTGGGGAAGAGGGGCGGCTGACCCCTTTCTCGCCCGTGGGACTGGGGACTGGTCTGTCGGGGTTTCTGATTGCATTCCCAGCGGCCTTCTTCCTCAGTGGGGGCCAGTTGGCTGCAGCCGACGCTGCTGTGCCGGCCAGCCTCTGGCCAGGTGAGAATCGGAGGCCCGGGTCTGGGAGGCCCATCCAGTCAGGCTGATCTCTTCTGCTTACGTAGTGCGCTGGCGCTTTCTGCGTTGGCCAAAGGGCTGAGCAATGTTTCCAGATGTTTCTGGTGTCGCCAGCCAAGAAGCCATGCACACAGCCCATCTATGCCAGCCAGGCCTCTCCTCCCCGCTGGGCTGAGCCCTCCTGCCACTCTGTGGCCCCACCCACCTCTTCCTCCATTGGTCTTCACATTCCGGAACCAATAGCGGCATATAGTTGGGCTCAAAGATACAGAGTTGTAGGGCCCAGGAGTGTGGTTACACATCCAGGCAGGTCTCTTGGGCACTTGGAGAAGTAAGAGCCTTTTTTCTTTCCCTGCAGTTCCAGACAGAACTCCGGAAAATCCTGGTGTCTCTCATCGAGGTGGCACAAAAGTTGTTAGCGCTGAACCCGGATGCAGTTGAACTGTTTAAGAAGGCGAATGGTATGAGCATGCCCCAGGTTGACCGGATCCTGCGTTCAGACCCCGCTGTGTGCCCCGCCTCAGAGGCTGTGTCCGCCCCCTGCGGTCCCCGTTCACACTCGTGGTCCCCGCGTCAGTACTGGGGAGACTGAGAATGCTTTACGTTCGTACTTTCTGTTGATGTGGGGCTCCTGTTCAGCCTGTTGGCTGAAGGTTCCTTGTTGATTTGCTGAGATTTAGGGGGTTTGGCATGCAGGTGGGGCCCTGAGGCTCTGGGGTGGGGGGCAGTCCTCGCAGTAGCCTGGCCCTCACAGGTGGCCCCATCTCTCGCCTGCAGCGATGCTGGACGAGGAGGAGGATGAGAGAGTGGACGAGGCTGCCCTGCGGCAGCTCACGGAGATGGGCTTCCCGGAGAGCAGGGCCGCGAAGGCCCTTCGGCTGAACCAGTATGTCCGGGCCATCTCCTCCCCTTGCTGCGTTGCTGTGGGGCTCCCCCGGGGTGATGTCCTCCGTCCTAAACTCTTAGATTGAACCACTTATAGTAGATGTGAGCTTTTAAAGAGAGACCTTAAATGGCGTCCCAGAGGTAACTTGGTGGGGCATCTCGAAGTGTCTTAAGACCCAGCCCTTGCTGGGAACGTGCCGTGGGCAGGCTGTCCTTCCGGGTCCTCCCGGGGCCATTGTGTGCAAGTACCACGTCAGAGCCTGTGTGTGTCAGGGACATGGCGGCTGGAGGTGCGTGCAGTGTCCCCTCCAGCAGCCTCCCGTGCTTGCCTGGCCGCAGCCACTCGCTTCTGCGTCTACACGTGGACCCGAAGCAGATGACTTGTACATCAGAGGACAGTCCGTGGGCTGTGCTTCTTTTTGCCGTGGACCTAGATTCTCGTGTGTACCTCACCAGTTTGCTCCCCAGGCTCAGTACTTGGGTTTCTGTGCTCTGGCTGGGGTCTTGGGGTTGTGTGGGGCAGGGCCCAGAGCGCCACACCCTTCGGTGCTGAGATTCTCCCGACGAGGGTCACCAGAGAGGCTTTCCCTGGGGACGTCAAGGAGGCTGGAGGCCCTGGGACCTGCCTGGGGGTGCTGGAAAGAGTCCGCTGTTGCCTTTCAGCATGTCGGTACCTCAGGCCATGGAGTGGTTAATCGAGCATGCGGAAGACCCGACCATTGACACGCCTCTTCCGGGCCAGGCCTCACCAGGAGGGGTGCAGGCCGAGGCCGCCCCTGAGGTTGCCCCTGAGGCTGCTGGGACTAGCACGGGAGATGAGGAGCCCAGAGATGAGCTCACGGAGATCTTCAAGAAGATCCGGAGGAAAAGGGAGTTTCGGGCTGACGCTCGGGTATGTGTTCTTGGGCCCGGGGGCAGCCAGGCGGGGTTGCCGTTTCTCCACGTGGGAGTAAAGCTGGGTGAGGGGCTTATAGACAGGCCTAAATTCAGTTTTTTTTTTTTTTAATATTTTTTTTTAAAGATTTTATTTATTTATTTGAGACAGAATGAGAGAGAGAGAGCGAGCACATGAGAGGGGAGAGGGTCAGAGGGAGAAACAGACTCCCCGCCAAGCAGGGAGCCCGATGCGGGACTCGATCCAGGGACTCCAGGATCATGACCTGAGCCGAAGGCAGTTGCTTAACCAACTGAGCCACCCAGGCGCCCCCTAAATTCAGTTTTAAGTTGCCCTCCCACAGATCCAGGTGGCTGTTTGTCCTCCGAATAATTGGCCGACACGTTTGTCATCTGAAAGCGACAACAGGATCCTGTCCACGTTGTCACTGTTGGCGAGAACCACGGGCTCTGGCAGGGCCCCTGCCCCGGGATGGGAGGATGGTGCGCTGCAGGATGGCCTGTGGATGGGGAGGCTGGGCCGGCTCTGACGATCTGGTAACCCTGGCGTCTGCAGGCTCCGAGGACCGGGGGCCCGGCCGGCTCTGGCCATGTTCCGGTGGCTGACGTCGGCGTACCGTTTATGGCTGCTGCTTTGTCGTCGTCTTGTTCTTGATGCTTCTGTGGCTCCCTGTTCTCCACCGTTATGTTCTTTTACTAGGCTTCTGGTTTCCTCTTGGACGTTTTCTGTGCTTTAAGCCTGCGTTTTTCTTTCAGATTACAGATGCATGAGCTCCAGGTGTTAGGGCCCCGAGTCCACACGCTCTCGTGATTCTGCCCGGGGTGTGGTGTTGTCAGAGTGGGCTCCCCTGTGGGCGTGGGTTTCTGTGGGAACCCCGTGTGGCTGGGCTGTGGGATGCCCCCAGTGGGTGATTGTGAGGCTGTTACCCTGGGCTGAGTGACACCCCCCGCCGGGGGCCCGGTTTCATGTTAGGCGCACAGGCAGGGCTCCTGGGCCCCCATGTGGTATCGGCCGTGGCTCTGGGGTTGACGCTTCCCTGCGCAGGGGCCCCTGCTTTTCCACCTCCCCTTTCCTTTTGTGGGGCAGACCCTTGGCAGGGTCCTGGTCTCAAGCTCCAAGTCCTCACCTCGTAGGGACCCAAGGCCCACATCCTGTCTGGGTTTGGCCACCAGACCCCTGCCCCCAGGCCCTGCTGATGGCTCCGGCCCGTTCCCAGGGCACGGCCTTTGTCAGGCTAGCTTGCTGCTGGTCTTTGCTTTCTGGTGAGCTCAGCTGTGCATCTGGAAGCGTTTCTGCAGAGCTGGAGCTGGTGTTTCTAGAGCCCGGTCTGTGTGCTGGGCCGAGCCCTGTAGGACGGGGGGCCGCGCCCTCGGACGGTGCTTTGTGCTCTGCTGCGCGGCTCTGGGCTTCCCCTGAGGGTGCTCCCGCGTTGTCCTCGTCAGGCCTGCCGCTGCTCAGCCCTGTCTCGTGGGTGCCACCTCAGCTGTCTCGATGCGCTCTTCTCCCAAGATGGGCACCTGTGCGGGGCCTTCCTGTGGCCTCTTTGTGGGAGAGGGTCTCTGAACGTTGTTATAGAAGGCTGTCGATGCTGGACCAGCTCACCACAGTCCCCCGCCCTTTGGTCCTACAGCATTCCAGAGAAGAGCCGTAAGGACAGGAGTGTTTGCGTGGTTCCTGGGAAGCCTGGGTCCGAGAGCAGGGCTTGCACTTGAGACCAAAAACAGACTTTCTGCTATCATTTCCCTCCCCCCACACGCCCCATGCCAGTGGTGGGGGACAGCAGGGTGCGGTGGGCAGGGCAGGAGTGAGTGCGTGGACCTCTGGCAGGAAGGCGGGGGCACATGCCTGCGGTCACCGTGCGGAAGTCCTAGGTCGTCGCTTCCCCGGGCTGAGGTAGGAGGGAGTGACGGGAGAGGCTCGTTTTTACTGACAGCCATGGGGAGGCTACCCTAGCCTTAGATTTAGTGGGAGCTTCCAGGCGATTTTATGTGACTTGGGTGTCAGACTGTGACGTGGTGGGTCCTTCTCCCGGCATTCGTGGGTGGAGCCCCCCACCCCTGGGGGTACGAGCTGGTTCAGGAAAGCACACGGCGTGGGCTGTGGTAGGAAGGGCTGCCTCCTGAGCTCCCTGTCTACCATCTGGCTCTGGTGAAAGTCTGTCCTGACTGCCACCTGCCCCTGACTTCCTTCCTGTCGGGTGCTCTTTGGGACACCCGACAGTCCAGTTCAGGCTGAGCCCGGCCCGCTGAGGTGTGGCACTCTGTGGCCGAAGAGTGTGCCGGGGTGCTGCGGGTTGCTGCCCTGCGCTGACGCCCAGGAGCCCCGCGGAAGTAGGGCAGTTAAGGCGGGAAGGTCAAAGAAGAAGAAGACAGGGACCTCATTCAAAAGTGTGATTGGATCTTTAAAGAATTAATAAAATCTTCACCTTTTTTTCTCAAAATGGACTCTTAAAAATCGTGTAAAAGTCAAGAATAGGGGCTCCTGGGTGGCTCAATCAGTTAGGTGTCTGCCTTCGGCTCAGGTCATGATCCCAGGGTCCTGGGATCAGCCCCGCATCGGGCTCCCTGCTCGGCGGGAAGCCTGCTTCTCCCTCTGCCCCTCCCCCGACTCGTATGTATGCGTTCTCTTTCAAATTAATAATAAACAATATTAAAAAAAAGTCAAGAGTAAAGTGAAGGATTTAGTGTCTTACGTGATTTTTGTCCTGAAAATGGACGTCTCCCCCACCCCCTAAAACCTTGAACGTTGGGTCATTGTTCCCTCCAAGAATCATCAAATGTTCATACTTATAGCTTAAATCTTATTACATGTGAGATGTTTAAAATTAATTTTAGTGTCATGTTTTAAAGATAAAATCTGAATAGCCCCCCCCCACCTTTTTTCTTCACAAATTGATATTAATGTGACCACTTTAGTCTTAAATCGGGTTTGCTTACAAGGCCTCTCCCTAATACCTGTCATTGTGGGTAACGAGGCCATCTGTCCGCAACGAGCTCACGTGTGGTTGTGGAGACCGTTTTGTCCAAATGTGGGGACCAACATACGAGGGTCTGACGTTGGCGTGGCCTGCCTGTGGCGTGCTGGGATCCGCGGCTGCGCCGACTCGGCCTGGCTGTGGTCCGTCTGTTGCTCAGAAGGACGGACTGATTCCGTGAAGCTGCAGGGAAGCGGAATCGGGCCCCAGGACGTCCTGTGCTGATCTCGTCAGGCCCCTACTAGGACGCTGTGCTGACACGTGGCCCGAGTTTGCGGACACTGTCGCCTGGCCCCTGAGGCGTGCTGCGCGTCCTAGCCCCGGGCACTGAGTGGTGTGTGCGTTCTCCTGCAGGCCGTCATTTCCCTGATGGAGATGGGCTTCGACGAGAAGGAAGTGATAGATGCCCTCAGAGTGAACAACAACCAGCAGAATGCCGCCGTGAGTACCACGTGTCCGTGCACCGGGAGGCTTCCCTCCCCTCGCCAGCAGGATGCGCCCAGGACAGTCTGTGTGTCCGGCTCCTTCCTCAGGCGCTCTGTTGTTGGCTTTCCAAGAGAAGCGAGAGGGGAGATGGTCCGATGGTATAAAATGTTTTACGAGTTCTTTGTCTGTCTAAGAAAGTACATGTTCTGTGGGCGAGCGTGTGATTTGTTTACTAAGTTTGTCGAACCAACAACTGCGAATCAGCTGGCTCCGGGCTCACCAGCAGCCGTGCCCACGGGACTTCCCGGGGACGCAGCCTGGGGTTCTGTGCATTTCTTCACTCTCCTCCCAGTACTGTGGGTGGGTCCTGCCTCACCCCTGTTCAGTGGCCGAGGACCGAGAAGTCACAGCCGTTTGCCAGAACTGCGGTGCGGGGATCAGCGTGGCTCTTCCTTCCCGATGTCCGAGCCCCTGGGCCTGGGCCTGGGCCCCACCCTGGGAGCAGCCCGGGGGGCAGCTGGTGCTGGTGGGGGCTCTGGAGGGACTCACGGGTGTGGCTCTTGCATTTGCAGTGCGAGTGGCTGCTGGGAGACCGGAAGCCATCCCCCGAGGAGCTGGACAAGGGCATCGATCCCGACAGCCCTCTCTTCCAAGCCATTCTGGATAACCCGGTGGTGCAGCTGGGCCTGACCAACCCGAAAACGTTACTAGGTACGTGGGCTTCCCCAGGGGCAGACCCACCACACCCCACAGACGTCACCGAGTGATGGCGATGTGTCCGCCACTGTCCGTGACTCCTGCCTGAGTCACCACGGGGCTGGCAGGCAGGCTGTGCTCACGGGGTGACGGCCTCCTGTGTGACGGCTCCGGACGAGCTCCGGAACCAGTTAGAGTGGCCCGTCTAGATCGGGGGAGCGTGGGCGGGTGTTTGCCTTTGCTCTTCTTGTTGTGGAGGACTTCTTCGGCCCCCGTTTTGTCTGTGAAACACAACACATGGACGGAAGCGTGTGTGATTTTTCTAACTTAAAGAATAACGGTAAGACTAATAGCCACACATCTACGTTCAGCTTCAGAAGACGGTGTTAAGGGGGCGTCCGGGGGGCTCGTTGGTTTAAGCGTCTGCCTTCGGCTCAGGTCATGATCCCAGGGTCCTGGGATCGAGTCCCGCGTCCCCTGCTGCACCGCTGTCCCCCCTCCAGCCCTGGGAGCGAGCCTTCATTGTCGCTCAGGCTCCTCGGGGGTGGTGCTGCCTGTGTCTGTCACCCGGAGCCCCCGTCCCCTCGTGCCTGCGCCCGTGGGCAGGGTGGGTCCTGGGCGGGCTTCTGCGTCCAGTGTGATTGTGCCGCGGCCATGTGTCCGCTCTGCCATCTGGTGGGACTCGCGTTGCTGCCTTGTGTGCGGTGCTGCTTTGGGCGGTCTGCCTTCCCCGGCCTTGCCTGTGGGCCGGGCGTGTGCAGGTGGGGCGGCAGGGATGCGTCCGGCTGCCCGCGTGCTCCGCCCCCGTGGCCCCCAGGATGCCTGCCGAGAGCAGCTGCCGCCCCGGCGGGCACAGGTGTCTGCGAGCTTGGCCCTCGCCGCAGCTGTGAGGCCCAGCCCCTCCCGGAAGCTTCGGCCACGCCGGGACCTCAGCTCTGAAAGGCCCATCTTTTGGCTGCTTTTTCTTGCATCATTTTTCTCATTCAGTCACAATTTCCTCACATGTGCTGGACGCTGATCTTTTATTAGTCTATTTGTATCTTGAAAATCGTTTTCCCATTCCTGGCGTTTTTGCTGACTGACTGTGATGTATTTTAACGTATTGAAAATGTATGTGTTTCATCTGAGAAAACCCTCCGAGCTCGAGGCGAGGAAGACGTTCTCCTTTATTTGTTTCTAGGAGTCTTGTCAGTTTTGCTTTTCTCATCTGAGTCTGTAACCTACCCGGGAGCGTGTGCGGTGCAGAGTAGGGAGCTTTTCTCTTGGTCCCCAAGTTCTGGGCTTCGGGGGCGCGTGTGTACGTATTTTCCTTCTCTGTGCGGGACGCGCGGGCCCCTCGCTCGGAACCCGGGCTCCCCTGCTGCCTGCAGGCCTGACCGGAGGAAGGAACGCGCTGCCTTGGGTCGGTCCGCAGCCCTCTGCTCTAGGCTGGTTTTGTCTTTTCTCCAAGAGGGGCTTCCATCACGACAGACGTGGGGTTTTACTGAATGTCTTCCCCATCTGCTGGGACGGTCCTGTGGTGTCACGTTTGCTCACGGGAAGCCTTTCCTCACATTTCCGAAACAAGGCAGGCAGAGCCGGTGTCCCCCGGCTGGCGCCTGGCGGGGCTGTGGCCTGCGGACGGCGCTGGGGGCCCCGGTGCTGCCCAGCATGGGAGGGGCTGCGGCTTTCATGCCCAGGCGCTCCGCCTGTCCCCGGGAGGGCCGCCCACGGCCGCCAGGCCCCCACGCCACACGGGGTGCACCTTTCTGATAAGTGTTTAAGGTAACCGGTATCACTTCAGGTGAGATAAAGCGCCCACCATAGCTCATCTGGGACGAGCAAGAGAGGACGCAGAAGCCAGCGGAAGTCTCCTTTGCCCCCACCCCTGGTCGGCGGGTTTCCTTCTGGAGCATCTGCGGGCCTGTGTGCCGTCCCGGTTTACTCCACGTCCTTCCGGCGCATCCCTGTGCTGCATCTTCTGGCCTCACCCTTTAATTTTTTTTTTTTTTTAAAGATTTATTCATTTTAGAGAGAGAGACACACACAAACGGACCGTGTGTACACGCAGGAGAAGGGGCAGAGGGAGAGAGAATCCTGAGTAGACTCCCCGCTGATCATAGAGCCTGATGCAGGGCTCAATCTCACGACCCTGAGCTCACGACCTGAGCTGAAATCAGGAGTCTGACGCTTAACCAACTGAGCCACCAGGCGCCCCTTGGCCTTGCTGTTGTAAATGGAGGAGTTTAGCGGGTATAGATCTTTGATTCTATGCAGAGGCCTCGGGTTGCACACGCTGTTGCCGTTTTTAGTCACTCAAACTGCTCTTCCCCTCGTGGCCTTGGGCCAGCCGTGGTGACCGCCCCCGTCTGTGCTTCCTGCTTCGGGTGCAGCTTGTGTTCCTGAGGACAGCGTGACTGGGTCGGGGCAACGGTCCCCCCTGCCCGCACCCCCACGCTGCGTGTGCTGGCCTCGCGTCCCCGTGTGGCCTTGAGCATCTGCCGCCCACTTCAGTTGTGGCCTCAGCCTTCGAGCCTGGCTCGGAGCTCTTCACATGTTGACAACTACCCTCTGTCACACGTGCAGACTTTCTGTTTGCCTTTTGGTTTGAAATAATTGTCTTTCTGGGATTGTCAAGTGTAAGTCCTGCAGAAGACCTTCCTCATGTACACACCCTTCTGTGTGGTCTCTCGCCGACACCCCGGTTCATGGTTTTGTTCAGCCCTTTCCTCCCGGGAGGAAGCCAGACGTGGGCTCCTTCCCTCACTGGACCCCCACGCCGCCCACGTTACCTCTCGTTCTCCCAGACGCCCTGGTGTTCTTCTGGGTTCTCTGATATTTTTACCTGGTTTTCAGAGGTTTCGATCAGGAGGGCCCCCGGTGATTGTTTTAAGGGCTGGGAGGGCTGTCCATCCTAAACGCGATGAAATCCCACTTTTCTGGTGAGCCGTGGTCCCACGTGACCCCAAAGAGCTGCCAAGTCGTGGAGGAAGCAGCTCCCTGAGGCCCACGCGCGTGGGGCGGCTCCGTGCTGGCTCGGGGCTGGCTGCCGGGCGAGGGCCGCTCACGCCCGTTTCTGAGGGAAACGGTTTTATAGAACTGTTTAGACAATTCATTTTATGTTGTGGAATTGTTCAGTTACATTTTTATTACTTTTTTGCTTATTGACTTATTTATTAAGATTTTACTTTTAAGTCGTCTCCGCACCAAACATGGGGCTTGGACTCACGACCCCGAGGTCACGAGTCGCCCGTTCCACTGACTGAGCCGGCCGGGAGCCCCTCGCTTATGTTCTTTAAAGTCATTTCCTTGAGACTGAACGTTGATTTTCCCAGTCAGATATCGTTCCATGTGCAGCAGTGTCTTTCTGTCTTTTCCGCGTCTGGTGATTTTGCCAGGCTGGGATTGGAAGCAGAATTACTGACTCATAGGCTGTGACTATTTTTAAAAGATTGCTGACGCCGTTGCCAAATCGCTTTCCAGAATCCGTGTGCCCGCGAGCGCACAGGCCGCCGCCGCCCGCCCGGGACGGGGACGCGGTCCTCGGACTGCGGCTCACGAGTGTGATAGCAGACGCTGCTGGGGGGCCGTTGAGGGGGTCGTGCGTGGCCCCCGGTGACGCAGGGCTCGCCCTTTTAGGACAGCGACTGCCAGGTTCCTGGCTGCGAGTGCGGAGGAGCTGCCTCAGCCGGCCTCGCTCTGTCTTCCCCACAGCATTTGAAGACATGCTGGAAAACCCCCTGAACAGCACCCAGTGGATGAACGACCCGGAGACCGGGCCAGTCATGCTGCAGATCTCCAGGATCTTCCAGACCCTGAACCGCACGTAGGCGACGCGGCCGCCCGGCTGTTCTGCCCCAGCGCCCGTCCCAGAGCTGGGGGCGGCTCCAGCCCAGGCCCTCTTCCTAGCCCCAGCCAGTCGCAGAAGAGCATGGAGACCCCTGGGTGCCGCGGGCTGCGGGCGAGGGGGTGGGGCTGGAGGGGCCTCCCTGGAGCCCACCGTCCGCGCCCGCCCTGGGTCGTCAGGGCGCGGGCTCTTCTCACGCTTTGATCTTCCGCTTGACGACTTGTGTGATGGCAGTGTGCACGGCTGCGTCCAGCCTCTGACAGCGTTTACAGACGCGGTGGCTGCTCTGGGAGGGGTCGCCTCCCCCACAGGGTCCCTCTGGGCTCTGGAAACGCTCCTTGACCCGACCCGTAGGCGCTGCTTGCTCCCTGGAGGAAGGCATGTTTCAACCCAAAGTGTTAACGTCAGTACTAACTTAAGTAGAGGAATTCACAGGTGATTTTTCTTTAATAAATAAATGCCCTTTTTCTTACTGTCTGTGTTAGTGTTATTTTAGTGCTGGAGAAGAACCTGTTTGCGCTCCTGACATGGCGCACTGGGTGCCCCCACGGGCACATTGACTGTCACGCGCGCTGTCTGTGGTGAGCTCGCGTTCCGACTGGAGCTCGGGGCTCTGCAGGCACGGGGCCGGGGAGCGCCCCCAGGCCTCCCGAGGCAGAGCGGGGCGCCAGCCATTGGCCTCCACCACCGTTCCCTTTTTAAACATTATTAGGGGGGCGCGCCTGGGTGGCTCAGTCGGTTGAGCGTCCAGCTCCTGATCTTGGCTGGGGTCGTGATGTTGGGCCGTGATCTCAGGCTCCCGGGAAGGAGCCCCCACATCGGGCTCTGTGGGAAGTCGGCTGGAGATGCTCTCCCTCTCCCCCTGCCCTCCCCCGCTCACGCGCGCTCATACTCTTGCTCTAAAATAATAAATCTTTAAAAAACGTTAGTCGTGTTGCAAAATGAGGAACTGCGTTATAGCTTTCCCTTTTTTCCAATCCCGCTCCTCATGCGTTGCTTACTGCAGCGCTCAGACGCTTCTCGGAACCCCTCTGCTGAGGCAGCCCCCACCTGCCTGCGCCCCACCTCAGTGTGCTCCGCTGTTGGCCGTGTGGGCAGGTGCAGGCTGGGGGCCCCTCGCTGCCGGGGAGCCTCAGCCCAGCGCCCTCCCCCTCAGTGGCGCTTGGGTGTTTTACGGAAGTGCTTCTTTCCACAGATCTGGGATTTCTTTCTTTCTCACCGTGGTCCGTCTTCTTGGGAGCCTCACACTTGTCTCAGGCACAGCTTGGTGGGTGGGAAAGGTGGCTGAGCCGAGGCCTGTGGTTCAGGGTGCACTGGAGGTGGAGGCTTCCGTCCGAGGTGAGCCGTGGCCAAACGGGCACGTCCCCCCTCCTGTCCCTGGGCAGCCACGCTGCTCCCCACCGGCTGGACCCCTGCCCCTGCTGTGACAGATACCCTAGAACACTTGCTTTACTGTCTGCAGTGAAATCTGGAGAAAATAAAACCTAATCACTTGCCCGGTTTGGAAAGAATATGAAAAATAAAGATAGCAATTTGAACAAAATGTACTCGTAGACTCTCAGGCGCGGCCGTCCTGGAAGGCACGCGGCTGGTTCCTGCACCTGCGAGTTGTCACTGCCCTCGGTGGCTGCGCTCTCAGGACAGCAGACAAAGCACACGGGGATCTGTGACGTAAATCCTGGGGCTCTTGATAACGTTCCAGGTCCGGCAAAGTGCGGTCTTCCCTGACTGGCTCGGGCGCTGCGTTCCCGGCGACGCCACGAGAACTAAGCGCGAGCAGTGATGTGTTCCAGGTGGAGCTGTCTCCAGGCGCCGGCGACGCCGAGGGGGCCAAGGGAAGCTGTGCGGGCACGGATGGGACGAGGGCCACACGCTTGCGGAGGGCCCGGGCACAGGCGAGCCGAGGGGCCCCGTGCGAGGAGAGACCGCGCGAGCGTGGTGGGTTCCTCTCCGCCTGCCTCCTGCCGCCGCCTCTCCCGCGCTCCTCCGACTCCTCCATGGGGGCCGTGGAAGGTGCTGGGGCTCCACGTTTATCAGTCGGCACACTCCCTGTGCCATGTGTCCTGGCGCAAGAACCAGCCTGAGAGGAGTCGTGTTCGAAGCCCGTGTGGGAACCAGGTGGCGTTTCTGGCCGGGACGTTGGCTGCTGGCCTTCTGAGTGTGTCTGCTGCTAGGACGGGAGAAAGCAAGGACAAGCCGGGGAGGGAGGCCGCCAGCCCGCCCCCGGCACACGCCCCAGCAGCCCCCGCAAGGCTGCCCCCCAGGCTTCTTTGCTCGGACCAGGAACATGGCAATGCTCAGGCCCGGGCCCGCTCCCGTGCGCCTCCCTTTGTCCTCTCCTGTCCTCCCCAGGTGGCAGCAGATGATGAAGGGCTTGGGGTCCACGGGCCATTGGATTGTCCCCTGCAGTGGCCCTTGCCGCACACTCTGTTCCTCTGGGAACTGAGCGGCTATTTTAAGTGAAATGTGGGCCCCAAAGAAGTGGGGAGTGTGTGCTCCAATCAGCAGAGTAAGGTTCTCCTGGGTGCAGGTGGGGAGTGCATCCTCCTCAAGAGCACTTGCCTCCAGAATTTCGTGGGTCCCCCGGAAGGGGGCCTGGTGCGCCATTCTGCCCAGCTCTCTTGTGAGTGCCTGGGGGTCGTCCGGGCAAGGGCACGCCCCAGGTCGTGTGTTCCAGGAAGGGCCGGCCCTGACCACCGCGAGGCTGGAACCAGGGCCGGCGTGGGGCTCCGTGGCTCACAGCTGTCCGCCCTGTTGCCCTGTTGCCAACCCGGGGGCGGTGAGGCGCAAGGCTGGGGCGGCCTGGGGCCGGGAGCCCGTGGTGGTCGGAGAGGCGCTCTGGGAAACGTGTGCACGCCTGGGCTGGTGTCCCGGGCTCAGCTGTCCCCAGGGGCCCGCGTGGGCCCAGGGAGACAGCAGAGCGCGAGTGCCGCAGACGGCCCTGTGATGAGGGACGGGGAGCAGACCGGCGTTTCCCATGGGCGGAGGGAGGCACGGCTGCTCTCTCCAGGGTGCAGTCTGTGACCCCACACCTCTGGCACGCAGCGGGTCCAGGATGCGTGGTGGGCGCCAAGCCAGGGGACAAGGCCTGGGATGTGGCGCTCTCAAGACCAGGCACTCCCACCTGGCAGGCGCTCTCGGAGGCCTGAGGTCAAGGGTGAGGGACAGAGACGTCAGGGCTGACCGGTGGAACCCGTGTGTCCCATGTCACCTGCTCTGAGACTCCTCGCACGCAGGCAACTGTTAGGGGTTGAACTGTGTCCTTCAGAGCAGGTGCGTCGCCACCCTCACCCCCAGCCCCTCGGAGGCACCTGCGTCTGGAGATGGGGCTTTCAGAGAGGGGATGGGGGAAAACGAGGTCACCGGGGGGCCCCCGTCCGTCCGGGCACTGAGGAGGTGGACTCACGGAGCGGGGGCCGAGCTTCCAGACGCGCTTCGGCCTCCAGCAGCTGCAAGAGGCTGAAACAGAGTCTCCCTCCGGGCTCAGCAGGAGCCGGCCTCGGGCTGCAGCTCTAGAACCGGAGAGCAGAGATGTGCTGCTGAACGAGGACCCGTCTGCGCGGCTGTCCCGGGGCCCTGGGAGAGTCCTGCCCCGTCCGCCCCGCGGGCAGTGCCATCGCCAGTGGGCTCGGGCTCTTGGGAGCGGCTGCGTTCCCGACACTCACAAGGCGCCTTCTTGTGACAAAATGTGACCTCTTGGAGCGTCTGGTGCCCCTGGCCCTTTGAGACCCCAGTTGGCAATTCCCATTACGAATTTTGCTCCTGGCAAGACCTGGATCAAAGCCAAGTGTTGGAGCCCAAGCCCCCATGGTGAAAGGGGGAAAGTGACTCATTTATAAATCCCCAAGCGGTGTGTAATTGTGCTTTTGAGATGGTGCAAGGTGAAGGTTGTGGCCTTAACATGTACCCTCTCGGCGTGGGATGGCATCTGCCAGGGCCCCGTTGGTCACAGCCGGGGCCCCTGCTCCCCGGAGGGTTTGCTGGGCACCAGCCGTGCATGGCCAGCCAGGACGGATGGACGGGGTTGGGGAGAAGCTGTAATCAATCAAGTGCACGGTTGAGGCCACTGACCCGCAACCGCCTCCCCAGAGCTCCTGGGTCCTGAGGCCCCTCCTGGATAGTGCGTCCTCCCAGGGAGGGCTCAGCAGGTTGGAGGAGCGGTGAGGACCCTGTGTCCCGCTTAGAGGGACAAGCTGGGATGAGCTCCCAGCCGTAGAGCCGGCATGCGCGGACACCTGCGTGCCTGGCCCGCGTCTGCCCAGCTCTGGCAGCCCCCACGCGCCCTCAAGCCCTCCCTCTCCTGGGACGCTGTTGTCCCTGGGGGGAGGGGGGCAGCAGAAACTTCACACCGCTGAGTGTCTGTGGCCCTCACAGCCTGGCCTGCCCACACATCTCCCTCGGGTTTCTCTCCCAAGGGGGGAGTTAGATTTTTAATGAGTTCAATTAATTAAGTTCAAATTGAATTAGCATCTTACCTTCAGGGGAGCAGTGATGAAGGGGAGGCCAGGTGGGGGGTGTCAGGCTGAATGTTGGGGTGCTGTGGTCAGTGGGTGGCGGATCTGACTTGGGACTGGTCGACCACTGATGCCGGGGCCTTGATTTGGGAAAGGTCATGCTTCTGTCCCAAGCCAGTGAGGGTGGACATGACGGGTTTCCCATCCCAGCATCTGCTAGAGCTTGCTTGTGCGCTGGCCATCTGGTTTTTTAAAAAGATTTTTATTACTTTTGGGGCGCCTGGGTGGCTCAGTCGGTTAAGTGTCTGCCTTCGGCTCGGGTCATGGTCCCAGGGTCCTGGGATCGAGTCCTGCGTCGGGCTCCCTGCTCTGCGGGGAGTCTGCTTCACCCTCTCCCTCTGTCCCCGCTCTCTCTCAAATGAATAAATAAAATCTTTAAAAAAAGATTATTATTATTTTTAAGTCAGCTCTACCCCCAACGTGGGGTTCGGGCTCACAACCCCGAGACCCAGAGTCGTGCGTTCCACTGACTGAACCAGCCAGGCACTCCCATCCATCTGCTTTTACTCAAACACTTTTGACACCAAATATGTACGTTGTTTCCCCAAACAACCTGGTCTCCAGCTCTCAGACACCAGTGGAGTTTCCTACAATTCAGTTCAATGATGCTCGGACACCCAGAGTTACCCCAGAGGACTGCCCCTTCGACGCCAGGGTCCCCCCGACCCCCCACTTCAGTTTGCTAGAACAAAACTCTGAAAAACACTTCACTTACCATCCCCTGTTTAACGGGTACAATGGACAGCCCAAGAGGGAGGCGGGCAGGCTGAGGTCTGGGAGGGGCCCCGAGCAGCTGGGGCGCACCACCCTCCCAGCACACGGGTGAGTTCAGCAACTCAGAGCCCCGGACGCTGTCAGTCAGCGGCTTTCCTGGAGGCCCCACTGCATGGGACTGACGATGGTGTCACGGGCCATGGTGCTGGACTCAGTCTCCTCTCCCGCCCACGGTGGGGCTGGGGCTGAACGCTCGCCCCCTAACCATGCCCGGTCCGGCCCAGCCCCAGCCTGAACCTCTAGGCACACCCCACTCACCTCATTAGCCCACATAGCGTGCTTTGGTCACCCCTAAACCCAAGGGTTCTGGGAGCTGTGTGCCAGGAGCCAGGGAAAAAGGCCCAATATTTGTCTTTATCACATCACAACTGGGAATTACAGTGACGCTGGCCACCCCCCCCACCCCATGGGAGCATGTCACACACGTGAACATCATCTGTCACACGTGTCTGTCCTGGGCGACCTCAGGGACCAGGAAGCCCAGCCCTGAGCAGGAGCCCTGCCAGGCTGGGGCGGCTGGGCAGGGGGTCGCTGGGGCGGACGGCAACCCTGGGCAGGAGGCCTCTGCGTCCCCCGTGGGGCTGGGTGGCCAGGCCATCCTGCGTGTATTTGGGAAGAGTGGGAAATTGTTCCCTTGTGGGTGGCTGTCCGGGGCCGCTGGGACCACGTGCCCCTGACGTGGTGGCTTCAACCCACCCCGGTTTGTGGTCCTGCCTCACGTGAGGGGCCACAGTGCAGGTGTGGCAGGCTGGTCCCTCCTGGGGCCCCGGGGAGGACGGCGTCCTTGCCTTTCCAGCTCCTCGCGGCCTCGCACCCAGGTTTGAGGCCAGCGGCGCCTCCCGTGGGATTTTCTCCGCCCTCTGCTTCCATCCTCGCGTCTTCTCCCTCGGACTCTGAGCCTCCTGCCTCCCTTTTATGACGTCGGGCCCTGGTCCGCTCCGGCGGCCCTGATGGAGCACCGCCCACGGGCCACGACCACAGCTCAGGGCGCTGCTAGTCCAGGATCCCGGCGACCACAGAGTCCGTGTCCGGCGAGGCCGCTCCCCGGCTCACAGACGCAACTTCTCGCTGCGTCCTCACGCGGCAGGAGGGGTGCGGGAGCCCCCGGGGTCCCTCTCCTGCGGCTCCACCCCGCGACCTCCTCCCCTCCCAAGGGTGTCCCAACACCTTCACCTCGGGCGGCGTTAGGTTTCAACACGTGACTGGGGGGGGCACACCCAGCCTACGGAGGAGGGTCTGTAGGCTACAGCCCAGGCCCGTCCGGGAAATCCAGGACAACCTCCATCCGAGTCCTTGACCCAGTGCCGCCCCCCGTCCCCCTTGCTGTTCGGGCAGCAGGGGGCCTAGGACGTGGGTGCCTGGGGGGCTCGTTCGGCCCACGTCACTGTTCCATGGGTGCGGACTCCAGGGGACACAGCATGCCTGTCGGTTGAGGGTTAAACCAGCCTGTACGTGGCCGGACCCTCGGGGTGCGTCTCGGAGCATGGGGGGAGGGGCAGCAGGTAAAGGCACCCCACAGGCCACCACCTCCTCCCTGGAGGGCTGGGTGAGGGTCCTCGGCTGTGGGCGCCGAGGGCTCGCTGAGCGGTAGCTGTTAGCAGGTGGCCGCGAGGCCTCGCTCAGCGATCCAGCGAAGGACCGGCCCAGGCTTCTGTGTCTGATCACGGGGAGGATCGTTCCGCCCTGGACTGCGTGCTGCGCCTCTGGGGCCCTCTTCGTTTCAAGCCCGGGGTCAGCAGGCGGGCCGCGCCGCTGTGATGTGGCTTCAAGGCTATTTCTCTCCCCGCGTCCCGCCTCACTGTGTCCGTTCAGGCCGCCCTCCCGGGCTTCTGCTTTATCTTGACCTATTCTCAGATTTTTTTTTAAAGAAAAGAGAAGAGGTTGGCCCATTTTGCACTGGCAAAAATACTTTTTTTCTTTTATAACAAAATCTTCCCTCTGGGATACGGGATGGGAATGTGCGGACGGACGCGGAGGACCCAGCCGCGGAGGGACAGTGTGCCAGGCTGTGATGAGCGTGAGGGCCGGAGCCGGCCATCGGGGTCCAACACACCTCACGTTTCCATGAGCCCTCCTGCCCGTTGGTTGATGTTCTAGGAAGACCGAAATACACTGGATTTTAATGGAATCAAAACTGAAAATAGAAACTTGTCATTTTAAAATTTCCATCAAGAAGAGACAGCTGCCAAGTTAATGAAAAGGTTAAATTGGCCTTTTCTTCAGATCATGCCTGCAGGAACTCCACGTAACGTGACTGCCGCCTCCACCTGCCGGTTCTGGCAACGTGTGGGTGCTGCTGGGGCCTGGCCGCCGGTGGCCCTTGCCCGTGTCCCCCGGAGCTGAAACCCCACCAGCAGCGGGCACTGGGAGAACCCGCGTAAACGAGCAAAAGCCAGGAGAACCTGGGGCTTGCAGAAACCTTAGGGGAAAAATTGGCATAAAAATAGCACAAAGCCGGCGGAGGCTCTGAGGACGGTCATCTTGTTTCTGCGGGGGTTGGGGGGGCGCCCGGGCTGCCTGGAGGGGGAGCAGAACCCAGGAGCAGATGGACAGCATCTGGTGGGGTCGGGGAGCCAGCCCGAGGCCGCCTGTTGCTGGGGAGAATTTGCTTCCCTCTGTCCTTGGTGGACTTTTGAGGGACCAAGGCAGTGACTCGCCTGCTCACACTCTGAGCAGGTGGGCCAAGGGGGGGATGGGGTGCCACCCCCCGACTTGGGAGCTGGAACCCCACCTTGGATCTCTCTCGGTCCCCCCTTCAGGGCCCCGGAGCTGGGGAGACAGTAGGGAGCAACTCCTAACATGGTCTTCGAGTCCGGAAGGCTCCCTGACAAGTCACTCCTTCTGCAGATACAACCAGTCACATATTTACAATTAAGTCAGGTTTTGGGCAATCAGGCAGAGTTTGTCTGGAATTCTGGGTTAAAGACGACGCTTCCCAAGCTGAAACTTTCAGGAACGCCAGAAGCCTGCACAGGTGGGTCCTTCGTATAATGGAATTATCCAAAAATTGAAATTGAACCAGACCATTGAATGGAGAGGCACCCATCCTTCTTGAGTGTCGCGTAATGACGCTGGCCCAACGGTCCTAACTGCCCCGGGTGGAGCCGTTCCTCTCTTTCCGCGTGGTCCCCTCCGACACCCCCAGCTCCCCGGGCCGCGGTCCGGACCCCAGTCACCCCCATGCTGTACCCTCCTCTGCTCTGCCCCACTTGCACCCACATGCTCCGTCACACCCAGTGAATCCCTGTGCGCTCACCGGTAACACGCACCTGCACCATCAGCCTGCTGTCCCTGAGGAGAAGCCCCTTGGCGCTGCCTGGCTGGTGTGCCATCTGCAGCCCCTCCCCGCTCCCACCCACCCACCCACCTGTGCCGGGCCTCCTCCTGGCCCCTCAAACCCACAGCACCTCCATCCTGCCCTCGAGCCGTGACCGGCCCCCCTCCAGTGCCCTGGCCATGCCCTTTCTCCTGCCCGGGGTGGAAGGACGTCATCGGACTCCCCTGTCCTGCACCAGTCCCGGCGTGTCCGCACCCACAGGCCGTGGCTTCTCCCGCACGCCAGCCCGGGGCCACCACTCCGTATCTCTGCGACCGTTGACAGCAGAGTTCCGTTCGCTTCGCCTCTGCCGCTCCATAAGTCGTCTTGTCCAGGGCCCCAGATGGCGGCTCCCTCTCCTGGGGCCCATACCCTGACCTCCAGGCCCACACACAGGACCCAGGCTGCCCGCTGCCCGAGGCGATGGCCCGCTGGGGGCTCCTTCTCCCCGTAGAGCCCCTTCTCTCATGGCTGGCAGTGCCCTCCCGGTGGCGGCATCTCCTACCTGGGCCACCCTGGGAGCTGACGTTTCCACGTGGGGTCCACCAGGCATCCTGAATTCAATGTATCCAGACCTACCCCAGGCCCTGCTCCTTCCGCCATGAGCCGTGCCCTGGCCTTGCCATCTTGGGGCAGGATAAGTTGGCCTCAGAATTCTTAGGACAAAGTCCCTTGAGCGGAGATGGAATGACACAAACCACTGAAACCAACTGAAGAAGAAACAGACAATCTAAGTAGACCCCGAACAAGTGAAGAGGGAGAATTCTTTTTTTTTTTTTTTAAGATTTTATTATTTTCTTTTTTGGCGGGGAGGGTCAGAGGGAGAGAGAATCCCAGGAAGGCTCCACGCCCAGCACACAGCCCCACACAAGACTCAATCTCACGACCCCGAGATCGTGACCTGAGCAGAAATCAAGTCAGATGCTTCACTGACTGAGCCACCCAGGCACCCCCCCAAAGTTTTATTTTTAAGTCATCTCTACGCCAAGTGTGGGGCTTGAACTCACAACCCGGAGATCAAGGGTCGCACGCTCCATGGGCTGAGCCCGCCAGGTGGCCCAGGAGGGAGAACTCTTAGATAGCCGCAACAGAGAGGGGCCTGGGCTTGGGCCTGGATGCTCAGCCCCACCCAATGCCCACAGAGGGATGGACACCACTTCTGCACACACTTTCCACAAAATACAAGAGGAGGGAACACTTCCAACTCCTTTTATGAAGCCAGTGTTACCGTGATCCCAAACCAGACAAAGACACCACAGTGCCGGGCCGGTATCTCATCAACACAGACACGAAACCCCGGACGTCGCAGTGGTTAACCACACCCGGGAGTGCGCATGCGGGATTGTCCGTGGAAGTGCCGCCCGCGAGAGGGCCGGGTCAGAAGTCCCCTCGTGTCCCGCTGGGTGGCCGTGGTGACGCGTCCATTTGCAGACAGAAGTGCCTTTGTGGGGGCTGTGGGATCTGGTGCAGCCCAAGACCGAGGAGCCTGGCGAAGGCAGGCTCGTACCCACGCCCCTGACCTGCCCGGAGAGGTCCTGGCTACAGACCCTGGGACAGCTCCGTCTGGCACTGGTCCAGCTGGCAGCACCTTCTGCCAAGGGCCCTGGCGGGAGGTGCGCCCAGCCAAGCCTCGGCAACGGGACACAGACCTCGCCCCAGCCGTGGGTCCTGAAGTGGCCTGTGACCGGCCCCAGCCCCTCCTGGCCACAGTCCTCCAGCAGTCCGTCAGCACGGGGACACACAGCAGGACACACTCCCGTCTGCGCCCCAGAGATTCCGAGCAGGCCCGACCCTCAGCTCCAGCCCCTCTGACCCTGGTCGGGAACAGTCCAGGCCGCCCAGGAGCCCAGCGGGGACACATGGATCTGTGCCTCCAAAGCCAGGCCTGCAGGCCTCGGTTGTGCCCGCACACCCTGAAGCAGCCGGGACTCAGTCAGCCATGGTCTGGGGCCCCACCGGTGACCTGGCCAGAGGATGGCATCTCCCCGTCCCGGGGATCTCGTTGGAGTGACAACTGTCTGCGCACCTGGTACCATAAGCAGAAAGTTAGGGTCCCCCGGAGAAAGACAGGCAGACATAGCTTTCTTGACATGTCATTTTAGCCCCCAGGCATTTAATGAAAAGGACAAACAGCCACCATCAGGCCAGTGACATGTCATTTTAGCCCCCAGGCATTTAATGAAAAGGACAAACAGCCACCATCAGGCCAGTGACATGTCATTTTAGCCCCCAGGCATTTAATGAAAAGGACAAATAGCCACCATCAGGCCAGGAAACAGCCTAATCATATTCAAAACGGAAGACTGACCTGATGCACACTTGAGCTGTCTTGGCGGGATCTGAACCCCTCTGAGCACTCGGATCCCCTGCCGGGCTGGGGACTCTGACCTGGACTCAGTTGCCTTAAGAGGACTTTTGCCCCAATTCCATGCCTTATTCCCCACTGCGTGAGGCTCTTCACGAATATGCGTGCACCTTTGCTTACAAGTTCCCCAATTTTGTTGTCTGGGGAGATACTGCTCAGGGAAAGATCCTTTACTTGTTGCAAGTAAACCCTTCCTTTCCCTGTTGTTTGGCTTGGTTGTGTGTTTTGGCTTGAAGCCCACCGAGAGGCGAAGTTGGTTTTGGGCAACAGTTGCTATCTGAGGGCCCAACGGCAGACCCAGTGGCAGCCCTACCAAACAAGGTCCTGGCTGAAGGCAGGTGTGTCCCCCAGGGACCAGACAGGACCCACGCCTTGGTGACAAGCCTGCCGTTCACGGATCCTGCAGCAGCCCCAGCCTCTAAGTCGGCTCCTCCCCGAAAGGCTGCAACACCAGGGGTGATCCCACCATCCTGAGCAAGGACGGAGGAAGGTGTTTCCCAGCCCAAACCAGTCTTTACAGCCTGGAAGAGGTGTGTGCTCCGCCCCCCTCCCGCCACCGAAGTCCTTCAGAGACGGAGGAGGGATAAAGACATCTCAGACAAACCAAAGCCAAGGGAGTCCATCACCACTGAACCTGCCTTACAGGATATGATAAAGGGAGCACTTCAAGTCGAGAAGAAAGGATGCTAAGTGACAACATAAAAACAAATAAAAGTATAAACCTCCCTGGTAAGGGTAAATATATAGTCAAATCAGAACACCCCTAACACCGTAAGGGGCGTGTAAATCACTACTGTCTCCAGTTTAAGACTTAAAAGACGAGGCAGTACTATTAAAACTAACAACAGCTACGATAATTTGTAAGTGGACGCACAATGTGGAAAGGTGTCAAGTGTGATGTTGGTGGCATGGGGGGAGAAGTAATGGTGTAGAGCGTTTGCACGTGACTGAAGGTAAGTTGTCACCTTAAAATAGGCTGTTATGGGGCGCACGGCTGGCTCAGTCGGTAGAGCGTAAGACTCTTGATCTTGGGGTCATGAGTTCAAGCCCCAGGTTGGGAGTAGAGCTTACTTAAAAAAAATAACACTCTTATACCTACAGAAAAGAGAAAGGACTTAGAGAACACCACTGGAAGAAATAAGCCACAAAAGAAGACAGCAGGAGAGGAATAAAAGAACAAAATAACACTGTACAATGAACAAAATGGCAATTCTGAGTCCTTCCATTTAATAGTTCTTTTAAACATAAATGGGTTAAGTTTCCCAATCAGAAGACATATCCTGGCTGAATGGGTTAAAAACGGGATCCAACAATATCCTGCCTATCAGCGATTCACTTCAGTTCTAGGCTAAGGATGTGAACAGACATGCCCTCTGCACACAGATGCCCAATATGACAGCAGGAGCAACTATGCTTTATCAGATGAGAGAGACTGTCAGTCAAAATGGGTCATGAGACACAAAGAAGGTCACTCTATAGTGATAAAGGGGTCAGTTCATCAAGAACACATAACAATTGTAAATACATAGCACCCAACATGGGAGCACCTAAATATTTGAAAACAATGTTAACAGAAGTGAAGAGGAAAATAGACATACAGTCATAGGAGGGGACTTTAAGACCCCACCTTCAGCACGGGATGGAGTGCCCAGAGAGAGAGTTGGTAAGGAAACAGCGCATTTGGACAACACTGTGGACCACACGGACCTGACAGGCATACACAGAACACTCCACCCAGCAGCAGCAGAACACAGTTCTTCCCAAGTGCACACGGAGCGCTCTCCAGGACACATCATAGGCTAGGCCGCAAAGCAAGTCTTAACAAATTGAAGGAGACTGAAATCCTATCACACATCTTTTCTGACCACCATGATATGAAACTAGAAATCAGTAACAGGAGGACAGGGGTGCCTGGGGTGGTGCAGTTGATTGAGCGTCCGACTCTTGGTTTCGGCTACGGTTGTGATCTCACGAGAGATCTCGTGTCAGGCTCCATGCTCAGTGCAGAGTCTGCTTGAGATTCTCTCTCCCTCTTCCCCCTACCAGTGAAAAAGATGTCTTAAAATGAAAAACAGGAGGACAACCAGAAAATTTACAAATATGTTGAAATTAAAACACACTCATCTGAACAACTAATGGGTCAAAGAAGAAATCAGGGGCACCTGGATGGCTCAGTTGTTAAGCATCTGCCTCCAGCTCAGGTCATGATCCCAGGGCCCTGGGATCGAGTCCCACATTGGGCTTCCTGCTCAGCTGGGAGTCTGCTTCTCCCTGTCCCACTCCCCCTACTTGTGTTCCCTCTCTAGCTGTCTCTCTTTTCCTCTCTCTGTCAAATAAATAAATAAAATAAAATCTTTAAAAAGAAAAAAGAAATCAGGAAGTATCTTGAGACAAACAAAACACAACATACCAAAATTTATGGGATGGGGCAAGAGCAGTTCTAAGAGGGAAATTTATAGAGATAAATGCCTACATTAAGAAAAAAAGAGAGATCTCAAACCCCCTAAATTTACACCTCGGGGAAATACAAGAACAAATTAATCCCAACATTAGCAGAAGGAAGGAAATAACATAGATGATTAGAGCAGAAATAAATGAAGTAGGGACTAGAAAAACAATAGGAAAAAAAAAATCAAGGAAGCTAGGAGCTGGTATTTTGAAAAAAACAAGATTGACAAACCCTTTGCTAGACTAACCAAGAAAAAAAGGACTCAAATCAACAAAAGTATAATGAAAGAGAAGAGACATTATAAGAGATAGCACAGAAATACAAAGGATCATAAGAGACTACTATGGACAATTATGTGCCAAAATGGGTAACTTAGAGGAAATGGATATATTCCAGGAAATGTACAGCCTACCAAACCTGAATCATGAATAGAAAATCTGAATATACCAATATTGACTAAGGAGATTGAATAAGTCATCAAAAATCTCCCAACAAAGAAAAGCTCAGGACCAGATGGTTTTACTGGTGAATTCTACCGAACATTTTAAGAATTAACACCCATCTTTCTCAAACTCTTCCAAAAAGATTGAAGAGGGGAAGCACTCCCAAACAAATAATCCAATTTAAAAATTGGCAAAGGATCTGAACATTTTATCCAAAGAAGATATTCAAGTGACCAACAAGTACATGAAAAGGTGCTCGACAGCTCTCATCATCAGGGCCCTGCAAACCCAAACCACAGTGAGATATCATCTCACACCTGTGAAAATGGCTACAATCAAAAACCCAAGAGATAACGAGTGTTGGCGAGGATGTGGAGAAGGGGGGCCTCATGCACTGATGGTGGGAAAGCAAACTGGGGCAGCCACTGTGGAAAATGGTACAGAGGTTCTTCAAAAAACAAAACAAAAGCAATTAAAAACAACTACCGTATGACCTAGCAATTCCACTTCTGGGTATGTATCTGGAGGACATAAAATCACTGTCTCAAAGAGACATCTGCACCCCCATGTTCATTACAGCATTTACAGCATTATTTACATAGCCAAGACATGGAAACAACCTGAGTGTCCATCAGTGGATTAAACGTCAAGGAAACGTGAGGATCTATTTATACACACATATGTATGTCACTTATATGAGTGAAATGAATACAGCCATAAAAAAGGAAGTCTTGTCATCTGTGACAACAGGAATGAACCTCCAGGGCACTATGCTATGTGAAATAAACCTCACGGAAAAAGACAGGTACTGTATGATCTCACATACATGTGGGGTCCCAAAACCAAACTCATAGAAACAGAGTAGATCCGTGGTTGGCCGGGGCTGGGAGGTGGGGGAAAGGGGAAGATTTTTGTCAAAGGTACAGACTTACGGTTTTAAGGTGAATAAGTTCTGGGGATGTAATGTACAGCATGCTGGCGATTCAGGACTGTGTTGTATCCTTGAAGGTTGCTGGGAGAGTGAATGTTTTTTGGTTTTTTTAAAGATTTTACTTATTTATTTGACAGAGAGAGAGAGTGTGAGAGCGTGTGAGAGAGCACAAGCAGGGGGAGCGGCAGGCAGAGGGAGAAGCAGACTTCCCGCGGAGCAGGGAGCCCGATGCGGGGCTCGATCCCAGGACCCTGGGACCATGACCTGAGCCGAAGGCAGACGTTCCACTGACTGAGCCACCCATGCGTCTCTAGAAGAGTGAATGTTAAATGTTCTCACCACACCCACACCCACACCCCCCCACACACACGGTAATCAGGTGAGGTGACAGATGTGGTAATCATTTCACAATATATACCTACATACATATTACAGATGTACTGAATCATCACGGTGTACACCTTACACGGTGTTACAGGTCAACCACATCTCAGTAAAGCTAAAAAAAAAAAAAAAAAAATCCACCAAAAACCCCCCAAAACGATTTGCCATGCTTGAAAAACAATTATATGCTATGACCAGGTGGGATTTATCTCAGGAATGCAAGGCTGGTTCAATATCTGAAAATCAATCAATACCACATTAATCGAATGAGTAAAAAGACCTTACACCATATCTCAATAATCACAAAAAGGCATTGGACAAAACCTGACACCCTTTCATGACAAAACACTCAGCAAAATAGTAACAGAGGGGAGCTTCCTCAACCTGGTAAGCACGGAAAACCCCCATTTGACATAGTACTTGGCAGTGGGGGACCGGATGCTTTTCTCCTAAGAGCAAAAACGAGACAAGGACATCTACTCTGCTATCTCTACTCAGCGGAGTACTGGAGGCTGTGGCCAGGGACATCAGGTAAGGGGAAGACATAAACTGACACCCAGACTGAAAAGTAAGAGGTACGAGTATTTGTGTTCAGTTGTCACCATTTTATATATAGAAAATCCGTAGGGATCAACCGAAACATGGTTGGAACTAATAACGCGACCATCAAGGTAGCAGGATACAAGATCAATATTGAAACCCTGGTGACCCTTGCTCCTTCTCCCCATTCCACATCTTGTGCCAGGGCATGGTCTCCCCCTGCTGCCTTCCCAGCCCTGCCCACCACCTGTGCCCTGACCTCCGCAGGGTTAGTCACCCCCCAACCCGCTGTGCTCCAAGTCCCCCTATGGCTCCCCATCTCCAAGAAGAGGTCAGAGCCTACTGTACTGACCTGCCACCCTCCCCGCGCCCCAAAACCCCTTTCCTAGCGGTGTCTCTCCTCCTGGGCTCTGGACTCAGTGGCCTCCCTGTCGCTCACGGCCCAGCACTGCCCTGTCCGGGCTTCTGTGCCTGCTGTGCCCCTGACCAGACAGCGCTCCCCCGGACGCCCCAGCCTGCCCTCACTCCCCGCAGACTCCCGTGCCCCCGCGCGCTCGGCCTTGGCTGCCCCTGCCGCTGCCGGCCCCTCGGGGAACCTAGGCCGGGGCTCTCCGCTGGGTGCTTGTGCAGTGACTGCGGGCTCCTCGTTGTGGCGCAGGGTGCCAGCCTTCCCCACCGGTCGCTGGTCTCCGCGGGCCCGGGGTCTCTGGGCCGGGGGGTGGGTCCGCGGGGGACTACCGCGCACACACGCGGTCTCCCGAGGGCGGCAGGGGCGCGGGCCCGGCGCCCACGTGGGGCGTCCCCGGCGGACTCGGTGTCCCCGGGGTCCGGGCCCCGCGGTGGTGGGCGGGGCGGCCCTGGCTGCAGCGGCGCTCTCTGGGAGGGGGAGCCTCCGGGGCTGCCCTGGGCGGGGGATGTCGCCCTCCCGAGGTGGCCGTCGGCCCGTCGGGCGGCGGCTGGGGCCGGCTGGGGCCGGGGCGGAGGAGGCGCGGCCCAGACAATGGACTACTGCGGGACCCGCCTGAGCCTGCATGCCCTCCCGCGCCCGCGCCCGCGCCCGCCCCCGCCCGCTCCGCGCGACCCCGCGCCCGGAGCCCGCGGAGAGGGGCGGGGCCTCGGGCTGGCCCACTGCGCGTGCGGTGTGGGGCGGGGCGAGCGCGGGCCGGGGGGCGGGTCCCCGGGCTGGCCCACTGCGCGTGCGGTGAGGGGCGGGGCGAGAGCGGGCCAGGGGGCGGGGCGGGGGCGGGGCGGCGGGCGGCACGCAGCGCGCGTGCGCAGGGTCTCGGCGTCGCGCGCGCTCCCGCCGGTTGGCCGCCTCCTCAGCGGCCGCCGCCGCCGCCGCCCCCGCCGCCCCCGCCCCCGGCCCGCGCACGCGCCCCCCGCCCCGGCCCACGGCCCAGCCCGCGCCCTCCCCTCGCCGCCTCCCCGGCCTCCGGGCCTCCGGGCCTCCCGGCCTCCGGTGCCCCGGCCTCGCGGCGCGGCCCCGCAGCATGCAGCAGCAGCAGCGGCGGCGGCGGCGGCGGCGGCTGTGAGGTGAGGCCGGGGCGGGGGCGGCCTCCCGGGGGCGGCAGTGCTCGCGGGCCCGGCCCCCTCGCGGGTCCCGGCGCGGCGAGGGGCGCGGCGCCTTTGTTGCGGCGGAGGCCGGGCGCCGCCCGCGCTGCAGCGGCCTTTTTGTGTGCAGATGGTGGACGCGGGCGGCTGCCCGGCCGGGGAGGGCTGGAGGAGGATGGAGGCCGCGCCCGACGGCGCCGTGGACATCGTGCCCCTGGACCGCTACGACTCGGCCCGCGCCAAGATCGCGGCCAACCTGCAGTGGATCTGCGCCAAGGCCTACGGCATAGGTGGGTCGGGTCGGGGCCGGGGGCCGGGGCCGGGGTCCGGGGCCGCCTTTGTGCGCGGGGGGCCTCCGGAGCCGGCTGGTCGCGGGCGGGGGTCCTCCGGCAGGTGCCGCGAGGAGCAAGCGCGTCGGCCGCCGCCGGTCGGCCGCTGCCCGGGGGTGGGTGCGGGGCTGGCCGTCCTGTGCGGCTCGAGTGCGGGGGCAGGCGCTGGACGCCCAGCGCTCGGCCTGCGCGCAAAACCTCACACGCGGAGTTCCCCACCGAGAAATTGTGCTTTGAACGGATTGTGCTTAACGAGCATCCTTCCCTTCGGTTAATTGCCGTCTTGGAGAACTGGGTACCCTTGTTACTGAATCCGGTCTGTTAGGCCCTGATATGCTTAGCGGATTAAGACGCGCCTCTTTCCAGCTCTCAGAATTTTACGGACGAAGTGATTCTCGTCGTGGCTTTATTAATATCTGGTGCTTTTGTTTTGGGGACACACCGAAGAGCTAATACTGTGTGACCCGCCCTTTCATTTGAAGCCTGTTTCAAAACGGCCTTTACTGTGGTGCAGACATCCCTGTTTGTAGCGCGACACCCAGGTGGAGAGGGGGCCCTTTGGGGACGAGCGTGGCGGACCCGCTCTGAATACGTCGCGAGCGGGGTGGCCCTGTGGCAGGATCACAGCAGTTCAGTGGCCTGTGCCGCGGGGGAGGCTCAGTCGTGAGGACGAGCACGCCCTGCACTCACGGCCTCCGTGCGTCGCCTTATTTTAAGTTGGTCGAATCGCGCGCAGGGAGCGTGTCTTCCTCGGTGCTGCAGTGCTCAGTTTTGCAGTTTCGTTTGCAGCTGCCCTGAGCGATTGCGGTTTCTGTGGAGTAGGGTGGGGGAACACCGCTGCACACGTGAATTTATAGGATTTTGGGGAGGCTCGGAACTGAAAAACACTGCAGAAACCTCCGAGTCAGACGGAAAAAGGGGTACTCGGAGCGGTCAGGCGAAGGAAAAGCCCGAGGGCGAGGCCGACCTGGGCGGCCTTGCCTTCCGCCGGCCTCAGGACTCGCCGCGGGGGCTGCCGGCCGGCGTTTCTTCGCAGCTCCCCGCGGTCGTGTGCGTGGCTGACTCGCATCACTTAGTCTTACGTGTTCTCGCGCCTGTCCTGACGATGTCTTCTCGTGAGCTTCTTACGTGGGACATTCTTAGGTTCTTCCAGCTTCGGCCGCACTTGTTGCTTTTCCACCGCTGTGTAGTATTTCACTGGAGGCCCGTTCGCCATGCGGGGGCGCTGGCGGGGCTCCAGTTCTTTGCTTGGAAGCGCGGTGTATTCCTGGGCATGGCCCCTGGGGCATGTGTGCAGGCTTTCACTCCTGCGTCTGTTTTTAAGATTTTATGTATGGAAACGACTGCCGTTCTGGTAATGAAGGCTGTAAAGGCACAAATACCTTTTAAGAGCCCTCTGGTTGCTTGCTTTCTAGTTTCTTTAGCAAAGCAAATGCAGGTTTATCTTGTTGCATTTAGCTTTGGCGGTCAGCGTGGGATTTGTCAGCTATCTGGAAATGAATGTGCGTCTCTGGGGTTGGTCTAGTTTTATTTCCAGTACCAGATCTCTCTTTGATACTTGTCGACTCATCAGGTAATTAATTCAAAGACTCATATTAAAATAGGCCTTACAGTTTTGAAATTATTAAAGGTGGGTTTTTATAGAGCAGGATGTGCTCGGGAGCTGAAGGAGAGTAGATGCTGTCCGAGGATCTAAGGCTGGATTGCACGTTGCCCATCGGTCACTCGGTCACTCTCCTGTTGTAAAAAAAGCAGTGACCTTAAGTGCCATTTGTTTACAGAGCAGAGTGCTCTAAAGGGGTTACTGCATTCCTGGTTTTGATTTTAGCCCATGACCTTAGAAACTTAAAGGTTTCTAGGCCTTGGTTTCAGGGGATAATGGGAGGGTGTAATTTTTGTTATCTTCCAAGGACAATGTTGAAACAACAACAAGGGAAAGTACTGGAAGGCACTCAGCTGTTTGCAGACTTGTTGCTATGTGGCCGAGTGGTGGTGACTTTCCTGTCTAAGGAGCCCTGGAAACCAGGCGGACACTGACCACACCTCAGCACTCCATGGCTTGGGGCTGAGCTGCCTGAGCCAGGCAGGCCCGAAGGGGCCACCAGGGCAGCTCACTGGGGTGGAGAGAGCCCACGGGGCCAGTAGAGCCCATCTTTGGCGGGGGATTGACACTTTTGTCCTCACTTTTGCCTTGGAGTGATCAGACAACTGATTGGGAAAGCATGTTGTGGGATGGGAAATCCTCATGGTTGGGACGGGTCTCTGCGGTGGGGCTGGTGGAGCTGCTGCCGTGTCTCGTTATATAGGCCACAGGGGTAGCCTGGACTCTTGTCTGCTTAACGGATACGAGGAGCAGCATCTCTTTGTTGTCACCTCTAGGGGTCACCACCTTGCTTTGTCACAGTGACCTTTGGTGAAACTGTGTGCTTGGAACCCCTCTCCAGGCCCCAGAACTGGGAACAGAGCCGGCTGCCCCTTTTTCCCTGGGCTGGCGGGAGAACAGGGCCTGTGTGAGTCTTAGTGCGGAGATCCTCATTTGCAAGCAGATGGTCGTTTTTTTTACCTGGTGATTCACTCAGATTCCTGGTTTATGAGTTCAGATTGTATTTTTTTTATTTTTAAACGTTTTTTTTTAAAGACTTTATTTATTTGACAGAGAGAGAGAGAGAGAGAGAGAGAGACAGGGCGAGCACAAGCAAGGGGAACTGCAGAGGGAAAGGGAGAAGCAGGCTCCCCACTGAGCAGGGAGCCTGACACAGGGCTCCATCCCAGGACCCTGAGATTATGACCTGAGCTGAAGGCAGTCGCTTCACCGACCGAGCCACCAGGGTGCCCCTGGATTGTGTTTTTTAATAGTCATCTGTTCTTGGCAAGAGATTTGGGGGCTTCGGAGCTGGAGGTGACAGGGCAGCCTGGATGCACCTGCTAGGTTTCCTGGATACGGAAGGAGCCACTGCTTGGCCTGTAGCACCACCTTCCCTCAGCTTTGGTGCACTGAGGACTGCCTGGGGTCTGTGAGGTCAGGGGTCATGGTTGTCCCGGTGGATGCCCTGTTTGCAGTGCTCAGCTGTTTGTCAAATGGATGCCAGAGTTGGAAACCCTCTTGAAGCAGTTGAAGTACGTAGAGATACGATCTGTAGTCTGTCCTCGTGGCCATAAAGTGGATGAGTTTGTATTTCTAAAGCTATACCAGTATGCACACATTCTCTTTCCTGTCTTGATGCCATCAACTAAACGTTAACCAGAGAACGGACGTCCATCTTTAAGTTCAAACCGTCCCGATCCTTTAAATTGGAGCAACCCTCAGAATGCTCGGCCTCTCTTACGCTGCAGCATGTTAAACTTGTGCACGTATTCCAAAAATCCCGTGAAATTTTTTCTTTGTATTACATTCATCCTCCTAGCTCGTAGGCTTCTCCTGCTGTGGATTTGTTTTGTGGCCGGGTTACCATATGTGGACAGTGTTCTTTTTAACTTCGTAGTTGAACTGTTGAACAACTCAGATTGCTTTCATCTGATCTGAATGTGGCCAGGATGGAGCCGGCGATAACCACGTAGCTGTCCCGTGCGTCACTGTAGTGTGGCTACGTAGCGCGGGGCGTAGGTTATGGGATGAGGTCTTCTCGTTGGCTTGAAGTCCACGTGAACTGCTGAGTGTGTGAAGGGAGATGAATGAATGCAGCATGGTGTCAGTACCACAGCTGTCCGGAGGCCGACTGGGGCGCTGCCGCGTGGGGGAATGGGCTGCAGGGAGCAGTGGGGAGGCTTCGTGGGGCCAGAGGCTCTGAAGGACGGGTAAGGTGTGGGAAGCCCCTCCAGGAGTTAGAGGGGAGGGCGTCTGGCTGGGTTGTGAGCAGGGGAAGACGTGCTTGACACGGAGTCAGGTAACCTCATGACAGGATCTGTGGACTGGAATAGTAGTGATTAGTTTAGGAAACAGTCTGGACCAGATGGTCTGTGGTGTTCCAAGCTGGCTAGGGATTTCTTTCGAGCTGTGTGCCTGGGAAGGTTTTTGTGTAGGGGGAGTGGTGTGATGAGACCTAGAGCCTGGCAAGATTCTTCTAGCAGGTTGAAGTGGGCAGGGGCTGTAGTCAGGTGGAATATCTGGGATCGTGCCTCAGGCCATTTCGGCTGCCTTGACAACGTTCCATAGGCTGGATGACATCGGTCTCCCCCAGCTCTGGAGGCTGCAAGTCCGGGATCCTGGTGCTGGCAGAGTCAGTGTCCTGTGAGGCTGCTTCCTGGCGTGGGGTTGGCTGCCTCCTCGATGGGGCAGGAGGGGCGGGGAGCTCTCTGGAGCCTCCTTATAAGGGCACTAATCCCACTCGTGAGGGCTCCACCCTGCTGGCCTTCTCACCTCCTCACCTCCTCACACCTTCACCTGGGCCTGGGTTTCAATATCTGAGTTTGGGAGGGTGCACGCTGCGTCCATAGCAGAGCTGGTGTCATTTTGTCCGATGTGCCAAGGCCTAGCCTAGTTTGTCTGCAGTGGGGATGACAGAGCGGATGAGCCGACAGGTGTTAGGAAAGCAGAGCCCCCCCCCCCTCCCCCCAGACGGGCTTGACTGATGTCGGGGGCGGGAGGTGGGCTTGCACAGGGCTCTCTTGACGGGAATATTCGGTCCTTATTCCACGGAGCTTTTCTGCTTTCATGGCAGAACCGCACCTATGAGGTTCTCTTTCTCACTCCTCCGTCTGGCCCAGCCCTCTTTATTGTACGTGCGAACCAGTTCACTTCCGTGCCCCTCGGTGACTCCTCCCCTCACTTCAGCCTCACTCACACAAAATTAGACTTCCGTCAGTTCAGTGAGCATGTGCTGTGGAGTCTGGGGTCCTTGACAGGCCTCTCGGGGCGCAGGTGGTGCCCCACATGGCTGCGCACTCAGACCCCTGGGCGCCTGGGAAAGGAACAGCTGCTGTGGCAGAACAGGAACGGGAGGGTGAACTCCCCTGAGGGAATCTAGAATGTTCCATTCAAATAAGTGAGGCTGAGTTTGTGGCTTAGGTGGGTGAAGAGCCAGGCGGAGGTGAGGGCACAGACGGGGTGAAGAGGAGGGGAGAGGGCCGGGCGTCTTCCTACCCAGGGGCCGGCCAGCCCTGCAGCTGGGAGTGGCGGGCACTGGGTGCAGGGAGCTGGCGCTGGTGGGAAGGCCAGTGTACCTTGGGAGAAATGCCTGGGGCCAGGTCTTGGAGTGCCTTGAATGGTTGGTTGGCAAAGTGGGGTTTGGTCATGTGTGAACTCGGGAGCTCTTGAAGGTTTCTGAGGAGAGAAGAGACGTTTGAAACCTGTGCCTTTCAGAGGAGTAATGCCCGTTGTTTGGCAGGTATACAGTGAAGAATTTTCGTTCGGACTTTTGGGAAAATCAGCTTTTTTGAGGGACACTTTACATACTTAAGTACAACAGAGTGCGCACATTCCAAGAGTGTAGTTTGAGGAGTCTAAGCACGGTCAAGGTAAGCCCTTTGCACTGACCGTCTCCAGGGGTCTGTGTGAGCCCCTCCAGCGGGTCCCAGCCCAGAGCCTCACTCATGTGCTCCAGTGGCTGTGGATGAGCTTGGTTTTTCTAGAGACTTCTGTACCTCTAATCACACCTCAGCTACTCCCTGTGTGGCTTCCTACATGTAGGCTGATATTTTGGAGACTCACCCACGTGTGCAGACCTTTTTGCTGCATGGGGTGAGCAGTGGCCCCCGTTGTCTGGCTGCCCACAGTGTGCTTGCTCACTCACTCGTGTGTGGCCGCTGGGACTCCTGTCTCCCATGAATAGCACCGCTGTGAGCACTCAAGGACATGGCTGTGTGTGGGCATCTGTTTCGGTCGTCTTGGGGGACACCTGGCCGTGGAGTTGCTGGGTCATATGGGTGTGTTTAACTGCCTGGCTGATTTCCAAGGTCGGCGTATCTCCTTTCTGTTTCCACCAGCAAGCGTGAGAATTCCAGTTGATCTGCATCCTTGCCAGCACATGGCATTGTCAGTCTTTTTAATTTTAGCCATTCAAGTGTACATGTTGTGCTGTCTCCCTGTGGTTTGGGTATGTATTTTCCTGATGACTCAGCGATGATGAGCATTTTTTTTATGTGCTTATTGGCCATTTGAATCTTTTTTTGTTGTTGTTGTTAAGTGTTTTTGGGTCTTTGGCTAATGTTTTAAACTAAACTATATAAATTGTATTTACCCCAAAACTAAACTTTTATTTTGAGATAATTGTATGTTAACATGGCATTTGTAAGAAATTACACAGAGATGTCTTGGGCACCCTTTCCCCAGTCTCCCCTGTGGTAACTTCTTGCAAAACCGTAATTTGGAATCACAGCCAGGATATTGACATTGTATAATGTAGATCTAGAACATTCCATCCTCACAAAGACCTCTTAACGTTCTGTTGCCTTCTGTAGCCACACCTACCTCCCTTCTGCTTGCCTTGGGGTTCGTTTGCTCTTTTTCTAGTTTCATGGGGTAGGTACTTAGATTATTAAGCCTTTTTTTCTTTTCTAGCCTAAGCGCTTGGTGCTATGAATTTTCCACTTGGTACTGCCTTTGCTGCATCCCACATGCGTTTGGTATGTTGTATTTTCATTTTCATTCAGTTCTGTGAACTTTATTTCCTTTGATGCTTCTCTTTGACCCATGGATTATTTTATTTGTAAGTGTAATTTCCACGTGTTGAGATTTTCCTGTTTTGTGTTTTAGTTATGATTTCTAGTGTGATTCTGTTGTGGTGAGGTGATACTCTGTAGGATTTCTGTTCTTTTAAACTTGTTAGAGTTTGTTTTACTGCCCAGGATAAGGTCTTTTTGGTGAATGTTCCATGGGCACTGGAGGACATGTGTTTTCTGCTGTTGGGTGGAGCGTTCCACACATATCAGCTAGGTTCTTTTGGTTGGTTGTATTGTGCAGATCTCTCTCCTGGTTAATTTTTGTGTAGCAATTCTGTCAGTTGCTGATAGGGGTATCGAAGCCCTTAACTGTACTTGCATACTTGTCTGTTTCTCATTTCAGCTCTCTCCATTTTTTTTTTTTTTCCTCATGTTCTGAGGCTCTGTAGTTTGATGCATTCACATTAGGATTGTAAGGACTTCCTGATGGGTAGACTGTCTTACCGTTATGTACTATATCTCTGTCTTTAGTAATTTATTTTTTATCAGATACTGATATAGCTATCCCTGCATTTGTTTGTTTGATAACTGTTTTTCTGGTATAGTCTCTTTTATCCCTTTATTTTCAGCCTTCTTGAGTCATTGAGTTTGAGGTGAGTTTCTTGTAAACAGCATATAGTTGTATTGTTGTTTTTTTTTTTTAATCCACTCTGTCAATCTTTGTCTTTTTTTTGGTGTACTTAGGGTATTTACATTTAATGTAATTGTTGATAGTTAAGGCTTAAGTCTGACATTTTATTGTGTTTTATGTTTCTTGTTCCTGTTTTTATTTTCTGCCTTCCTGTGCATTACTTGACTACTTTTGAAGATTCCATCTTGATTTATTTATATTGTTTTTGGGTGTGTGTGTAGTTTTCTTAGTAGTTGCTCTGGGTATCACAGTGTATATGACTTACATCAGCTGACTGGTATTGTTTTGCCATTTTGAGTGAAGTGTCGAAAACCTTTTTCCACTTTGGTCCCTTTGTTCTCTCCACCTTTAAATGCCATTGTTGTGAGTATCTGAAGGTGTTGGGGTTTTGTTTGTCACCAGATGTAATTTAGAAAACTCATAAAGAGGATAGTCGATTGTATTTACCCAAATTATCTGTACTTTTCTGTTATTCTTCCTCTCTAATGCTCCAGGATTCCCTCTTTTATCATTTTTTTTCTATTTGGAGAACTTCCTTTAGACATTCATTTAAGGTTTGCTGGAAATTACATTTTTTAATATTTAAAAAAATTTCTTTTGAAGGTTTTATTTATTGACTTGAGAGAGAGAGAGAGAGCACAAGAGCAGGGTGAGGGGCAGAGGGAGAAACAGACTCCCCGCTGAGCAGGGAGCCCGACACGGGGCTTGATCCTACGACCCTGGGATATGACCTGAGCTGAAGGCAGACACTTCACTGCCTGAGACACCCAGGTGCCCCGGAAATTACTATTTTTTTTTTAAGTTTTCCCCTGCCTAGGGGTGCCTGGCTGGCTCAGTCATTTGGGCACCCAACTCTTGGTTTTGGCTCAGGTCATGAGCTCAGGGTCATGGGATCGAGCCTCCATGTCAAGCTCCGTGCTCAGGGTGGAGTCTGCTTGAGATTCTTTCCCTTTCTCTCTGCCCCTTCTCCTGGGCAGAATAAATAAGTGAATAAATAAATAAAGTTAGTTTTCCAATTAGAATGTCTTTATTTCTCCTTCATCCCTTCATCAGATGTGGAATCTGGTTGACAGCTCTTTTCCGCCAGCACATGAGAAAGGTGTGCTGCTTACATCCAGTCTGCGTGGCTCTGGGAGAGACCTGCTGTCCATTGAGCTTGAGGCCCCTGTTTGGAGTGCAGTGTTTCTCTTCAGCTGCTTCCAAATATTTTCTTTGTCTTTAATTTTCAGAAGTTAGTGATGATGTGTCTTGGTGTGGATTTCTTTGGGTTTGTGTTATTTGGGGTTCACTCGGTTTCTTGAAACCTGTGGATTTGTATTTTTTGCCATATTTGGGAGGTTTTCAGCCATTATTTCCTCCAGTACTCTTTCAGCACCACTCACTGTCCCCTCTTTTCGGGGACTCCAGGGACAGGAATGTTGGCTCTCGTGTTCCTCTCCTGCGGGTCCCCGAGGCTCATTTTTCTTCGGGGTGCTTGCTGTCTGTCCAGGTTGGGGAAGTGTGTTTCTCGGTCCGCAAGCTCACCGCTTCTACCTTCTGTCATGTGCACTGTTGAGTCCAGCCAGCCGGTGCACTTTGTTGCTGCAGTTTGCAGCTTGTATTTGGTTCTTCTATAATTTCTTTTTCTTTGCTGAAATTCTCTATTTTTCTTGTTTCAAGACGATTTGTAATTGCTTGTGGACTCACTCTTATGAGAGTTGCTTTAAAGTCCTTGTAAGAGAATTCCAGTATTCCACTGGCATTGGTGTTGGTGTCAGTCGGTGATCTTTCCTCATTAAGTCATGATTTTCCTGGTTCTGGGTGTGACGAGTGATTTTCGGTCGTTTTCTGGTCACTCTGCCTGTTGTGTGGGGAGCCTCTGGGTCTCGTTTACAGTTGGTGCTGCACGCGGGCCCAGGCCTACCTTTGTGCAGCGTGAGCCAGAGACAGCCTAACATTCGGAGCCCGACTGGTGCTGGGATATGTGCCTGGTGCGTCTGCGGCCGCGGGGGCCTCCGCTGGCCTTCCTGGCGCTGCTTTTAGGAAGCAGAAGAGCTTCCTGGCGCTGGACTGCCTGGAACCTCTGGAGGACAGAGAGCATTTCCCAGGCCGGGTGCTAGTCGTGGTGGGGTCCCCCTGTGCAAACTATTGGGGGGATGGTGTGTGTCTCAGGCCGGTGGGGAAGGAGAGTGCTTCCAGGCTGGGGGCTTTGTGGAGGTAGGTGTTCCAGACTGCTCATTAGTAGGGCTTTCTTTCTGTCCCCCCTGGTTCTCCCAGGCTGGCCTGCTGTAGCAGGTAGGCCTCCTGGTCAGTGAGGGGCGGGAACGAGCCCACTTGGCTTGCCTTCTGTTGCTAGCTGAGGGTCCAGAAAGCCAGGTCTTGGTCACCTTCTGTTGGGTTGGAGGTTGTGAGGTTCCCTGTGGCTGTGTTGTTCCTCCAGTCCGGGGGTCCCAAAACAGTTTGCCTTCCTCGGGCAGCTTTCAGATTCTCCTTTGGTTGTCTTTTTTTTTTTTTTTTTTAAGATTTTGTTTAGTTGACAGAGAGAGACACAGCAAGAGAGGGAACACAAGCAGGGGGAGTGGGAGAGGGAGAAGCAGGCTTCCCACTGAGCCGGGAGCCCGATGTGGGGCTCGATCCCAGGACCCTGGGATCATGACCCGAGCTGAAGGCAGACGCTTAACGACTGAGCCACCCAGGCGCCCCTCCTTTGGTTGTCTTTTGACTTACTTCCAAGGTTTACGGTTGCACTTAGAGGAGAGGAGGAGGGAAGGATAAGTCCGTGCCACCTTGTCCTTGACCACAGGTCCTTCATGGCTGCTCTAAGTTTTTGCTTTGTTTTTCAGTTTCATCCGGAGTACCAGGATGTTCTTTGGTGTGTACATCTCCTTTTTTATCCTGCTGGGTTTCATGACTTTACAAGTATGGGAAGATTCTTTTCTATTTGTTGAAATACAGTTTCTGTCCCATGTTTTCTCTCCTTCCTTTGTGGGCTTCCAGTCACACTCCTTTGACACCTGCAGAGTCTATCATTTACCTTCTCTACTGCATGTTCTTGGTGGCTGGTCTGCTGTTCACCAGTCCAGTCTATGAAATAAAATTTAGTTATTGTATTTTTCTGTTCTAGAGCTTCTGCTTCGTCATTTTTCTGATCTGCCAAGTTCTTTTTTCTTTTCTTTTTTTTGTGATTTCCAAATTGTGTTTTTGCCAAATTGCTTCGTCTTTTTTTAATATATATTTTTTTATTTTTAAAGATTTTATATATTTTTTTCGGAGAGAGACTGTGTGTGTGAGAGAAGGAGAGAGAGTAGAAGCAGGGGGAGTGGTAGGCTCCCCGCTGAGCAGGGAGCCCAACGTGGGGGCTCGATCCCAGGACCCCGAGATCATGACCTGAGCTGAAGACAGACCGAGCCACCCAGGCGCCCCTTTCTCTTGTCTTTTTTCCTTTCATTGTTATAAGAATGGTCAGGGGAGGTCTATAGCTGATCACTCCAGCCGTGGGTCCCGAGAGCCTGTTACTTCATCTTTGTTTCTTTGCAGTTTGATTAGGAAGCGTCTGGCCACTGTTTTCTTCCAGTCAGTTCTGTTTGGTTTTGCTGGGCTTCCTAAGCCTGCAAATCTGTGTCTTCCAGTAAAATAGGGGGAGATTTTGGCCATGACTTATTCAGATGCTTTTGGGCACCAGTCTCTTTTCTGCAGGAGCACAGGCGTTAGATTTCTGATGTCCCACTGCTCTCTGAGGCTCTTCCTTTTCTTCAGTCTGTGTCTTCAGCTTGATGATTTCACGCACATTTCTTAGCTTCACTGACCCACTTCCCCGTCTTCTTCATTCTCCTCCCTGTTCAGTGAATGTTTTGTCGATACACCGTATTGTTCAGTTCTCAAATTTTGCTTCTTTTTTTCTTTAGTTTTATTTCTCTGCTGAGAACTTTTATCGTCTCATTTATTTTAAGAGTCCTGACCTTGACCTCATGGAGACTGGTTATAATCCATGCTTTAAAGTCTGATAGTTCTGAGATCTGGGTCATCACAGGGTTGGCATCTGTTGATTGACTTTTCCCCCAGAGAATTGGTCCCACATTTCCCTGTTATTTATTTATTTTAAAGATTTTATTTATTTGACAGAGAGAGAGAGTGAGAGCAGGAACATAAGCAGGGGGAGTGGGAGAGGGAGAAGCAGGCTTCCCGCTGAGCAGGGAGCCCGGTGTGGGACTTGATCCCAGGACCCTGGGATCATGACCTGAGCCGAAGGCAGATGCTTAATGACTGAGCCACCCAGGCATCCTAAAAGAAAGTTTTTTTTTTTTCCCCCCAGATTTTATTATTATTATTTATTAGAGAGAGAGAGAATGAGAGAGAGCACGAGCTGGGGCAGTGGCAGAATCCCTATTGAGCACAGAGCCTGACACGGAACTCGATCCCAGGACCCAAGATCAAGACCTGAGCCAAAGGCAGACACTTAACCGGCTGAGCCATTTATTTTTATTTTTTAAAAAAGATTTACTTATGTAATTTAGAGAGCAAGCGAGAGCGCAAGTGAGAGTGTGCGAGGGGGTGAGGGGCAAAGGGAGAAGGAGAGAGAATCCCAAGCAGACTTCCTGTTGAGCATGGAGCCCAACTCCGGGTTTGATCCTACGACCCTGAGATCATGACCCGAGCTGAAACCGAGTCACATGCTCAACCGACTGAGCCACCCAGGCGCCCCTTTCCTATTTTTTACATGTTGACGAATTATGGATTGTGTCTTGGACATTTTGAGTATTACATTGTGGGGCCGTTTTCTGGATCCTGCTAAAGTCTTCCGGATACTGTTGATATGTTTTGGTGCTTTGTTTTGTAGGTGGGTGGTAATAATCACCTTTAGGTTCAGGCCGCGGGTCTATTTTGCTGTTTGTGTGCGGTGGTTTCAAGGTCAGTTGGGTTCTTTGGGTCTGTCCTGCATGCATGTAGCTCAGGGTTGTGTGGGTTCATCCATGGAATTTGGGGTCCCCTTCCCGGCTGTCTCCTTTCTTGGATTCTCCCTACACTTTCTGGCTCCAAGAAGCCCCTCTCCTCTGGCTAGAAAGTCAGGGCTGCCCGTGCTGTCCCCGTGCACCTCTGTGCGCCTGGGGCGGTGTGGTGAGCGAAGAGAGGACAGAAACAGCAGGTGCCCTCCTGGCTTCAGACCCCAGAGGCCCCTCCCCTCTCAGCGTGTCCCACTGCGTGCACTGTCGCCCTCCGGTCACCAGGGCAGGCTGGAAGAGAGGGAGGGGATAAAGCCCGGGATCCCTCCCACTCTCCAGCGTGCGGGGCCCTTTCCCTGGTCCCGTGGCTGGAAGGACCCGGTTTCCGTGAGAATTTTGGCTGTGTGCCTGCCCCATGGTGCTGCATCGGGCCGCCCTCGGGTCCAAGGCGGGAGAGGAGGTGGATACAGAGCTGGGGACCCCGTAAGTGTTGCTTCTTCAGGCTTTGCTTCTTCTCCCGCAGTTGCCTGCTGTTGTTGGCGTTTAGAATCCTCATGTGGCTGCTTTCGGTTTCACGCAGAGTTCGTGGTGGTCAGTGGGGAGAGGCTGTCCTGACCCTCCTTCGGCCTGGCAGTACCACAGGCCTGGGAGCCTGCTTCTCTTGCTTATTGTCTCTGCTGGCTTTGTGCAGGATGTCCTGTCATTTTGTTCATTTGCTTATTTTCCTTTGTGCTGAACGGGTGAGGTGTCTAGAAGACGGTAGGGATCATCAGAAGTCTGAGGTGGTGCCTTCTTCTGGGAGGAACTTGTATTTGCAGACACTGGCCCCAGTCCCTGATCCCCTCCCTCCAGTGCGTGGCTCTGGGTGCCTTCAAGGGCTGCTGTGCTTCCAGTTCAAGCCTGTTCTTAGGGTGCAGCCTTTGGGGTTCCCAGTCGAGAGTGTCTGTGAGGTTACCTGGGTTCCCTGCTCCCCTTATCCGGCCCTGCAAATCCAAGTTTTGCCCTTATAACTTGAAAGGTTGCCAGAAATGCGGCTTACCCTTTTTTTTTTTTTTAAGATTTTATTTGAGAGAGAGAGAGAGAGAGCACCAGTGAGCTCTCGCACAAGTCGAGGGGAGGGGCAGAGTGAGAGAAGCAGGCTCCCCACTGGGTGTGGAGCCCGATGTGGAGCTCGATCCTTGCGACCCTGAGATCATGACCTGAGCCGAAGGTAGATGCTTCACGGACTGAGCCACCCAGGCGCCCCAGTTTGACCTCTTTATGCCTGCTCTGGATGCGCAGGTCCTCCTGGGACACAGGAAGGAGCGTCCCATCTGGTGAGCGTGCTGGAGTGTGGGCTCTCTGGAACATGCCCTGGCAACCTTGCCCTCGTCAGCTAGCCCAGCCCTCGAAGGTGTTAATTCTATGTGTACTGTGTGGATTATGCTGCCCACCGGTACCGGACAACTCCTCTCCATGTGGGTGTGTAAAGATCCTGACTCTGCGTTTGGTCACGAATCTTCCCTTGCCAGATACAGGGTACTCAGTTTGCACCTCCTTCACGCTGGTCCTGCTGGTGGGCACCCGCGGTGGAATCCCTGGGGTGTTAGCTGCGTGCTGTCACTTCTCTGGGGAGGGGGACTAGCACTTCCTGGGGAGTCTCTGAGGTGTGAGTGAGGAGGGTCCTGCCAGGACGCTGGCATTAGGATTTGTGCTCAGCCCTTCCCTCCCCTAGGCACCGTCCTTGGTAAGAGAGCTGTTCCCCGAGTTGTACTCTGGGCCTCGGAGTGGAGGTGAGGGGGAGGAGGAGGGGTGTGCTGAGGGTTGATAGGTCTGTTTCTCACCGTAGTTTGGGTTCCGTAGCATCCCAGTGGTACCCAGCAGTGCTGTGTGCTGGGCCAGTGTCCGTGCTTCTCACCTCACCGGGGAGGAGCGCTGTGAGGTTTGCAGCCCATTCTTCTCTTCAACAGCGCCCGGCCTCCTCTGCTCTGGTCTTTGGTTTCCCTCCATCCTGGGACTTCTTTTTTCCTGGAGTTTCTCAGAGTTTTGTGTTTTTCTATTCATTTAAAAAGCGTTTGCTTTTCCTTCTTAGAGCATGCTTATAAAAACCGGTTGCGTCCTTGTCAGATGACTCTGATGTTTGGGCCATCATGGAGTTGGGGTCTCTTGATTGCCTTTTTTCCGTTAGTTGTAGATGCCCCTTGTTTTGTTTGCGGAGTAAATCTGGATTGTATCTTGGACCTTCCGACTCTTACGTGTGAGACTCTGGATCCTGTTAAAATCTAGAGAATTTTTTTTTAAACAGGTAGCAAGCCCAGTTAGGTTGAGACTGAGTCCTGATGACCTGCCTTGTGTGGGCCTTAGCTCAGTGCTGGTTTAGTCCTGAAAGCCTCTGGGCCCCTCTGGCCTGTCCACGGAACACCACGGAGAAACCTGGGCCCCAGTGTAGTTCTCAAGTCATTGCTGTGCTGATCCCTGTTTTTGTCACACAGGGGCGACTGGGGTCATCCGGGACAATACACACAGATTTTAGGATTCCCTATCCAGCACCCCTTCCTGCTTTCTGTGTGTGTGGGGGGGTGTTCCCAGGGTCTGTCCTCCTGGTCTGGCTAGAAGACAAGTCTGTGCTTCCTGCAACTGAGTCTGCCTCAGCAAAGCAGTGGGAGAAAAGAACCCACAGGGCGCCCTGCTCCCCGCGACTGTTGGGTACGGCTTTGTTATTGGTGCTCGCCTGGGGTAGGGCAGGAAAGTCTGTGGGCTCTGCCCAGCACAGCTGTTTTTCTTTTCTGTCTGGCGTTCCCAGCGTAGGCTGGGGGTGTGGGCAGAAGTCGAAGGCCTCTGGCCAATTTTACGCCCTTACGGTGATTTGGGAAGCTTATTTCCACGTGTCCACAATGAGAAGGTTGTGGGCCTTCTTGGTGGAGACTGTCACAGCCACGTCTGGAGCCTCTGTAGTGGTGATTCTCAGTCAGGGGCACAAATGCTGACGTCTGGGCCCCCACGTGCGGTGGGAGGTGGGCTGAGCCGGGGCTGGGCACCACGGGGTTGCTGGCGGCTGGGTGGCCCTTGCTGGCCTTAGACGCAGCTGGAGCCTGTTGGGGTCTCGGGCTTCAGTGGGGGGCCCTTGCCCAGCTCTGGGTGCAGGGACGTGGCATCGGTCTGCAGGGTGGAGTGTGGCGTGGCGGACGGCGACGCATGGGTGCTTCCTTGACGCGTCTCTTTAACCTCTTAAACCTCTTGGTGGTCACGTGGGTGGCAGCGGCAGCTAACACTTGTGCGAGATGCATGGACTCCAGCTCTGCCCTCCCCCGTGACTTATGTCCCTGCCTTGACCGAGCCTGCCCCAACCTGGGGAGTAGGGGGACAGGCCCTCTTAGTGCCTGAGGCTCTGGGAGGCCCAGTAGTAGGAGGCTCTGACCCTCTGACCCCCTGTCCCCTGCGCACCCGCTGTCCATCTCCACTTCCTTCTGCACTCAGTGCCCTCCCTTTGTGGTGCAGGCTGGCCGGAGCCCTCCCATCCCTCACACCGCCTTTGCGTCACAGGCACCCACAGGGTCCTAGTCCTGCGTCACCAGCCAGCCTGTCACAGTGTCCGCGCTGTCACTGCAGGCCCGTGTCACTGGGACCGCTGTCCCGCAGACGGCGCTCTTGTGGCGCTTGGTTCTGCTTGATTGCCAGGCATTTGCCTCCCGCTCAGGAGCCTTCTGCGCAGCGGACACCTGCCTCCTGCCTTCCAGGTGTCTGGTGGGAGCTCCTTCAGCTTGTGGCCACTGCCCTCCCACTCACCTGCTGCCTCACCCGTCCCGCCTTCTGTCTGTCCTTCCGTCCATCCCTCTCAGCCAGAGATGTGGCCGCCAGGACCGCTGGCGGCGGGCGCTCCCTCCTGTGGCTCTCAGAGCTCAGTCCGCTGGCTTTTCTGCCACGGTCAGTGAGACCTGCTCCTGCTGCCGCCTGTTGGCCCCGCTGCCTCCCTCAAAGCCCTCCCCTCGGCCCCTTCGCCCGTCACGGGGCGCTCCCTGCCCTTGCCAAGGCCAGCGCCGCCTCCTGCTAGTGAATCCACGGACACCTTCCGGTCTCCTGGTGTGTCGTCCCCCGGATCACCCGCTCGGCAGTGTTCTCTCCCCGACCCCAGCTTCTGCTGCACCGCCTTCCCTGATCACTTGTCCCGGCACTCTTCGGCGTCTCTTCCCAGGCCGGCCCGTGCGCGGTGGCCCAGGCCGGGGGCGCCCCGCCGTGTGCTCTCCCCGGGGCTGTGGTGATTCTGGGCCGTAGCTTCCAGGCTGTGTCTCCAGCCAGCCCCTTTCTCTCGTGCTCTGGTCTCCATGTATTTCCGTATCTGTTGACATCTCTGCGAGGGCCCCACGGGCGCCTCAGAGACGTCACGCCTAGAATGGCGCGTCCCCTCCCCTGACTGTCCTCCGCGCTCCTGGTTCCTGTGTTAGCAGGAGGCACCGCCCCGCATCTCGTTGGCAAAGTGGGGAACGTGCCGTGTGTCTCGGTCGCAGCGTGGCCCTGATGCCGCTGCCTCCCGGGTGTCCGTGCCCCCGCCGTCCCTCAGGCCGCGGACTGCAGTGGGGCTCCAGCAGGTAGTGACCCCTGTCCTCCAGCTCCCGCCCCCCCGGGGCCAGTCGCACCCATTCCTGCAGGAGCACCTGAGCCGGCCTCGGGCCCTGACGGCCCCACTGGTGCCCCGGGGTCCTCCCGGTGCGCGCAGCCGGCTGGTGCCTGGTGGGTCGCCTGCTGGGCGAGTGAGGAAGTGGCCCGCGCAGCCTGCAGCTCCGAGCCGCCGTGTCCCACAGTCCTCTCGTCGGGGTCCTTCCCCCGTGTGTCCCTCTGTGTCCTTGTCCCTGCCCCCTCCTTCCTGCTCCATTGGCCGCTGACAGCCTGGCTGCTCCATGGCCCGCGGGGCTGGCCCGCGGCCCCTCTGCGCCCCGCAGCACCCCATCCCCTTCTTTGTGGGCGCCTTGCGTGCATGTCGCCTGGTGACGTCTCAGTCGTCTGAAGAGCCTCTGCCCCGGGTAGTGGCTGTCCTCATTCGACTCCCCTCGTTTCTGTGCATTTTTGCCTCAGAGGAGGGGCTCAGTAAATAATGACTAAACAAACGAGTAATTCTGACAAACTGGTTTTTTGGTTTGTAGAGGAAAGGAGTAAGTCACTAGTGATAGGTTCAAGGCATTTACAAAGTTGTCTTTTTTTAAATAGTTGACTTTAATAAAACCAATTGGAAATTTCAGAACTGTGCACAAGAAGTCCCGGCAGGAGTTGAGTCCCCTGAAGCAGACAGTTAGCTGGCTCTGCCGGCCAGTGGGGGCGGGGGTGGGTAGGGAGCTGGTGCCCTGGTGGGACGGGCAGGGACACTGGGCAGCAGGAGGCCTTTGTTGAAGTCCAGAGCATTTACCTGGAGTGGATGCGTCATTTTCCCGTAACTCACAGGATCCTGAATCTGCAGGTTAGGTGAGTCAGTTATATGAGTCATGTTCGTACGTAATTAAAAAGTGGTTTATGAATCAACTTATAGTGATTATTTTTGAAGCTTCCACTAGGTGGGCCACCCGTGGAAAACCTTTCTCCCCAGTAGATTGTAAGCGAAGGCAGCTGCAGAGCCATGGTGGGTGCTCTCTCCAGCCTTGCCGGGTTCCAGGGTTCCCAGGACTCCCGTCCCTCCTAGGGTCAGCCCCCCACTGTGCCTGTGTCCCATCCCCTCCTCTCAGAGCTGTGACCCCGGGGCACCTTTCTGTGCTGAGGTCTGCAGGCCTCTGCTCTCCTGGAGGGGAGGAGCCCATCAGGTACCTAAGTGAGAGGTGACGGGCTGGGGCTAGGGGGACGGTGGTGTAGCAGTGGCTGTCATTTCCTGGCTCTGTTTCAAAGGAAAGTCAGCCAGAGTTGCCAGGGTTTGGCAGGAAGAGAACTGGATGACCCTGAAGCTTTTGGTCTGAGCGGCTGACCTTGAGACGAAGCCCAGGAGGGGCAGGTGTGGGAGGTGGAGTTCACTTACAGGCAGATTAGGTGCCGTGGCCAGCAGCCTCCACCTGCCGATCTCAAGGAGGCAGAGGGATGGAGGAGTTCGGGGGCATGGCTGGGGTCAGGATGACTGAGGTCACCTGCCCAGTGAGGTGGGAAGTGCCCCTTCCAGTATTTGGAGAAATGAGGGGCAACTAGCAGAGGGGATGGAGGTGAGGCAGGCATGGAGAGAGGTGGAGGACTGAGGGGCTGGTCCCAAGGTCCCAGTGTTGGCTGGTCCTACTGCTCCTGCCCCGGTCAGCCTTGCATCCCCCCCCCCCCCCCGCAAATGTCCTCAGACCCTGGACTCCCTGGCTCGGTGTCCTCCCCCGACTTCCATCCTGCTTGGGACCAGGCCTTGAGTCCTCCATGTGTGTTCTCCGAGGCTGCTCTCTCTTCCCTGGGACGGCTCCTGTCCCTCCCTTAGTCCCCCACTCACATGTCACCATCACCTACCAAGAAAGCAGAAATCTTCCCACTGTGTTTTGCACTGGGACTCACTTCTTTTATTATTGGTATGGTCTGTTGTGTTTCAGAACTCTGGAGGATTTCAGGATAGGATAGTCTCTGACAGGGTCCATTCATTCACCAGACTATTGCTGGTTTGTCCCTGAGGCAAGGGTGTGTCCCTCCGGCCCTGGCCCTCTGGGCCTGCCCGGCTGCCTGGTGCTCTACCTGAGCTTTGAATCTCGGTGCTTGAAAACAGGTCAGCGTAAATGTTAGCTACCGTTGTTAGAAGTAAGAACGGGCGTGAAGTGCTAAGGAGACTGGGGGAACACGGAGGAGCCCCAGACCCACAATGAGGTGACTGAGGCTCTGAGAAGAGAGCCTGTAGACGAAGAGGGTGAGGGGCCAGGGAAAGAGGTGGAGAGTGCTTTTGGGGGTCACTGGCAAGGTCACCTCTTCCTCAGGCAGTGTCACAGAGAGCCTGGACTGAGCAGGAGAGGGTGTGTTGGCGGCCCCGGGTCTCAGCACTGGGTGTCATGGGTTTCCTTCACCAGCCTTCTTGGAGAGACTAGGCTTGTCTGAACTCTTCCACAGGTTGGGATGGTTCCAGAACTCAACCATGGGGGAGGTCTCAGGGCTGGAGAGTTAAAGGTCTACGGGCCTCACCGGAAGAGATCAGCCTAACTCTGTTTAGCTTAGTGTTTCCCAGTCCACTTGAGTACAGAGTGTCCCCCACTCTTGGAGAACAGCAGCTGACATCTTGCAGGGCAAGTGTGAGGGACACCACTGGGGAGGCCATTCCAGCCATTTAGAAAGTGAGTGTCCCCAGCTGTACACAGATGAGCGGTGTAGTTGTGTGGGAGGTGGTGTAGACCCTGCATCAGGCACGTTCACAGTTGGTTTCTGCCGCTTGTGACCTTGAGCACGTGGTGTACTCTCTCTGTGCCTCTGTTTCCCCGTTTGTAACACAGGGACAGAAGTCACAATTTTTTTTTAGAAATTTCAGTTACTTTTTTTTTTTTTTTTTATGTTTTATTTATTTATTCATGAGAGAGAGAGAGAGAGGCAGAGGCAGAGGGAGAAGCAGGCTCCCTGCCTAGCAGGGAGCCCGATGTGGGACTTGATCCCAGGACCCCGGGATCATGACCTGAGCCGAAGGCAGACGCTTAACCGTCTGAGCCACCCAGGCGCCCCAGAAGTCACAATTTGATGGAATTGTGGTGATGCTTAATTGACACGGCTCATGTGGCATTGATGTTGCCTGGTCCAAAGTCAGGTGAAGGCCTGGGGCCGCTGTCCCGGGTTTGCCAGGGTGTTTGTGGGCCCGGCGTTCTCGTCCAGAGAGACCCTGGTGTTTGGCCCCGCTCCCATCTCCAGCTGGATGTCAGAAGAAAGGTGCACTTGACTCCCTGTCCGAGTCAAGGCCATCAGTGCGGCCGCGATGCCGGGTGTACTGCACGCTGTCCCGCGGGGTGACCAGCTGCGGGGCGCTCCTGGGTGCCGGACGCGGTCCCGTGGTGGGACCAGGTGCCCTGGCCCCCTAGCCTGACTGCCTCTCGGTTGCCTTTTGGCTCCATTACCCCCTTTGGGCTTCCACACCTACCTCTTGCCTCCCTGCATAAGGCAGAGTTGCTCCTTGAGGTTGCGGTGGTGAAGCTGCCAAGGGGTGTGTGTTGCCCACCCCCCCCCAGGTGGTGTAAGCAGCTTGTTTGCCTCTGCCGGTGGAGAAGGTGTGGGATTATGCAGTAGTGGGGTCTTCTTTGTTATTAGTCACCCATCGTGATCAGTGGCAGCTCTGTCTTCTGTTAGCATTTTGGATGGACGTGTCACGCTCATGTGGTAATCTCTTCCTTGGCTCAGATAACATCCCCGAGGACCTCAGGGACCCCTTTTACATTGATCAGTATGAGCAGGAGCACATCAAACCGCCTGTCATCAAGCTCCTGCTGTCCAGCGAGCTGTACTGCCGTGTTTGCAGCCTCATCCTGAAGGGGGACCAGGTGGCCGCCTTACAGGGACATCAGTCTGTCATCCAGGCCCTGTCCCGGAAAGGGATTTACGTGATGGAGAGCGACGACACCCCTGTGATGGATCCCGACCTCAGCCACGCACCCATAAAGATGGTGAGTTTCCTGCGCGTTTGTGGGCGCAGGGGCTGTCCCTCGCCTACGGGGACTGCTTCTGGTGCCACGGGCCCCTGCACGGCGCCCCAGCCTGTCGTGCTGCTGGCTGTCGTTCTGCAGCTCGTCTGCTCGCATGCGGCCAGGTCGGCCCCGAAGCTTGAGGCACGGGTGGCCTGAGCACGAGTGCCCCGCAGGATGGCCGAGGTTTGCGTCTGAGCCGTGAGGCCCTGAGCTGTGCCTGTCTTCTAGTGCCTGTGATTTCAGAGAAAGGGGAAAGAGCCGCTTCCTCTCTGCTCTCTTCCTCGTTGGGAGTGCTCTGTGGATGCGAGCTTAAGTTGAGGCATGTTAATGAAAACATTTGGAGGCAAATTTTTTGCAGATGTTGTGCTAAACAGTTGTTGAGCCTATCCTGGTAGATTCTTTCATGCATATCGTGTTTTTTGTCCAGATAAAGAAGGAAATGTGCTTTTTTCTCCCCCTCCCCATTTTTCTCTGGAAGCCACACCACTGCTATGACTTTTCCAGACCACTCTGGGTCAGCGATTTTTGGTGCCTCCCACGTTGCTGTTTTGACTGTTCACTGGCATTTTGCATTCTGTGGCTTTTCACTCGTGGGCTTTGTGGATGATGGGTTGTGAGTCAAGAGGATGTTCCTCGGGTTCTGGGAAGAAAGGATTCAAAGGTGTGGTGTAATTTTGGTGTTCAGCGCTCTTGACTGGTATCCAGGGACCCGTTTGTGGTCTTGCAGCCTCGGGCACAACTCTTCCCTTTGTACCTTTTCTCTCAGCCGTGAAGTAGAGATGCCACCCTTGAGGCTCTCCAGGTTGCCATGGAGATGAGAAAGGAGGCACGGAGCCCTCCACACCACAGGGTGCCGAGTTGGCCGGACCCTGGGGACGGGTAACTTGCAGATAATGACCTTGAAACAGTGCAGTTGGGTCAGAGTTTGTGAGCAGGGTCTCTGTGTTGAACCTGGTAGGAGAGGTGGGTTTGGGCCACCCTGACTGTTGCCTCTGTTTCCAGAGTGCCCACATGGCGATGGTGGATGCCCTCATGATGGCCTACACCGTGGAGATGATCAGCATCGAGAAGGTGGTGGCCAGTGTCAAGCGCTTCTCAACATTCAGTGCCTCGAAAGAGCTTCCATACGACCTTGAGGATGCCATGGTGTTCTGGGTGAACAAGGTGAGTGCTGGGAGCCGTGGCCAGAATGGGGACAGGGGGCTGCGGGTTGTCTCCCCGAGCAGTGTGAATGGCCTGGGGTGCTCCTTGGGTGGCAGATGCTCTCCCCCTCCAGAGGAGGGAGGGACCCTCCTCGTGTGTCACGTTGAGAACCAGCTCCTAGCGGGGGCCGCGGAACCAGTAAATGAAAGTGCTGTGGCCAGCAGGTGCGTCTGTTGCACTGCAAACAGGTGTGCCCCTGGACAAGAAAAGGAAGGGTGTGCGCGGGGTGCGATGAGCAGCGCGTGCTTGTGGTTTGAATTCTTACACTCTGTGGAGTTTTATCTCAGCACCTCTGTGCATCAAAGGGGTGCTCGATTTTACAAGGAGCTTTGGTGATTAAGAGAAAAGTGGTGTTGTTCCTAAGTGCTGTTTTCTCCTTTTAAGTTTAGAAGCTTACAGTGTAATCTTTTATACAGTGTATAGAAAGAGTATTTTTAGTGGCATGTGATTATTTATAGGATTACCTCACCAAAACTTTTTGCTTATTAAGCATTCTTATTTGCAAAAAGGTGTGCACCGAGGGACACTTGGCTAATAAAGCAGAGGAAGCAGAAGACGGAGCAGTGCCCTGTGAAGTTGTTCTAGTGTGCCAAAAATTTTAAAATGATTTCGTTATACAGTTGGCAGGTGTATTCTTTACAAAGTAAGGCTTTAGTAAGAGGCAAGGTAAAAATCAGTGGCTATGGAATTAGTCGAAGAACATGGCAAAGCCAGGCCATGGTGTGTGTGTTGGCTCCCTTGAAAGGGCCTTCTTCATTGTTGTGAGAAGCAAGGCCTTATGTCAAGTGCGTGTTGTGACTTCTAGCTAAGATGCTTGCCCCGTTGTTTACTTGGTTTCCTACCCAGGTGTGGGTCAGGGGAATCAAATAGAGGGGCAGACGACTTTAAATCTCTGCTCAGTAAGGTAGAAGGCTTTTCCAGGCTTCACTAGAACCTCTGGGTCCTGGTTTGGACTTGGAAGCTGGCCATTGTCCAGAAGGTCACCTCTTGGTGGGGGGCACCATGTCTTACTTGTCTCCTGGCTTTGTGTAATCCTGTGCATGTGGGAAGCATCCACAAGAACTTGGTTAAAAAATGATGTTCAGGACTGGTGCGAGTTTCCATAGGAAACTGAACCTTGAGTGATTCTTTCCTTTTTTTTTTTTTTTAAGAGAGGGAGAGAGAGAGGGAGAGACAGGGAGAGGGAGAGAGAGACTCTCAAGCAGGCTCCACGCAGAGTGTGGAGTCCGTCATGGTGCTCAGTCTCACAATCCTGAGGTGAAATCAAGAGTCGGATGCTTAACCAGCTGAGCCACCCAGGCGCCCCTTGGGTGATATTCCAACATGAGCTTCCTATGGTCAGTTGTTCAAGTGTTTATTTTATTATTTTTTTTATCGTCGACATACAGTGCACATTAGTTCCGGGTGTACACATAGTGGTTCGACAAGTCTGTACGTCATGCCATGGTTGCCACAGATGTCGCTGCTGTCTGTCACCACACGGCCTCCTTAGGGTATCTTGACCATATTCCCTGTTATATGGTTCATCCCTGCTAAAGTTCAAGTTCTAACTTTTTTTTTCTCTAATAACTTTTATTGAATTTTTCCTCTTACAAACGAGATGACATGGTCATGATAGAAAATTTAGAAAACATGACGAGCAAACAAAACAAAATATAAATTCCCTATAACCTTACCACCTGGAAATGGAGTGTTTTGATATAAATTCTCATCATTTTTATTCATTTGGATGTAATAGATAGGCTTAAAAGCGCAGTTAGGTGCTTCCAGGTGCTGGGCCCTAAGCTGAGGCTTGCCCTTTGGCAGGATGGGGAGGGGGTCTCTGGGGCCAGCTCTGCTGCCCACCTGCTGTTGTCTCTGGGTGCTGGCTCCGTAGGCGGCCACGAGCATTTGCCTCCCACACACAGCTGGTGGGCAGTGGTTGCCGTGTAGCTGAGGTTCATTTAAAGGCTTTAGACTGGTTTTTGCCAAATTTCTGACCATGCGATTGTACTGTTTTTCATACTGTTAGTCCATGGAGGTGTCTTATTCCATGACTTCCCATGGATTAGATATTACTAAAAAAAACTTGCCATTTTTAAAGGTGAGATCTAGTGTCTTACTTTTATTTTTCTGTTCCCTGGTCAAATCAAAGTTTAAAAAATAGAGTGTATGTTTGGCTATTTCCTTTTTTTTTTTTTTTTTGTAAATTGCTTATTATCTTTGATCATATTTCTTTGGGGGCAGGGTCTCCCCTGCCTGATCAAGTTTCTCGTATACTAAGGGTGTTCTCCATGTACCATATTTTTATACACGATTTTTCAGGTTATTGCTACTTCTGTTTGCCTGTGGACCTTGGCTGATATGTGGAAGGTGATCTTCATGTGGTCCAGCAGCATCACTTTATCTGCTCACATGTGTTTTCTGGTATTAACCGCTGTATTTTAAAGAAGTGCACTCTGTTTCTGGTGCTGCATCTGCCTCTGGTAGGCATTGCCTTCTGATTTACTATTTGCTCATGTGACCTTCCCCTCAGGTCCCTGCGGGCCTGCTGTGGTCACATGGTCTGCTGTGGTTGGATCTGTATTCAGACGTGACATTACTGTGACTAGGAAAGACATTTTCACAGCTCGAGACCCTTTTCTTGTGCCACACTTTGGTTTTCCTGGAGTTAATACTTGCTTCATTTTTTTGTGACCTTTTGTCCTTGCCCGATAGTTATATTTTATTCAGTGTTTTCCATGTTATGCTATTTCCTTAGCATTTCCATACGAACGTGTTTCTTACACTGATAGGTTTTCTCTCATGTGTGTTCTTTGATGTTGACTGAGCAGTGAGCTCTGGCCAAGGGCTCCCCCCACACTTACTGCTTTCACGTGGTTTCTCTCCAGCGCAGATTTGCAGGTGTCAGGTAAGGGGTGTGCTCACTCAGCAGGTTTCTGGCACTGGCTGCTTGTGAGGCTTCTCTCAGATGTGAGCTCTGATGTAGGGCGAGATGCGCCCCCATGCTCTCTGCACTCAGAGGGTTTTTCCCTGAACTGTGATGAGGTCTGAGCTCCCCAAAGCCTTTCCTACATGGACTCCAGTGGCTGTGGGTCCTCTGATGCCTGACAGCTTACAGCGGGCCCGAAAGCCTTCCCACCTTCATTTTGCAGGTGGGTTTTCTCCCCCACTGAAAACTGCTGCATGTTTAATAAGGTTCAGGCTCTTCAGAGTTCACATAGGAGAGTTTTCTCTCCAGCATCAGTCTTTAGTGCCTCATAAGATCTGAGTCTTCCTTGAAGCTGTGGTTGTAGATAGTGTTTCCAAGATTCCTGCTGGGTGAGTGCACTTGAGTACAGACTTAAGCTTTTCTCACTGCCGTGCTGGCCTGTTTTCACTTGGGAAGGTATTTCTGTGGGTCACTTCCTTTCCGTGTTTGACTGTCTGGTGCTGTCACCCCTTTCAGCCACTCTGGAGTCACAGGCCTGTCAGGTGACCTCTGTGAGTGTATTTTCTGTGTGGCATCACTTCTAGGGACTCTCCTGCCCAGCCTAGGTGGCTCGGTGGTTGCTACATAGGCTCTTTTTTTTTTTTTTAAAGATTTTATTTATTTATTTGAGACAGAGAGAATGAGAGACAGAGAGCATGAGAGGGAGGAGGGTCAGAGGGAGAAGCAGACTCCCCGCCGAGCAGGGGGAGCCCGATGCGGGACTCGATCCCGGGACTCCAGGATCATGACCTGAGCCGAAGGCAGTCGCCCAACCAACTGAGCCACCCAGGC
>NC_138382.1:79091187-79154451 GCF_054177405.1 Leptonychotes weddellii | reverse complement strand
CCCCCCCCCCCCCCCCCGCCCAGGAGCAAAGCTCCGAGGTCCCCTGGCAGACTGGCTCCGTGAGGGCCTCGGGGGCGGGCATAACAGTGCGCTCCTCGTTTCTCCCTGGCCGGGGTGGTCTTGTGTTTCACGTGGGAGGGTGAGGGAGATGTTGGGAGGTATTGGAAGCTCAAGAATAGGGGGCATACAGCGTTACCTGGGAATTAGCTTCTAGATTTCACCGGTTGAGGAGAAAATTGCCTACTGTCAAAGGTGCCTTGAGAATCCCTTCTTTTGCTCATGAGGTCCAGCGTAGCTGGTGGTGTATCTCTAAAACCCTGCCTGGAATTCAGACAGATAATGTTATGTGTCTCACGAAATGACACAGATGGTGCATTATCCATTCTGCTCATTTCTGTCCTTTCCTTCCCCTGTGATAGTATTTTTTTGCTAAGCAGCAGATGTGTGACTGAATCCACATTCCTTAAATGCATGTGTGATGTGGCCCAGTCACGTCTGTGGTCTCGGCGTCCCCTTGCCTCCTTCATTCGCTCCTGGACTCTGGGGATGCCATGGGCACCACACCCTGGGCCACACTTTTGTGAGCCTCCTTGTTCTTCGGATGGGCGCAGACGACGCACTGAGCACCTCTCCGAGCTGCATTGGCGTCTGTCCTTCACGGTGCCCGGCCCGTGCCGTTTCCGGGGTGTTCTTTCCTCCCGCAGAGGCTAGTGCTGTGGGGGGGCCTGTGACCTTCCACGTCAGTCGTGTGATGATAGAGGGCGTCCAGGTCACGGGCACCGGCAGCTCTTACTGCTCAGAGGACGTCCGGCTCTCCCGTGGATGTTGTGTGACGGTGTGTCTGACGCGGTCCGGCCGTGGCCTGTCTGCTGACACTCTCTCCTGCTTCCTCCCCGCTTCCCGAGCAGTCCCCCTCCAAGTGGTACTGGAAGTTAGTGCCCGTAAGTGAACTCCGTGCATCCAGACAGCCATCCTGTTGCAATCACTTGCTTCCATTAAATAGCTGCTCACACTCGAACCTGTTTCTTTTGTTTAAATGTCCTCCTTGGTATTGTTACTGCTTTTCTACAGTACGAACCATAACCTGATTCCGGGCTCAATGGGCTTTTTGTAGACCACACAGTTTGGTTTTGCCCAGTTTCTTAGGTAATTTTACAGATAGAGTTTAGTGTTTCTTCTTATGGACACTTATTTACTTGCTTATGTGATGGACATAAACGTAAATGAGAGGATCCATCTCTAGTCTAACGGATACCAGAAGGAATAGTCTAATTTCCAAGTTACTCTTGACATTTTGTCCTTCTGATGTTACCTTCCCTAATGGTGATATTTAACGTGACATCTCCTAGTAAGTGTAACACAGGTCATGTGATGGATGCAGGCAGCGTGCCTCGTGGAAGGCCTCTCGTGTGGCAGAGGGGGACTAGCCTCTCCAGAGATGTTTCCTGGGGTGTGCGGAGCACCCCACCCGGGGTGGGGAAAGGGGCAGCCAGGCGAGGGTCTGAATTGGGTCAGCTGGGATACAGGATTTCTAGAATCCAACTTAACATTAAGTGTGAATCTTCCCATAAAAAGAAAGTTAAAAAGCAGTGATTTGGATCTATAATTTCAGCTGCGCTCCCCTTGGTAATGTGTTCTAGAAGCAGAACCTGTTTGTTACCCCATTCCTGTGGACAAATACTTGGTTCTCCCAGTGGTGCATTTCAGAATGGAGTTGTGGAACACAGGGCTTTCTGTAGACTCTAATTGCCCATTCCTTTGGTTTAATTACTGGGACCAGATAGTCCTTAGAATTTTATCAGGGAAATACCAAGGCTGTAAGCTGGTCGGTGGGATCCATGTGCTGAATTCTGCTTTGTGGCCGACTTTGGGGATAATTTTCCTTCTCTTTGAGATGTATTTGTAACAAAGAAGAGGACAGCCTTGTTATGAGTATGTATCTCTTCATTTCTTGAATCCTGAAGGCCAAATTGCTAAATAGGAAGTTTTGTTATTTAGTGAGGATATTGTCAAAAATTGGGCTGTCCTGGAGGAAGTCAAGTCTCAGCTGAGAGTCTCGTAGAAACTGGAAGATGCGACCAAGAGCAGTGACCCTTCAGCTTCCCTTGTAGACGTTGGTAGCCTCCAGTGCCCAGCAGGTGGGCTAGTGAGGACGGGCGCGGGAGGTGTGGTCAGGCCCGGCAGACTTAGACATTTCACCCTGGTGCTCTGCAGCCTGGAGGTTTTAGAAACCTGACCTGAAGGTAATCGTACAAGCTCTCTGGACCCTGAAGTTCAGTTGTCTTCCCTGGTTTTAAACCCGTGCCATCCATCTTCAGTGGAGACGCCATTTGCTTCACCGCATGCTGTGGTCGGTCCCCGTGCGTGCTGTCTCGTGTGTGTGGAAGCCCGGCCCGGCGCATGCCCTCCCGCTCTGCATGCTGTGCCCCGGGGACCCCCGCGGGCCGTGTGCACGCCGCCCGTCGTAGCTGCTGCTGCGGGCCCTGAGAAACAAGTTAAAGTCTCCGTCAACACAGGCCTCAGGGACACGAAATAGACCCCATTCCTGCTTTGAAAGAATGTGTTAGATGTGTGTGATGCCAAGTATCAGTACTGATTAGCCCACTCTGTATATTTATTCAGACAACTTCAAATTCTCGATTGCTGAGAGATGGTTTTTCTTTGGGTTGAACCCCTCTGCAGTCTAAGTCTCAGAAATCCACAGTCGTTAGTATGGACTGCTGATTTTCTTTCTCCCGTTTGTCTCGTGTATTTTCTTTCCCCGGAAGAGATGCAGCTGTATTGTGAATGTTAATGCAGAAGAAACCGAGCGAGCGCACAGCGGGACACTGGGGACAGGCGCCTGCGTGGGTCCCCTCCCCTTGGCGGCTTGTGTGTCTGTACACTCGTCACCTGATGATCAGTGGTGGGGGCCGCCCTGGGAGGCTGGGGGTGGCTCGGAACACCGTGCACCACCCTCTCCTGCAAAGGCAGAAGTATGGAAACTGTGGAAAACCACTTGTCTCAGCTTGCATGCGTTCAATTTCCTCATGCTTTGTTGCATTTATTAGAGGGCCCGGTTGACGTATTCTATGAAATTTTGTCTAACCTGGTTTGGGGAATTTCTCAAACCGTACATTAATGTTGTTTTGTACCTTTCTTAATGGCTGAGGTTAATGCTGATAATACTGAGAAAAGGAGCAGTAAGGCGGCTCTCCGAGCCTTAGCTTGTTCACCATTTAACTTGTTTCTCATCCGTTCAGAGTGCGCGGCTTTCGGTGCTGTGGCCGTGCCCTCTGCCTCCTCTCTGTGCGCCCTGCGGAGTGGGACAGCCCGGCGCCGTCGGCAGCTAGCTGCTGTCACCCAGGGTAGCCGTGGCACTCGGTTCCCTGGATCTTGGCATGTATGTGCAAGGCCGACTCTGTCATCCTGACATTTGAGCTTTTCCCATATGATTGCCATTGTTGTAAACGTCATCCAGCAGGCATTATGTTAGTTGTCAGTGCAACGGCCTGCCTGTGACATGGGTGGTCGTGGAGGCGCATCACGTGTAGACCGTTTTCCTTTTATCAACTGCAGGTGCGCTATCGCCGAGAGCACCTGTCCGCGAGGCAGCCGCCCTACTTCCCGCTACTGGAGGACCTGATGCGGGACGGCAGTGACGGGGCCGCGCTCCTGGCCGTGGTCCACTACTACTGCCCAGAGCAGATGAAGCTGGATGGTGAGTGCTGCACATCCCTGGGGGTGGGCCTGAGCCCTGCAGGAGCGCCCCACGCACACGGGTCCAGGCGTGTAAACGGCGGCGGAGGAGCACGCTGAGTCCTTGATCCCAGCTAGGATATTAGCGTATAGATTAAAAAAAAGACGAGGGTGATGTGCTTATACTTAACCTGCGTTTTCATCTCATGAAGAAGTTGGATTTTGAAAGTATTTGGGTAAAGTCTTAGATATATGTGATTTTTCTTACATTTCAGAATGGTTAGGATTTTGTCCGTCTTGCTACAATTGGTTTAAGACACTTAGAACCACCGTGCCTGGGTGGCTCAGTCGGTTCAGCATCCAACTCTCCATCTCAGCTCAGGTCTTGATCTCAGAGTCGTGAGCTCAAGCCCTGTGTCGGGCTCTGTGCCCTACTTAAGAAATGAAACAAAACCAAAACCATCTAGAGCCTAGTTTGGGGATGGGCAAGTGTGGAATGCGTTTCTGAATGACTCCCGCACGCGTGGTGCTGGTGACAGGCCAGCTCTCAGGCGCCCGCGGCCCGATGGTGGGGTAGGAGATGAGGGTGGCTCCGTGGACCGCACGACAGCAGAGGTCTGCGGGGGCCTTGGGGACAGGAATTCTGATTGAGGTTTCCTAAGCATCCTTCCTCCTTTCTGAGGGAGGGAGGTACAGGCCAGGAGCATGCCCAGACGACTCCCTTATCCCTGAAATATTTGTGTTAGACCCTGACATCAGGGGATGGCGCTGCAGCTGGTCCTGCCTCAAGCAAGAGAGTGCTGGATTCTATAGTTTTTATAGCTAAAGCAATAGCTGAACTTGAGAGAAGGGAGAGTCTCAGGTTCCAGAGAGGGTCTCTCTATCTTGGAGTGAAAATCCCAAGTTGACACCTGTTCACCCTGGGGCCCATCAGGCCTCTCATGCTTGTCTGGCCTCGGGGCCGTGTGTGTTTGGGAGCACTGTGACCAGAGCATGGAAAGGACTAGGAAAGGCCCACGCACCAGCCTTGGAAAGATGCAGGAGACTCGTTGGATGCCCGTGGCCCTAGGCCTGAGGTGGAGATCTTTCTTGAGGAAATGGAGCTGCCAGGATGGCTCATGGGTGCAAAGGGGTTGATGTGTATGTTGCCCGTGTGGCAGGGGGAGGTTTCTTCTTGAACTGAGTCTAGCACTAGTGGAAGCCTCGGGCCATGGCAGGAGGGAGAGTGGAGGTCTGCTTATGAGGGGCATCTCCAGGAGCCAGGGTTCACCGCGTACTCGCGGAGAACGACCACCCCACTGCTGAAGACGAGCTCCATGGGAAAGCAGGACCATGTGGGGAGGCAGCAGATACAACAGACAGGTTTGGCACCCAGGTGTGGGTGAAAAGGAATGTTGCAACGAGAACACAGAATGTTCAAAATGACGAAGGACATAAAAGAAGAGGTGGGAACCCGAAGAGAGATGGGGGAACCGGATTGTTCGGTGTGTGCTGGAACTTTCCCGTGCCCTCCGCACCTCGTTTTGTGTTTCCGTGCCTGTTGCCCTTTGTGTTCTGGGTATTTCTGGCTCACCAGCGCAGACAGTTCCTGCTTCAGTTGCATCTGGCCTGCTCCTCTGACCTGTCCACTGGGGATCTTAAGACAAAACGAGTTTCTAGCAGGAGGGAGTCCCTAGGACAGAGGCGGGACGACGTGGCTGTGTTGAGCCTCGTTGCATCCAACAGCGGCACATCAACGTGGGTTTTAAAAATGACCGAAGTACAGGAGGAATGAACAGAACAGAATCACACTCCTAAGTTCAGTCACAGAAACTGATGAAGCGCCGATACGAGTGGAGGAAGGCCACAGAAGATTCGGACACAAAGCGAACAGGCTTGGTCCAGTGCACCGACTGCCGTGGAATATGCTCTTTTGAAATAAGCAAGCCCGGAAGCATCTATAAAAAATGGGCTTGATTAAGGCCCCCAAAGAAACCTTAACAGATTGCAGAGAATTGAAACTCTTTCTGCAGTGCATGCAGTAAAATGAGAAATCTTTCTCCAAACCTCTAAAATCTTTAATGCTTAGAAACCAAAGAAGATACTTTGAAGTATTTGTGGACCAACATCGCAGTCCTAGTGGGGTTCTCTAGTATGAGCTCCGCAAGGGCAGGGTTTCTTTTTTTTTCTTTTTTCTTTTTTAAAGATTATTTATTTGAGAGCGCGCGTGCATGCACAAGCAGGGGAACGGCAGGCAGAGGCAGAGGGAGAAGCAGGCTCCCCACCGAGCAAGGAGCCCGATGTGGGACCTCATCCCAGGACCCCGGGATCATGACCTGAGCTTCCTGAACTGAAGGCAGCCGCTTCACCACCCAGGCGCACCAAGGGCAGGGTTTCTGTTTGTCTTGTTCAGTGACACATCCCACCCATCTCACCCGTGCCGAGGACAAGTTGGCGTTCGGTAGACACTCGCTGTGCAGCGAATGAACAACACACACACAGAGCTTGTGGCGGGGAAGGGCAGACCTGTGGCCTCAGGACGCATTCTGGAAAATGAGGAATTTTAAAAATGAATGAACTAGGTTGGTTTAGTGCATTAGAAAAGAAGTAAGCCCAAAGAAAGTTGAAGGAAGGAGAACGAGGAGTAGCTTTCTCTCTCCTTCTGTAGTCAGAAGTCCCCGACACAAAGGAGCTGAATTGCAGATTCCGTCTTGGAGGAAACCAGGACACATCTGGACCCTGAGCAGCAAGCACCTAATTAAGGAGCGGCGGGGAGCAGAGCAGAAGAGCTCGAGCCGGGGAAAGAGGCGGGCTCACTCCTGTAGAATCCCAGAAAGGCAGTAGAACAGACATGCTCGGGATGTGGGACACACTGGGGTCTTGCGGTGAGGGTGCGGGGCCCTTCACCCCATGAGGGGGTGGTGACCTCCCCCAACACACCTCAGCAGATGGGCGACTGCTCTTGGGGGAAGCTGAGCCAGACAGCTCTCGTCTCAGACCTCTTACACATGGGCGGGTACGAGAGGGCTCACTGAAAGCTGGGCCTTGCGTTGAATTCTTTATACTGGAAGGTGAGACTGCTTCTCCTTTCCATTCGCCTGCCCCAGGGAGCCTCCTTCCTTCCTTGGCTCCACGATGTCAGTCTGCCTACATTCACAATGGGGAAGGACTCACTGATGAATGAAGGGGGTCTAGTACATCTACACAATGGAATGTCATGCAGCCATAAAAGAAGAATGAAATCCTGTCATTTGCGACCACATGGATGGACCTAAAGGGTATCAAGCTAAGTGAAATAAGACAGATAAGTGTATAGTTTCACTTATATGTGGAATGTAAAAAACAAAACAAATAAATACTGAGGACAAACTGGTGGTTGCCGGGGGTAGGGGGGCAAACCAGGTGAAGGGGGTGAAGAGTACAAACCTCCAGTTATGAAATAAGTCACGGGAGGAGAAGTGCAGCACGGGGAATACAGTCAGCCGTACTGGAACAGCCTGTGGTGACAGGTGGTGACAGGCGGTGACCACACATTCAGTGGTGAGCATTTCATAATGTGCATAATTGCTGAGTCACTTTGCTCTACACCTGAAACTAATACAATGTTGTACGTCAACTATACTTTGAGAAGTTGTGCTGGGGCACCTGGGTGGCTCAGTCGGTGAAGCGTCTGCCTTCGGCTCAGGTCATGATCCGAGCCCCGCATCAGGTGCCCTGCTCAGCGGGGAGCCTGCTTCTCCTTCTCCCTCTGCCCCTCCCCCTGCTTGGGTGCTCGCTCTGTCTCTTGCAAAAATAAATAAATATTTTTAAAAAGTTGTGCTAATTTCCCTCTAATCTTTCTTGCTCTCATCGTATCAAGAGGAATAAATTAATGTGCTTGAAGACATTTAATTTTTTTTTTTTTTTTTTAAAGATTTTATTATTTATTTGACAGAGAGAGAAATAGCGAGAGCAGGAACACAAGCAGGGGGAATGGGAGAGGGAGAAGCAGGTTTCTTGCCAAGCAGGGAGCCCAATGTGGGACTCGATCCCAGGACCCTGGGATCATGACCTGAGCCGAAGGCAGACGCTTAACGACTGAGCCACCCAGGTGCCCTGAAGACATTTAATTTTTACCAACATTTCTTGTATTAGTAATATTTAAGTGAACATATATTTTATATCTCGTTTTATGGCATAATGACAATTTTTATATCATTGAATAAATAAATGAATTAATATACAGTGCTAAAAAAAAAAAAAACAATGGGGAAGGAAAGATTTTCTGCAGAAACTGGCCTTGGGCAGAAGTCTCACAGCCGCAGCCCTCTGGTGCTCGTCCGGGAGAGGCCTGGCTGCCGCCCGCTGCCCCACTGCAAAGCCTACTTCCTTACCCTTGACTCCGGGCGGCCGCCGATCCCACAACATTCAAGGAAGGCACCAGCCAGAACTTGAGGCCATGTCTGCAGAGGCCATGCAGGAGAGAACACGGGAGATGAGGGGGGCGGTGGATCTGTGGCCAGGGACAGGGCACCAAAGGAGACCGTCTGAAGGACAGTGCCAAATACAGGTGTGCGGCGTAACTGGGCGCCGACGGCCTCTGGAAATAAGACGTGGCTGCTGAAATTTCAGAGTTCGCTGAAGTGCTGGAGGACAGCTTTGAATTGCTCTCCCAGAAAGTAGAGCTCAAAACACAGTGGACAGTGGGAGAGAAGAGGTGGGACAGTGAGAGGCTCCGTCTGGACAGACAGGACAGGAAGGCGGGAGAACTTAGCCCGGACAAGTACAAAACGTGCAGAAAATATGCTGTTCAAAGCCGCTGCCCGCTTGTGATGGGCGCCCTGGGAGCCCACCGGTTCTCGACACAGACGGACTCCTGTGGGCCTGCTCCACCTATGTGGTCCGCCCTCGGGGTCCTACCCCGCCCCTGCCCCCCTCCGGGAGCCACTTGCCCTGAGTCCTGAGCAAAGGAGGACCTGTTTATAGTCCTTGGAAGAAGTTTTTAAACTATATTCTTAGATCCTGAGAATCGGTATAAAAATTGTGATTTCCTTGGATTGTTCATTTACTGCCAGTCCAATAAATGAATTTTTATAGACAAAGTAACGTAAAAATTCACTTGGAAGCGTGAAGGCCAAAGGGACAAAATGACTGTTTTGTAACATTTTATCTGGATATGTTTAAATTTACAGGAGAATGTACAAGGAATTCCTGTTGTAGTTCTATCCAGATGTTCTCATTGTTACATTTTGTCAAGTGTGTGTTGGATTTCTCTCTCTGAACCATTTGAGAAGGACTTGGGGGACAAAGGCATTCTCTCATCACAGAGGGATCAGGAAGGTTAACGAGTTAACGGCGCTAGAACAGTGGCTAACGGTCCGAAATTCTGTCAGTTGTCCCTGTAGCGTGCTGTCCGCCTTGGTCCCAGCGGGGGTTCGGGCTCCGCACCACTCACTGAAGGTGGTCGTCAGCCCTCTTCGTGGTGTCCTATCACCGGGAGCCCGTTCCCAGTCTTTCTTGTCTTTCTTGGCCTTGACCTTTCGAAGAGTACAGTAGGTCATTTAGTTTGTGGAATGTTCCTTGTTTGGGTTTGTCCATTGTATCCTCCTGATGAGATTCAGGGTGTGCATTTTTAGCAAGAATGCCCCAGAAGTGGTGGGCCGGTGTTGGTGGCCCCTTGGGTCACTTGGTTCAGTAGGTGTCGCCGGGCTTCTCCAGTCTGAGACCACTGGGTTTTGCTTTCTCATTAATTAGTAATTTGGGGAAGGGGCTCTGAGACTGAAAGCCTGTTTCTCATCAGACTTTGACCTGCTGGTGGTCCCGTCCATTGGTGGTTTTCTCTCTGGACTTTCCTATTTGTCCTTTAGCCTGCCAGTGCAGGGGAGTGGAGTGTCTTCTTGCCACTGACTTAAGTGTTGATTTATATCAGGGGGTCTCCGGGGTTCTTGTTTTATCCAGCAGATTATAATCCATGTGTTCATTATTCTGTTGTGGGTTATCACAGGTTTCAGGCAAGCTGATTTTGGAAGAATAAGAGCGTGGGTACTAGGCTCTACAAAGACCAAGTTTTGTTGAACTTTACATTGGCCAAACCAGGTGGTTTGGGCCCGGGAGAGTCATGTGGCCTGAGGAGTGGGACCGGCGGTGTTCTGGGGGCTTGGTGCTGGTGAGGCGCACTGTGCTGTGGACGAGCAGCCATCTGTGGGGGAGGCTGTGAGGTCCCAGTCCACCGGAGGTGGGTGTCCCTGCCTTGAGTGAAAGACCTACACCTGAAAAGGAAAACTTAAGAATTTTGAGAGGAAAATATTTTTAGGACATCAGTGTTGGGATGGATTACTGAAATTACAAAAAAGCACAAGCAATAGAAAAGACACTACATTTAACCATATTGTAGTTCAGTGTGCTGACAAAGGAACAAAATGAAATGATAAACGATATCCCTGAAAACATGTTTGGAACAAACATAAACTGACAAAGGATCGTCGCACAATCTTTTCGTAATCATGATGAGTAAAGAATTTGTACAAATGAATAAGAAGAAGGTGAACAACCTAGAGAGTGAGAGCAGGCTTTTGGTAGAAGAGAAAGTCAAGAATGACACCACACCAGTGGTCAGGGAGGTGCCATTTCAGAAGGGGGATTTCATGCCCGTCCAGGTGGCAGGAACTCCGAGGCCTGCTGATTCCCAGGTGGTGGTGGCAGGGGGCCGTGAGCAGGCAGCCGGTGTGCGGAGCGTAGCTCGTGGTCCCGCCCGCCCCTTCTTGGAGTATTGCACGTACAAAGAGCGCACACAGATTTGGTTCTCACGGCATAATAGTGAGAATTGTAGGATGCTGTCTAGCTGTTCACATGAAGGACTAAAATGTACTTGCATCCACGTAGACGGACTTGGAAACATAAACCTGAGCTTGGGGGAAAAACGGGCTGCAAAATGGTAGGCGGAGTGTTATCATGAATGTAAATTTAAGAAAGCCGGGTCAGTGGTGTAGTGTGGACGGACACACAGCTTGGTGGCTGTACCACAGCCCACGCTGGAGGGCTCATGCAGCTGGAGGAGAGCCGTTGCCCTGGGGTGGGGGTGGGCTTCAAGACTGTCTGTCAGGGGCGCCTGGGTGGCTCAGTCAGTTAAGCGTCTGCCTTCGGCTTGGGTCATGATCCCGGGGTCCTGGGATCGAGCCCCGCATCGGGCTCCCTGCTCGGCGGGAAGCCTGCTTCTCCATCTCCCACTCCCCCGCTTGTGTTCCCTCTCTCGCTGTGTCGCTCTCTCTCAAATAAATAAATACAGTCTTAAAAAAAAAAAGACTGTGGTATTTTATCACCGAAAAAAAGATCTGAATCAGATAAGGTGTGGTATCATTTTTTCCATCTGCGTAGAGGGTACTTGGGAATCTGGTCCTTACATTTGTAACGTTACGTAATCTGAATTTTAAAATAAGGGTGCGTTTCCGAGCACTGTCAGTGCTCATGGTTACTCAGCTTTGAACAGGTTTGTCTGGAGAGGTGACAATGCGGGCCGTGGTGTCAGACCGGGTTCCTCCGTGAATGTGGCACACCGCACATCTCACTTGTCGCGCTTCCGAACTCTTGGCAGTGGCTTCTTTTTAAAAAGAGTTACTTTAAAATAAGTTCTGCTTCTGGCATTCTTTTCTTACGTGTGTATATTTGCAGGCAGAACAACTCTTAAGTGCTCAGTGCAGCTCCTTCCGTGTTCGTCCTGAGCTGTGTCTCGTGGTACTTGTCCAAGAGCAGCCGGCTCCCAGCCCCCCAGCAGTTGGACTCCTGGGACCTGAGGCACATGCGCGAGTTGACCGCTGGAAGGGTCTGGCATCCTGCAAAACGGTGTACCTGGGGATTGTCCCGCCCCAGGTGGCCAGTGGCCAGCAGTCCCAACCTCTTTGACGAAGGGAGACTTCTGCTGTGTGTTGACAGTCTCCTGATTTTTTTTTTTTGTGATTAGTAGTATTCGGTATTATTCCTTGGATAGCCCGACATTTCCTGTTCTGTACCCTGTCTGTCCCCCCCAGTGGAGATCACTTCGTGCAGAGGACTTGCAGTTGGTGAAGGAAACGCGGTAGAACACTAACCAGCTTTGTGCAGCAAGGCCCTTTTAGAAACTGCAGGGTGGTGCTGCTGTCCATTTCAGAGCCCCAGTCTTAAATCTCAGATAGTTTGTTACGCTTTTTAGATGTTAACAGTTAAATTCAGCTCCTGGCGATTCGCAGATCTTTTTTTGAGTGTTTCCTTGCTGTATTAGGGCGTCACTGTCATGTTTACTATGTTTAAGTCTGAAATGTTACCCTTCGGTACCCCACCATTCTCCCCATTCAGGATGTGTTCAGGGCAGAATCAGACACACGCCGACATGCACTTTTGAAGCAGAGTGTCTTCGTGGTAAAATGTGCTTTTGTTTTTATTTGTCAGACATATGCTTGAAGGAGGTCACATCGATGGCCGACAGCCTGTACAACATCCGGCTTCTGAGAGAGTTCTCCAACGAGTACCTGAACAGATGTTTCTATCTCACCTTAGAGGACATGCTCTATGCTCCCTTAGTGTTGAAGGTAACCATGAGTTATTGAAGACACACTGTTCAAACCCATGAAGGAGTAAGCTACTTATCGCGTCCGTGGTTCTGTTTGTTTTCTTGTAGCCGAACGTTATGGTTTTTATTGCCGAGCTCTTCTGGTGGTTTGAGAACGTCAAACCGGATTTCGTTCAGCCCAGGGATGTTCAGGAACTGAAAGATGGTGAGTGACAAGCCTTTGGGGAATTGACAGTGGGTTTTGTCCGAGAGATGCCAGGTACAGAGCTCAGAAGGTGCCCGTCACGGGCCTCTACCTTTCCGTACAGGGTGGTGTTTGAGTGCTTCCTCCTGGGAACACAGAGACCTATGTGGCTGTCTTCGCTGCCTGTCTGCGGCTTCTGCGTGTGGCCCACAGCACTTACTCAACAAGCTTTTCTGCTCGGGGCCTGTGCTTGTCCTGCAAAATCAGAATCCCAGCTTACTGGGAGAAGAGCTTCTGGGTGGTTCCCGTTAGTCTCCTTGGTTGGAAAGTAGACAGCTCCACTCTTGTCCATGAGGAAGGAAAAAATCTGTTGACCATGGGGTAGGATAAATCTGCCAGCCTTTGAGAATCTACAAAGATGTAAGAAGGTGGTATGGGAGAATATCTTTGTGTCTGTGTGATTCCTTATAAAGAATCTAAAAGGCCACAAAAGAAACAGAAATTCAGCCATGTTAAAATTAAGATTTTTCTTTTCACTGAAAGAAGATAAAGAGTTAAAAATAAAAAACAAAACTAGTCACAAGGGGGAGAAGATGCTTATAACATGTACAACAGATACCAGGTACCTGGAGTGTATCCCTGGTACCCGGAGCGTGTCCCTGGTACCTGGAGCGTGTCCCTAATACCCAGAGTGTATCCCTGGTACCTGGTATAACTGGTCCCTGGAACGTGTCCCTGTATATAAAAAGCTCATGCATTTCAATAAGAAAAAAGAATAGAAAAATGACCAAAAGACCTGAACAGGTAGTTCAAGAAACTAGTATTGCAAATGCCCAATAAACTTATGGAGAGATGCATAGTCTACTTAGTACTGAAAACAGCAGGACTGAACAGACAGCCCCAGCAGACTGGCAGTAAGATAGCTGAGCAGTGCCAGGGCTTGGGGCCAGAATCAGGTGCGGTTCCCTCCCCTTGCCACTGCCGCCCCAGCTCAAGAACCTTCACACCATCTCTTGCCTGAGAGGCTGGCAGCCTGTTCTGCCTCTGCCTGCCGGGCCCTGTCCTAGCTGCTGCCTCACTTGCCCTCTTTCCCACGGTGTCCTGTGAGGTCGCGCGCTGCACATGACCCTCTCTGTGCCTTGGACCTTGCTGTGCTGTCCCGGGAGTCTACCCCCCCGGGAACTCACCCAGCAGCGTGTGCTGAGCATCACCCGCGGAGCAGGGCTGGAGCTGGAGGTGCAGATGGGAAGATGCGGCGTGGGTGACCGCTCCGTGTTGTGACGTGTGCTCTGACCCGGGAGACCTGGCCTCCGAAGGGTCGGTGGTGGTTTTTCAGACAAAGCGGGAGGGAGGCTTGGAGGCAGCAGTGCCCGGAAAGGGAGCACGTGTGAGGCTCGCTGTGGGATGTGGCCTGGCTAGCGGGGCCCACGCGGGCCCCTCTCTTCTGTAGGGCGAGCCTCTGGCGCGACGCTGGCGGTGGGCTGCTGCCCGGGCGTGTTGGCGCTTTGGGCTGCAGGGGCGGCTGTGCCGTGCAGACGGGAAAGGCGGCCCCTCGGCAGAGCACGCGCGCCTGCTTAGCGGTCACTGGTCCTCCCAGGGGGGCCTGGTGTAGTTGGCATGCCGCCACGTGCTCGCTTGGCCTCGTTGTGGACCGGTGCCTGCTGCGGCCTGTGTACCGCCTTTCTCCTCCGGGCCTAGGCCCGCCCCTGCCTCCGGCTCCTTCACGGGCGAGCCCATTGTGCCAGCCTGGTGGGGCCTGGGGACAGGCTGGCCGGTAGCGGCCAGCAGCCTCTGCCCGCATTCCGAACCGACGCACCTGTTCACCGGGCTTGGCTTTCCTTCTGTCAGCTGGCTGTCCCGCGGCTACAGGCAGGAGCTGCAGGGTGCTGGGCCGCGGCCGAGTCACCCACGGCCCGAGGCGCCGACAGTGCCCGTGTGTGGTTGACGGCCATTCGCGCTCATCACTGGGAGTGTGTGGCGGCACTCTCTCGGGACACCTCGTTCTGGGTGTCCCGTGGCCGAGACGCTTGGTCTCTGCCATGCCCAGTGCGTGCCAGGGCTTGGTTGCTTGGTTTATTTGTTTCTTTTTTTTAATGTGTAAATTTGCTTTTTTTATTTTTTATTTTTTAAAATTTTTATTTAATTGACAGTGAGAAAGGGAACACAAGTAGGGAGAGTGGGAGAGGGAGAAGCAGGCTTCCCGCCGAGCAGGGAGCCCGATGCGGGGCTCGATCCCAGGACGCCAGGATCATGACCCGAGCCGAAGGCAGTCGCTTAACCAACTGAGCCACCCAGGCGCCCCTGTTTGTTTCTTTAAAGATTTATTTATTTGGGGGAGGGAGAGAGTGAGCAAGTGTGCACGCACGTTGGGGGAGGGGCAGAGGGCGAGAGAAACTCAAGCAGACTACCCGCTGAGCACAGAGCCTGACACAGGGCTTGACCCTGGGACCCCGAGATCATGACCTGAGCTGACTTCAAGAGTCAGACGCTCCACTGACGGAGCCCTCCAGGCGTCCCAGGGCTTGGTGTTTGAAGGGGTGTGGTTCTTTGTGGTGGGCAGCGCAGCCGTCCCATGGCATCCGGGGTCATCCTCTGTGTTTCTCCCCCTGGGACTTGTCACCGTGTGGCTCTTTTCCTGCCACTGCCACCTGCAAGGCAGAGTGTCTGCGGAGCTGTGGGGCCCGGGCCTGTGGAGGGGCCCCTGCCTGGTCTGCGCCCCTCAGTGGGAGCAGTGTTCTGGGTCGCCATGTGATCTCCAGGGCTGTGAGATGGTGTCATTTGTGTTTCAGTGTGGATGGGACGACCTGGGTACCCTTGACCACTGGACCCCTGGTTCCTGCTCTGACCTTCTGTTTCCCTGCTGGCAGCCCCAGGGGCCGAGTACTCCCGCCCAGGCCCTGGAGCTCAGAGGGTGCTCTCTGTGTCTCTGCCGCGGCAGCTCCACGTGGGCCCTCCTGGCTGACTTTGGCCAGGACCCATCTGGTTGCTCCCCGGGCAGCCTGAGGACCTTGAAGTATAGTCTAGTGCTGCAGCCTTCAGGCCCCTGGGGTGCTGATCTCCTCCACCCCTGATGGCTTATTAGGGGGTTCTGCTTTACTGTTGTGGCGGGGGCGGAGGGCAGGCTGTGCAGCTTCTCCGGCTCCCATCCACGTTCCCAGCACCCAGGGTGGACGCAGCTGGCCCACCGGCAGCTGGCCGCAGCGGTGCTTCAGGCCTCGGGGTGTCAGGATCGACTCACACCTGCCTCCAGCCGTCCGTGACACCTCAAGCATCCCTTTGTCCCAGCACCCGGGCCCCTGAGTAAATGGTGTCTGTCCCTGTGGGGCCCGACTCTGGGGTCAGTGCGCGTGGTCTTGCCTCAGTGTTGTGGGTCCTCGCTCCTGTGGACAACTCTTGTCTGGGCGGATGGTTCCAGGCGCAGACCCTGGCTCAGGCCCACACGCGGGGCATGCGGGAGTGACCTCCTGGAGTGGGGGGGACTGCCCTCCACACCCTGAGCGCCTGTGCTTGGTTTCTTCTCGCAGGACGGGCTGACCGGGGCCGTCGCGAGTCCAGGGCAGCCGCGGTGGCCAGGGGCAGGGCACCCATAGTGGTGGTGGCTCATTAGTGGTCAGAGATGCCAGCCAGTTCCAGTTCTTGACCTGATCTGTGGTGTAGCTTTTCATTTTGGTGTAATATTTGCTGTAGTCATTACTACAAAATACATTTGTTGAATTTGAAACCGGTTTTTTGGAGAAGTTTGGTTTTAAGTAAAAGTTGCATTAGTTTTTAGTTCTTATAAAAGCTGCGTGGTTTTTTTTTTTTTTTTTTGGGTGCTTCTTGCTGATGTTTTAAGTAACTAAGTAACGTGGACATTTCTATAAATTGCCATTTCTGCAGCTAAAACAGTGTCACATAACAAGAGCAGCCGGCCCCCTGTTCCTATCTCCAACGCCACGAAGCGCAGTTTCCTGGGCAGCCCTGCGACGGCGAGCCCGGCCGACGCGCAGCCTCCCGCTCAGCCGCCGGCCGAGGGTGGCCACAGACACCGTCTGCACGACGAGCCTGAGCACCTGTGAGTCCCCGCCCTGCCCCCTTTTCCGCTTACTTCGCACTTGGAGTTGCATTGTCTTTCTGAAGGGGTGATGGAGAAAGTGCTGGGGGGTTGGCAGTGGGAGGGTCTCCCCCTGCCTTGCCCTCTGACCCCGGGACCCCCCAGGCAGGCGGAGGGTGACCACAAGTCACTGTGACCCCAAGTTGCAGTTTTGGGATATTTATCCCAGGTTTGAAGTTCTTGGTGCTCTTTTGGCTTCTTTTTATAATAATTTTTCCCAAAGAAGCTATGACTCTCTCCTAGATTGTTGTGAATTCATGATGCTCTTTATTGTATGTTTGCTGTTGACCTTGCAGACTGATAAGCCAGTGATTCTCTCTCCTGTTCTTTCCCATTTAGGGGGAAGGGGGCCTCTGCCTTTAGCCAGTCACATCCTTTACTGCCCCTGAGACAGAGACAGCAGAAGGCCGTGCAAGGGGAGGGCCCTCCTGGTAAGAGCGCCGTTTCCCCTCCGCCCTCCGATCTTCCTCCTGTAGCTTATTAAAATGATCGTTCTCAAGTTGAATGTTCCACTGTGATGTAGCCATTTTAGTTAGGAGATTATGGTAGAATAAATTTAAATTAATTTATTATTATATTGATGTTCCTCAGAATTTTTAGTCTTTACAGTGAAACTATCATTGAAATCTAATAAATTATATGAAGTATACAGAAAATTGCTGTGTTGTGTTAAGCAAGAACGTCAGTGCGTTGATGTTTACTTAAGAGTTCTGATTATTTTATATCATGATTTGGACTAATGACTGAATTAGGTATTACTTACTGAAATTATTGAAATGGGCATTGTTGTGATGATCTGCTTTTCTTGGGCAGTTCTGGTATTGGTATCCTGCATTATGATGCATTTCCTTAAGAAATGGTTATTATGTTGAAAGAATTTCAGTTGCTATGAAATGAGTTGCTTAACACTGAGCATCCTTAACACTGAGCTTCCTCACATGCAGATCAGAGACACCGGTCCAATTCTTTAACCCGAGTTGATGCCCAGCCACGAGGTGCAGCAGCGTGGCCGGATAAAAAGAACAGGTGAGCTCTGCGTCACAGAGAAGCTTCTGTGTGAAGCACTTATTAGGCTCACATAGCAGTTCTCCAGATGGGGTCCACCCAGGGCTCACTGGGACCCACCCTGGGGGTCTGCGGGTCAGAGCCATTTCCTGACAGTGCTGGGCTGTTCTCTGCTTTTCTCACTCTGGTGACAGATTGAATCGGACGCAGACACGGGAGCCTGGGTGGATAGCAGAGACAATTACAAAAGTGTTTTGTATTATAAACTTTTTAATTTTAGAAAATATGGTCATTTCTCACAGAACACGTTTCTTTTTGTAATTTTTTTATTTATTTGACAGAGAGGGTGAGGGAGAGAGAGCATGAGCCAGGGGGAGGGACAGAGGCAGAGGGAGAAGCAGGCTTCCCCATGAGCAGGGAGCCTGATGTGGGGCTGGATCCCAGGACCCTGGGATCATGATCTGAGCCGAAGGCAGACGCTTAACTTGGCTGAGCCACCCAGGAGCCCCTCTTTTTGTAATTTTTAATCATGGATTTTATTTATTTTATTATTATTTTCTTTTAATCATTGATTTTAAAATGTCTCACTTTTAATTTCTAGTGTTATAAATTTTCGTATTGATAAATACATAATAATACAAACTCTTTGAGGTCCTCAGTGATTTTAAAGGGTGTAAAGAGGTCCCGTGACTGCCAGCGTTTGAGAACTGTTGAACTTAAACTGGTCTCTGGTTGTCCCCTGCCCTGGGAAGGGTTTGCTTAAGTCCCCTAGACTTCGGATTTGTACTCTCTTTCCGTCACTAGTGTCTTGTCACTCAGTGCGTCTGAGTCACGGCTTGTATAGACAGCAGCGTGTCCCATGGCTTGTTTCCCCACATTGCAGGCCTGTGTCTCAGCCGGCACCCTTCGCTCCCCACCATGCTGTCAGCTGTGATCTGGACCCCGGCTCCGGTGACAGTGTCAGCCTGGCCCGCTCCATCAGCAAGGATAGCTTGGCCTCCAATATCGTTAACCTGACTCCGCAGAACCAGCCACAGCCCACAGCGCTGAAGACCGATGGGAAGAGCCTTCTGAACAATGTTGATATTGAGGATGAGGATGAAGAGCTTGTGGCCATCATTAGAACGGATGTGGCTCCCCATGGCGGTGACCGGGGCCTGCTGACAAGTGCCAGGTCTCCCCAGAGACTGGCAGACACCCTAGAAAGTAAGCCTGACAGTTTCTTCTTGGAGCCGTTGATGCCGGCTGTGCTCAGGCCAGCCAAGGAGAAGCAGGCGATTGCCAAGGAGGAAGAGTGTGGAGAGGGGCGGCCACGGAGCTTCACATCCAAGAGGCCCAGTGAGGGCCACCAGCCCCTGGTGCGCAAGAGGGCGCCCAGCAGTCACGGTGGTCGTGACTTGAGTAGGACTTTCACCCCGATCTCCTGTCCAGAACTTCCCGTGGCCGTGGATCCCGCACCCACTGGGCCGGGGCTGCAGGTGGCAGGGGATGCCCGCGGTGGGCTTCTGGCCAGTGGTGGCTTTGATCTGTTACCTCAGGCGCAGTCTGCCGACGGCTTCTTTCTTCACGAGGACCCCGAGGGCAGGTTTTGCGTCAGCCATGCCAGGAGCCCCGGCGCCCACGACCCAGAGCTGTGGGCCCTCCCGAGGCAGGACTCGGACTCCGACGTCGCAGACCTGGAGGAAGCCGAGCAGGATTTCGTGGGTGAGGACCACCCTGTGGTGATGGCCAGGTACGTCGGTGAGGAGGAGTCGGCGAAGCTGCAGGAGGACATGCAGGTGAAGGAGCACGAGGACAAGGACGACGCCAGCGGCCGCTCGAGCCCATGTCTGAGCACCGTGTCGCAGATCAGCAGCGTCTCCATGGCTAGCGGCAGCGTGAAGATGACCAGCTTCGCGGAGCGGAAGCTACAGAGGCTCAACAGCTGCGAGACCAAGTCCAGCACCAGCAGCTCGCAGAAGACCACGCCCGACGCGTCGGAGAGCTGCCCGGCCCCGCTGACGACGTGGAAGCAGAGGAGGGAGCAGAGCCCGAGCCGGCAGAACAGGGAGCACGCCAGCCTGCTGGCCTCCGAGCTCGCGCAGCTGCACATGCAGCTGGAGGAGAAGCGCCGGGCCATCGAAGCGCAGAAGAAGAAGATGGAGGCTTTGTCGGCCCGGCAGCGGCTGAAGCTGGGCAAGGCCGCCTTCCTGCACGTGGTCAAGAAGGGGAAGGCCGACGGCACCCCCCAGCCGCGGAAGCCGGACCACTTGGCGGGAGAATACGCTCAGCACAACGGAGAGGACTTTGATGGCGGGGTTTCCAAAACGGAGGAGTTTCTCCTGAAGGAGGAGGGGCGGGAAGGCATGCTGCCGTCTCCAGATGTGGACGCGGAGAGCCTGCTTCTCCTGCAGCATAAAGCGAAAGCCCCCGCCGTGCTGCCCGAGCTGGAGAAGAGCAGAGCGCTCTCCGCCGCCCTGCTGGAGGGTGCTGGCGAGGCGGTGGACGTGAGCGAGTGTGACCTATCCATCGAGAAGCTGAACGAGACCATCAGCACACTGCAGCAGGCCATCCTGCGGATCTCGCAGCAGCAGGAGCAGCTGCTCATGAAGCCCCCCGCAGCCCCGGCCCCGGGCACGACGCAGAACGCCCAGGACCAGAAGGTCAGGGCGGCCATCCACTTCGTGGAGCCGCTCTCTCCACCCGGGACGACCAGTCACCGCAAGCCTCCTCGTCTCGGGCAGGGTCGGAACTCCCGCTCGGGGAGACCGGCTGAGCTGAAAGTGCCGAAGGACAGACAGCAGGCTTCCTCCCGAAGCAAGACCCCGACGCCTAGTATAGAGACCCTCCCTCACTTACGGTCCTTCCCCCCTCGGACCCCCTCCGACCCGGGCTGGGACAGTGTTGCAGAGCCTGGAAATGACCCTCATGACAAGTGCTTCTTCGACAGCTACAGGCTCCACGATGAAAGCAACCAGCGGACATTTGTCTTGTCCTCTTCCAAAGATGCAAACATCCTGTCGGAGCAAATGAGCCTCAAAGAAGTTCTGGATAGCAGTGTGAAGGAGGCGGCGCTCGGCTCCCCGGCTGTCTCCGGGAAGGAGAGCGTCCCTGTGGACGAGCCCCCGAGGAGCAAGGCCAGTCTCATCGAGGTGGACCTCTCGGACCTGAAGGCCCCCGACGAGGACGGAGAGGCCGAGGGCCCCCAGAGCTCGGTGGAGCTCACCAGCGAAGGCGATCAGAAGCCGGGGGTCGGCTTCTTCTTCAAGGTAAACTGCTGCTGGTGTCCGTGTTGGATGGGCGTCGGGTGTCGTCTCTTGCCCCTGGTTGTGCGGGTGTGTTAGAAGCTTGCACCCAGAGCCGGGCCCCACGCGCTCTGTCACCAGGATTCGACTCTGCTGGAAGCACCCACGGGCACTGCCTGTTGGAGCGAGCGTGGCCGTGTGCCCGTGAGGCTTCAGTGCTGGGCCCGAATTGGGAAACCCATGTAATTTTCACGGGTCAGAAGTGTTCTCTTTCTTTTGATAGTTCTCTGACCATTTAATAAGCGTAAACGTTCTTAGCTCGCGGGCTCTGTGGAAGCAGGTGGGGCGCCGGGTCCGGCCTCCAGGACGAGGTCTGCTGAGCCCATGAGAGCGGCCGGGCGGGTGGGGCGTCTCTGCGGAGGCTTTCTGTTGGTCCCGGTGCCTTTCTTGTGTTTTCTTAGTAGAAGGGGAGACGGGTTGTGGGGGCTTCCCTGCTGTCTCCCACGACTTTCCCACAGGGCGTAGGGTGTGTGTCCTCTAACAAGCATGCGGGCTTTATCTGGTGCTTAATGCTTTCAAAGCGGAAGGCCTGAGTATCAGAGCAGGGGGCCGCTCACGTGTGGAAACCGAGGTAAACGGGACTCCGTAGGAGACATGCGGAAAGGTCTGTCGATGGGGCTCTTTTCCGGGTGGCCACGTTGTTCCCTAGCATTTTAGCGTCTACGAAGACGGCCTCATCTGGGGAACGCGTGCTGCCTGGGAGTGCGCGGGTTGGGGGCTGTGTCCTGCGGGATGACGCGTGCCGCCTGCTTGTAGGATGAGCAGAAGGCGGAGGACGAGCTTGCCAAGAAGCGGGCGGCCTTCCTCCTGAAGCAGCAGCGCAAGGCCGAGGAGGCGCGCCTGAGGAAGCAACAGCTGGAGGCCGAGGTGGAGCTCAAGAGAGACGAGGCCCGGTAACCTGGCCCCCGGCCCGGCCCTCCCGCTCCCACGGCCATGCCCCCCTTCCCGTCCCCCAGCCCCATCCTGCCGTCCCGCGGGTCTAGGCCGAGCCCTGGTTGACGCGCTTCTGGGCTCACTTCCCTCCGTTCGCACGACGGTCCGCGGCTGTGGGCGCTCGTCCCAGGATCGCGCCGCTGTGCGGGGGTGCCCGGTGTGCCCACGCGGAGGCCGGACCGGCCCTCCGAGCCCCGCCGAGCGCGTCTGAGGAGCGCGTGTGTCCTGCAGGCGCAAGGCCGAGGAGGACCGGATCCGGAAGGAGGAGGAGAAGGCGCGACGGGAGCTCATCAAGCAGGAGTACCTGCGCAGGAAGCAGCAGCAGATCTTGGAGGAGCAGGGGCTGGGGAAGCCGAGAGCCAAGCCCAAGAAGCCACGGCCCAAGTCCGTCCATCGAGAGGAGTCGGCCAGCGATTCGGGGACCAAGTGCTCCTCGACCCGTAAGCAGGCGGGGCGTGCGGGGCGGCTGCGTGCGGTGGCGGGGTGGCCGAGGCGGGCCTCGCGGCAGCTCTCCTGTCTCAGCAGCCGACCCCCTGAGCCGGGCCCAGTCGGGCTCCAGCCTGTCCCTGGCCTCCGCGGCGACCACCGAGCCCGAGAGCGTGCACTCGGGGGGCACGCCTTCCCAGCGGTAAGGGGGGCACGTGGGGCGGACGTGGGGGGGCGGGTTGTGTGCTGTGATTTCGGGGTGATCCCCCCCCACCCCCGCCAGGCTGCATCAGAGCCGTGGAGCTGGAGCACTCTGGCTTTGTAGCCTCTGCTGCGGGGCTGCGTGTTTCCCGTGAGCGAGGACGCATCCCTGAATACCCGCTGTTCCCAGATGGCGCCTCAGTGGGGCCTCTAGTCTACGCTCTGTGGTCACCAGCTGTCCCGTAGTGTCCTGGATGGCCTAGGACCCCACTCAGGACCGCGCATGGCCCTGAGCCGTGGGCCTCCTTAGTCGAGACCGGTCCTCTGCCCTCTGTCCTCCGTCACCCGGGTGCAGTTCCTGTGGTGGCCGCCCGTCGCTGGGGCTTTGCGGGACGTGGTTCAGCCTGCGTGTCTCCGGTGGCCGCTGTTTGTCGCTGTGGCCGGTGTGAGGCGGTGGCTTCTGCTGACGCGGGAGAACTTCCCTTGTGACTCAACAGTAATTTGGGAGGACGCACTGGGGACCTCATTAGTACCACCGCCAATGGCCTTGTCCCTTCTCCCTGTGTGGTGTGGGCCCCCCCGTGTCCTCCGTCCTTTACTGTGTGTGTCATCCTGGGGCCATGGCCACGTGGCCCTCCTCTTCACATGTCTGGTGGCTTCTGTCACCGGGGCCGTGCACAGGGCCCACATCAGGGACTCTGGGTCCTGGCTGGGGTTTTGCTCCGCCGCTCGATCACCTGGGCTGGCCGGCCCCCTTGGGGGCAGCCCTCAAGGCTGCTTTGCCAGCACTGGCTGGGCTCCGTGGAGACTGCCCCGAGGGGTGCCCTCAGGCCCGTCCGGGGTCAGAGAGTCGTCGAGACCCGGGGTTTTGGACTCCAGCCCCCTGTGCTCCCTCCCTCGCTCCCTCCCTCCGGGGGTCTTGCCTGCGGTGGGTCAGCAACACAGATGTCCCAGACTGTGTCCAGCAGGGAGCCAGTGCTGCTTCCCTGCTCCACTGGGGTGGCGCCTAAGACAGACCTCTGATGGAGGCCAGCGTTCCTCCAGGGTGTCTGCTTTCGTCACACTGTTGTACCCGAGGCGTCGGACTTCGGTGTTTTGCCCAGTTTATAGTTGTGCTCCGCGGGGCGGAGGGCGGGTCAGACGGGGTTGCCCCCCCGCATTGCCGCCCGTCTCCTCCACCGCGGACGTTCCCTCTTGCCTGGATGGTGTGGGCTGGCTGGTGTCGGGTGGGCTCAGCCAGCCAGTGTGGGCGGTGGGCGAGGGGGTGCCCGTGACCATCCCTGCCCTGCCCCCGTTGCCCCTCTCCTTCAGCAGAGTTGAGTCACTGGAAGCCTTGCCCACACTGAGCCGCAACGCCAGCAGGAGCACGGACAGAGACTGGGAAACGGCGTCCGCAGCATCCTCTCTCGCCTCCGTGGCCGAATACACAGGTAATGGCCTCGCTCCCCGTGGAGGTCACGGGCGTGTCCCTGCCGGGGTGGGGCAGGCTGTACTTGGCTCTCCAGCCACCTGAGTGGCTGGCGACGTGCCTTTCTGTCCCTGTGGCCTCACGCCGAGTAGTGTGTCTTGGCACTGGGGAGCCTCAGACTTTCGAAACTATTTCTGGGTTTTGTCCTTTTTATGTCAAAGTAAGTGAAACTAGAAGGGGGACAAACTAATAATCACTTTGATCCTTTTCTAGTTTATTTAAAGTTCATAACTCGGAATGAATTCTTTCACATAGATTTGAAGCAGCTGTTACTTTCCCTTTCCAAAAGCCTTGACCTCGCTGACCCAGCCGGCCTGCTGCTTGGCTCTGGGGAACTGGGGTTTTCTTGCGCGTGTGAGCATGCGAGTGCGCATGCCTTAGAGTATACGTCTGTGACTCTTGCCTGTTTTCACAGGTCCCAAGCTCTTCAAGGAGCCCAGTAGCAAGTCAAACAAACCGATTATTCACAATGCTATTTCTCATTGCTGTCTGGCCGGGAAAGTGAATGAACCTCACAAGAATTCAATATTAGAGGCAAGTATCAAATGTCAGCATTCGGTTTTTTCTTTAAGTGGCGTATAGTTGGGACACAATGTTATGAACCATTAGATTCTTATGTAGAATGAAGGGCTTTTCCTAAAACAGAAGCTCACTGTTCACACGTTTGGGCTGCCTGGTGCGGCCCCGCTGCTGGTGCGTGGGAAAGAGCGCGCTCACACGGGAGCCGTCCGCTCAACGCTCCGTGGCTCAGGGGGAGGGACGGCTTGAGGAAGAGCAGGCTTCAGACGAGCCAGACTCAGACTGCTGTTCTGGGGACAGAGCTGGAGTCCAGGGCAGGGCCCTACGGTGCGAAGCAAGTGGCGAGAACCAGTAGCCTCTGCGGGTTAGCCGGGGCGGGGTGACCGCAGGTAGCGGAGGGGGCCGGGTGGTTTCTGCACTCTGATGCCCTTGGCCAAGGCGGTGTCGGCTGGAGACCGAAGGAATTGGCAGAGGTGTCCTGAGGGATGAAGGGGAGCACGGCGGCAGGAGGGGGCTCCCGTTTCAGCTCCCGGATCACTGGAGAGATGGAAGTTCGGCGGTAAAATGCCTGTTGTTTGGTTCTGTTGTGCTGACCGCTGCCTCCCTGCGGGCAACTGATCACACCTTATGTGAGAATGCGGTCGGACCTCGGTCATTTCAAGGTGAGCTGATGGTGGTCAGCAGGACGATCTGCAAGGCAGTTGGCAGGAGAGGGTCAAGGTTAGGACTTGGATGCCCTTAGCCTCACTGGCACTCAGTGTCGGGGGGAGCGATGCTCTGTGCACCATGCAGGAGTGGGGGACGCCGCTCCTTCGGTGTATCACGCTGGTCTGGATGCTGGGGACCAGTCAGGGAGCAAACCCAAAGGTCCGGGCTGTGAAGCTGACATCGTGAGGAGTGAGGCGGCCCCTGATAGAGGAGTTCGTGGGCTTCTTCCGGGGCAGGCAGGGCACGGTGCCTGCTCTGTGGGGCTTGGCGCTGGTGTTGGGGCGTGAAAACGCCGCAGACTATGTGTGGATGAATGGGCGTGGCTCTGTCCCATAAAACTGTTTAGAGCAGCAGGTGGTGGCCGCGCTTGGCCGTGCTGTAAGCGAGGAAGCGACTGGTAACCTGGGAGAGGCGGAGGAGGGTGGGATGAGAGCCCGGGGGAAGGATGCTGCAGGCAGCTGGGAGCATGGCACGCACGGCACCACGGTGGTGGGGGGCCTGGGGGAACTCGGGGCAGGTCAGAGGGCACGGGGCAGCTCCCACAGGGTCTCTGTTGGCGGAAGGACCCCAGCTTTGCTTTCAGTGAAGTGGTGAATGCAGCTGTGGGCAGAGGAGGGCCCAGAAACAACCCGCCCTGTGAATGTCATGTTGACTAGCGGGCCGAGGATAGATGTGAGGGGAGCGAGGATGCGAAAGGAGGCTGGTGCCTGGGACAGGCCGCCGGCGTGGGGGGCGTGGGGCGGGCAGGAAGGGCCCAGTGCCTGGAGGTGCTGCTTATTTGCATCTCGCTCTGTGTTTAAACACAATTTTTATTTAGTTGAAGTCAGTATTGTATACACTTCTGGATTCAGGTTCCAGAATCCATTAATCTTTTAAAATATGTATTTGTGTGTTAATATATTTGAGTTCATCGCAAGCCCATTATATTCTCACAAAACTAAGAGGTATTTATGAAAAATAAGTCTGTTTTCTAAAACAGAATTAATTAGAAGAGTGGACTTGTTTTACATTTTTACAAGTCTTCTAAATTCCTGGCTCTACAGAGGACGGCTGGGTCCCTGTCCGCTTCTGTAGCCGTTACGGGAACGACCGTCCCCAGCCTCCGGAGAAGCCCCTTGCCGCGGGCCGAGAGGGTGAAGGCAGAGCCTGGACGCTGCTGCGGGAGGGTGCTGGGCTCAGAGACCCCTGGCGGGGGGAGGTGCTGGGGTAGGCGGTTCAGCTGGGGCTTTAACAGGAAAGTGGTCTGGAATTCAGAGCACAACACAGTGGACCCTGTAATGAGCACCCACAGTGCTGCTTGCCTCGGGCTCCTGTGGGTGACCGCGTCCCTGAGGTGTCGTTCACACGCACAGACCTGCAGGTCGGCGGTTTTCCGTCTGCTTGCCGAGTAGTGCGGCTGTCAGCGCCGATTCCAGCACAGAAAGAAACCTTGTCCCCACCCGCCCTCCCTGCAGCCCCCGGCTCCCACCAACCTGCTGTCTGTCTCTGGACGGGCCTCGCCTGCATGCGTCCCACGAAGGGGATCCCGCGCCGGGCGGCCTTTTGGGGCTGTCTTCTCCCCCAAAGCATCCCGGCTTTGTCTCATCCCTGTTCAGTGCGTGTCAGCACCTCACTCCCTTTCGTGGCCGAATCCTACTCCATCGTGTGGATGGGCCCCAGTTGGTTTATCCGTTCTCCAGTTGAAAGACGCCTGGCTTTCCACTTTTCTGATGATGGTGGATGCTGCTGGTCAGCAATCACGTCCGAGGTTTTGTGCGGAAGCTTCGGCTTCTCTCGCGTCTCCACCTCAGACAAGAACCGCTGAGCCACAGGGTGACACTGTGCTTGACGTTCCGGGCAGCTGCCCAACCGATTTCCGCTCCCTGCAGCCACGTGGGAGGCTCCGGTCTCTGCACCGCCCCCAGCACTTGCTGTCATCTTCCTGTTGGGTTGGGGCTCTCCCAGTGGGCGCGAGTGCTGTCCCAGTGTGGGTTTTCGTCTGCGTTTCTCTGGTGGCTCGTGATGTCGTGTGTGACTTTCTCTCCCACTTCCAGAGCATTGCTTCTCGCACACCTCGACTTCTAAGTCAGGTGTCGGGGGCAGGTGCCGTGCCCCCGACTGTCCGAGTGGGAAGACTGGAGCCCCGGGCTGTGGGTGGGCCCTCCCGAGAGCGGGTGGCCCGGGGGCCCTGGGCTCGGGGGCGCCCATGGAGCGCCGGAGCGGCTTCGAGTGTTGCAGCGACTCTCAGGCCCGCGCCTCTGTTCCTTCCCCCCCGGTACAGGAGCTGGAGAAGTGTGACGCCAATCACTACATCATACTGTTCCGCGACGCCGGCTGCCAGTTCCGGGCGCTTTACTGCTACTATCCCGACAGCGAGGAGATCCACAAACTGACGGGCACGGGGCCCAAGAGCATTGCCAAGAAGATGATTGACAGGCTGTACAAATACAGCTCGGACCGAAAACAGTTCAATCTGATCCCAGCCAAAACCATGTCCGTCAGCGTGGACGCGCTCACCATTCACAACCACCTGTGGCAGCCCAAGCGGCCCGCGGTGCCAAAGAAGACCCAGCCCCGCAAATGACACCGGTGCCGGCTGGGCAGGTCTGAAGGGCGCGTGGGCAGGGTCGGTGGTTGCTCTTTGCTTCCGTTTGGGTACGAAGTGCGCACGGTCACAGACCTTCCCCCGAGAGGCTCCCAGTGAACCACGGAAAACCCTCCCTTGGCTCCCAGCGCACGCAGGATGCCGGGCGGAGCGAGGCGGGGGACGAGGCACCGCGTTCAGCAGCTCACGGAGGCCACGGCCGCTGCTGACCTCGGAGGGTCAGACGAGGGGTGCGCGTGTCTCGAGGTCTCCAGGCCGTGGATCCCTTTACTTGAAGTTCTCCTTCAGTGTGAATGGAAAGCGACCCCCTCTGCTTTGTCCCCTCCTACCCCACCCCCTTTTGCACGTGACCTGACGCCCCTCGTGCTGACCAGCTGGGGTCCCGGGAGATGAGTGGGCTGGGCTCGGTCTCAGGTCAGGGTGTTGGAATGTCTTTAGGAAAGGGATTTGAATTGGGGGGATCTTGTTCATTTGAGAAACTGTATGATATTTATTGATTGTGTCTACTGCCAATGTTTATATCCAGTTCTAAGATTTCTGAAAAAAATTCTTGTTCTTTGCTGCTCAGAAAACGTTTACTGAAAATACCAGTTCACTAAAAGCACTGAAAATCTGCAAAGTCTGTCTTCTGCTAAGATGCCGTTTACAGGCATGGAGACGCTTCTTGCTGGCACGCGACCGTGGCGAGGGGTACGGTCAGCTGGCGTCTGCCTGACTGGAAATAGGCAAACGGAGCAAATTCTAGCCATCGCTCGCGAAGTTTTGGATAGTACTCTAATGATTTGTTCACTTTAATAAAGACAGATTTTGGTAAAGTAGACTAGTTTTCACTCTGAGCATGTTTCTCTGGAGAGGTGATGCCCTTCAGCTGATGGTTCCTTTAGTGGGTTTATGGTGTCCTGACCCGTCCATCTTGATTCTGGCTTCTGAGGAGCCGCATGCCCTGCGAGGGGTGTGCGGGGCTCCGTTTAGATGGACCATTCTATCCTGCGTATTTAAAAACAATGTAAGTGGTTATTCGCAGTTATGTTGGAACTCCAAGTGAGCGGAACGGCTCTGGATCCCCTCCGTGTTGGTTCAGACGGTCGTTCGTGCTTCTCCCGACCAGATGCTCCTGGGAGACAGGTGCGCCCAGCCCTGCCTGGCCTTCATGCGGCCGCAGTTCTGCCGATGCTGATTGACCGGCGGCTCCGAGCCCTGGTCTGAGTGAGCCGCCGGAAGATTCTGGAGTCACGTTAGTTTTGCATCTTTCCTTGGAAGTATTACTTGAATCTATCTCGAGCTGCAGAAAACCCTAAAGAGGAATAGAGAAAGTCAGACACATGTCACTGCTCCCTAACTTCAGGTAGGATGAAAGGTAGGTGAGTTCTGTACCTGAGGAAGGAAGGAACAGGCTACGGGACACGGGAAGGAGCTGTGGGCCCGCCTCCCACTTCCTCCCGTTGCCCGCGCCGTCCTCCGAAGACGCCCGGGTTTGTAAGTTCTGTGAGGGCAGCAGCTCGCCCTGTGACTGAGTGGTGGGGGCCGTGTGATCCTGGAAGCGGAGCACGAAGGGGTCCTGAGCGAACTGTCTGGTTCCCGTGCTTGTCACTTGTGTGCTTCATTTCTCACTGTGTGTTTGATATTCTATTTATTTTAAGAAATCACTAAAATGTAATAAAGTAACTAATTTGCTTTTTATTGATCACACGTGTGTGAGGCTGCTGTGGCTCCTTGCTTTAGAGGACTCCCCTTCGTTTTTCGGTAACAAGCACTCCTCTCTGAGAAAGTCACGTCCTTCTGTCTGGGGGAGTAGGGAGCCTTTCTGACCAGCTGCTTCCTTCCTGAGGTCAAACCTTGTGAGCGCTTCTCTGCTGACTCACAAGGAACAGGGTCCTGTTGAAGTAAGTGGAATGTGATGATGATGATTTTTTTTTAGATTTTATTTATTTGAGAGAGACACAGCGAGAGAGGGAACACAAGCAGGGGGAGAGGGAGAGGGAGAAGCAGGCTTCCCGCGGAGCAGGGAGCCCGATGCGGGGCTCGATCCCAGGACCCTGGGATCATGACCTGAGCCGAAGGCAGACGCTCAACAACTGAGCCACCCTGAGGTGCCCCAAATGTGATTATTATTTTTTTTTTTTTTAAAGATTTTATTTATTTATTTGACAGAGAGAGAGACAGCAAGAGAGGGAACACAAGTAAGGGGAGGGGGAGAGGGAGAAGCAGGCTTCTGGCGGAGCAGGGAGCCCGATGCGGGACTCGATCCCAGGACCCCGGGATCATGACCCGAGCCGAAGGCAGACGCTTAACGACTGAGCCACCCAGGCACCCCCCAAATGTGATTATTTTTAAGGAAGACTCAGGTGCTCCTGGCATAGAGCTGGGAAATTACGTTCCTGCCCGACCTCTGGGTAAATCCTGGGTTTTCTTGATGTGATTAGTCAACATACGGAGTATCTCAAACATCATCCGCATGCAGTCTCTTTTCACTGTTCGTTATGTCAACAGGCACTAACTTAGCAGCTGACATTTTTTTTTTTTTTAAAGATTTTATTTATTTATTTGACAGAGAGACACAGCGAGAGAGGGAACACAAGCAGGGGGAGTGGGAGAGGGAGAAGCAGGCTTCTCACTGAGCAGGGAGCCTGATGCGGGGCTCGATCCCAGGACCCTGGGATCACGACCTGAGCCGAAGGCAGACGCCCAACGACTGAGCCACCCAGGTGCCCCTGACATTTTTTTTTTAAAAGAGTTTATTTGAGAGGGGATGCGAGAGCAGAAGCAGGGGGAGCGGCAGAGGGAGAGGGAGAAGCAGACCTCCCCGCCGAGCAGGGAGTCCAACATGGGGCTTGATCCCAGGACCCCGGGATCACGACCCGAGCTGAAGGCAGATGCTAACTGACTAGGCCCCGCAGGCGCCCCAGCAGCTGACATTTCTGACATCCTGTCTTCAGGCCAGTGCATGCTGACATGGCCGATGGAAACATTTGGGGTTCTTTGTGCATTGATTGGTATAGCAAACTTCTTTACTATGAAAAGCTTCAGACCCATGGGATGCATTTTGTCGAGATTTTAGTCCTTTCTGGCTTGATGCGGCAAACATTTTTCAGTTCTCTAGGACTGCATTATAGCTTTATAAACGTTTCATTCCCAAAGCCTCTGTGGTATTTGTGTCACGTTGTAAACTTCTTATGATGGAAAGGTAGCACATCTTTTTATTGCTTCTTGGAATTCTGAATGAAGTCAAGCTGCGCTTGCCTAGCCACAGAATCTAACTTTGTAGAGAAAGTCAATCAGATGATTGACGTTTACATGTAAGTCCTTGGTCCTGACGTAGAGTGCCAGGAGCCCGAAGGGTTGGTGTTTGAAGATGGATGACACTCGAGCAAGTGAGTCCTCCCTTGACATTTCTCTCGCGTCCATACACACGTGTGCATGAGTGTCGTAGAGATGGATGTGTGCGCGCGCAGGTGGCCCCTCTCACCGTGGGGCCTTCCGCCCTGTGTCCTCCGTGCGCCGCTCCCAGAGCCGTCTCTGGTCAGGTGTTTAGGCCCCAAGCCTGCTCTTCGATGAGGTGGAGATGAGGAGAATCATTTTTTTTTTAAGATTTTATTTATTTATTTATTAGAGAGCAAGCGAGAGAGAAACAGCATGAGAGAGGAGAGGGTCAGAGGGAGAAGCAGGCTCCCCACTGAGCTGGGAGCCCGATGTGGGACTCGATCCCAGGACCCTGGGATCATGACCTGAGCCGAAGGCAATCGCTTAACCAACTGAGCCACCCAGGCACCCTGAGGAGAATCATTCTAAGTTCACTCCTGGGCTGTACTTCTGCTCCTTGTGACTGTGGTTGTCCTCTGCAGGGGAAAGTACTGACCTGAATAAACTTTCCTTTTGGAAGGAACTTGGGTTAAGATTAATGTGGGTCACCTTTGATGATGGGTGCTGACTTGTGTGGATGGGCCTTGACTTCGCACCTCTTTCCGTCAGAGTGTGTCACGCGCGGAAGGGACCCAGGGCATTGCTGCTCGCATCCGTCCGCACCGGCCGAGAGCAGGACGTACCCAGGGTGGCATCTTCGGTCAGCAGCTCCGGGCGCCTGGCTGCAGTCTCCTTGATGGCGCCCCTGGGTCCGGTGTCGCCGGCAGACCTGTGCTGGGGGTTCTGTCTTCAGTTGCACGTGAAGGCCCGAGCCGTGGATGTGGCCTGAGATCTCGGGGAGGCACTTGGCCTGAAAAGCATCTCAGTGTCCCTGTCCTGCTGTCTGCTTCTCTCCGTCCTGGGAAAATCCTTGTGCTCGTTTGTCTGACAGTGAGCAGAGAGGGATGATCCCCGCTCTCTGCCTCACGTGGTCCTCGTGCTTTAGAAAGAGCAAGTTCTGAATTATCTCCTAAATAACAAGGGAAGTATCTCGCCAAAGCCACTTATAATGAGTATAGAGCCATGAGTGATGAGTAATGAGTAATAGAGCAAAGAAATGTAGTAAAAACCACAGTAAAAAAAATCTCCACGTACAGGCATGCAATTTGTGAAAAGTTTGTTTCAGAGAAAATAACTTCTTGGCAATGAAAACATTGGGTTGCTTCCGCTGCGGAGAAGCAGCAACAGTGTTAAGACCGTTTCGCATGACAGCCAAGGCCAGGCGCGTGTCCTTTAAAGGCCAGAGGCTAATGGACGTGGCGTCTGCCGATTGGTCGCTTGACGGGACGCAGCTGGCCTGCCTGGCGCTCTGGGTGCCTCGGCCTGGGCGGGAGTCAAGGTCCTGACCTCGGCCCGGCTGTCCCGCGTTGGGGTTGCTGGAAGACGCTCCTGGCGGGTCCGCGCACGGGGTCCCTGCCGATGGCAAGGGCGGTGGCGGTCTCGGGAGGACGTTGCTGCCTCCGCAGACCCAGGTGGAGACAAGCCCACGGTACCATGCACGAGACGGTCTCGTGCCATTTGGCTCTCGTTCTAGAACGAAAGGCACAGAAGGGTCCCTCGCTGTCTCACACCGTCACCAAGAGGAAGTCACGTGGACCCTCGTGGTGCTGCTTCCCCCGTGGGTTAAGTGGCATGTGGGGTCCTGGGCCGTGACGGGCGTCCGAGGGGCCTCGTTTGTAAGCCGTTACTTTTAGTCGAGCTGATGAAACTGTCTTCAGTTTTGCAAGAGGCAGAATTTACTTTTTGCCTTTTTATTCCACATGGTAAGTTTTTGTTGGTTTCATTACAAAACAATCCTTGTTCTTTTTTTAAACCGAAGCAGAACATACCTACAGAAAAGTAAATGAATCACAAGTGTACGGCATAATACGTTTTCACAAAGTGCTTTTTAAAATTCTTAAATGAACAGTTCCGAATATTTGTCAGCCAGGTTCTCCCTAGGATAGTTTGCTTCTCTGTTCTGCTTACCTATTGGTATCTTGTCCACTTGAGTAGGCGTCTAGCTGACCAGCTTCGTACCCGCTTCTGCCCCGTTGGGGTGATGCGAAGGCAAAGCGCGGTCAGAGACCATTGGCGGGGTTGAAAGGGACCGCTGTTTCATATTTTGTGCGTGTATTTATTCAAATCAGACTCTGGTGCAGCCGGCAGATACCCCCGAGTTTAACGGGCGGTCAGTTCCTGGTCCAGGAGCGTGCGTCGCTTGGGCGCACGCGGACCCGGGGAGGGTGGGCCAGCACGGACTAAAGCAGACTGACCGGGTCCGGGTTGGGGCATTATGCATGTCCTTCCCTTGGGGTCACACCGGCTGTTCCTCTGCTGGGTGTGAAGTGCAGTGTCCGGAGTGCCGAGGGCCGGGCCAGGGCAGTGAAGAGCCGGCGAGGGGGCCTGGGGCCGGCACAGGATCCTGGAGGGCCCGCAGAGGACACCTTCCCCTCGCTGTTTGCACTCAGGCTGGGCGGTTGGCACCAGATGGGCATGCTGTAAAACTGGGTTAAACTTCCCATTGGGTTGAGGTCCGGGGACACGGAGGCCTTGCTCCTGCACCCCGACTGAAGCGTTGCGAGGAAGGTTGTGTGAGGAATCCCGTGCGACCCTGGGAGCGCGGGGGGCTGGGGGAGGCACGGGGCCGCGATGCCACACCGAACTCTGCGGGGACCGGAGCGCGGTAGCGTGGACGGCCCGTGCAGCCGGGACAGTGGCTGAGCAGAGCCACCGCCTTGGTCAGACGTGGACCGGGGATCCCACGAGGAGGGGAGGGGAGAGTGTGTGCTCTTGGGGCGTGTGCTTGGTGGGGGCCCTTCTTGCCTGGAGTCTCCCTTACAGGAAGGTCACGGGCATTTTCAGGGTGGGAGTAGATAGCCACAGAGTCCGTGGGCCTCCAGGAGCCCGCCCGGTGCTGCCCAGCGCTCCAAGCGCCCAGGAGCAGTGTCCAGAAGGGCTTTGTGCAGGCCCGGGGTGGGAAGGCCTCACCTCAAGTGACCTTAAGTGGTGAAAAAGTGGCACCGAGGGGCTGGGCCCGCTCTGGTCGCCTGCCTCTGACTGACCCCTGCGGGCTTGCGAGGAGGCCCGCGGAGGGCTGGGCGCTGTGTCAGGCACGCGCGGCAGCCCCCGGTGCCCCGTCGCCTTGGTCCTGGCGATCAGCCTCCTCAGGCGGACCAGAGGTGGGAGGGGGAGAGAGGGGGCGGTGTTCCGGTGTAAGCGGCCATGCTCGGGCGACGTCACACAGCTTTATGGGAAGACAGACGGCAGCCTCACGCCCACTTTGTCACGCGGCGCACTCCCCGCCAGCCACTTCAGAGGTGCCCGGGGTCTGGGTGCTCTGCGTCCTGCATCTGGAGATGGAGAGCTGGAGGTGGTGGTGGTTTAAGATGAATTTGCGTCTTCCGTCCGAGCGCTTACAAGTAATCGTTTACTGCGGTCCTGCCTTTTCTGCCTTCAGATAAACCTGCTAAGGCAGCCCTTGTCCGGAAGCCCCGTTAGAGGCAGCACTTCTGTCGCTCAGGACGAGGGCACGAGGGCGGGGAGCCGGGAGGGCGGGCTGCTCACATTGTGGGCGGCTCTTGCAGGGCCCCCAGGCCTGCGCCCCCCGAGCGACTCTTGTAGCCTGGACTGGGAGTGGATTCGTTGACCAAAACAATCCCGGCTTTCCAGACAATTACATTTGATTTCTGTTTACTTAAAAACTAACAGTTCCGTGGAAAGTATGAGGTGTGTGGATAGCTCACGCTGTCCCGGGCACCTGCGGGCGTGGACTCCCCCTCGGGGCCGCACGGCCGGTTCACCCCGCCGTCCACACGGCTCGCCCTGTCCTCATGGAGCCGTGGAGACGGTTTCCAGAGGCACCGTGACTTGGAGTCTCCAGGAAAGAATGCTGCTGGTAAGACTACGCCAGCCCGCTGATCCTGAGACAGCTGTGATTTGAGAGATGCTCAGATGCAGGGGGAGAGGCGGCGAGTACGTCCCAGACCCACGAAGCGGGCAGACCGCGCAGGGAGGAGAGGAGACGAGCCTGGGAGCCCTGGCGTCTCAGGGCAGGTCAAGGGGAGGACGTCGCCACGTTCCTGGCCCCGGTGCTCCTGCCAGTGCTAAGGCCTGAGTGCAGCTCAGGGGCTCACGGGGACCCTGGGAATCCGGGCTTCGGGGCGCATGGGCCGCCCTGACGGTTTCACCGGCGAGCACTCGCGGGGGAGCCGTCATTCCAGGGGCGTCCGGGTCACATGTGCCTCCTCTCCTGGGAGCCTCCGGCTCGTTCTCCGGGCCCGCGTTTAAGTGGATTGCTTTCACTGCTTGGTACTTTTTTCTTAGTGATTCATAGAAATTTAAAAAATAAACAGCAATCTTAGATGACGCAAGCTGCACATACGGGAAATCGTGGCTTTTTGACGGCAACGTTGGCGTTTGGAACACAAGCTCATCTCGGGGGCTTTTACCGAGTGTTTCCCCGATCACGGTGGAGGAGAGCACGTTTCCGTGTCTCTGTTGGTCATTTTGAGTTTCCTCTTTTGTAAGATGTCTGTTCAAGTGTTTTGCCTTTTTTTCTGTTGGGTTGTCTTTTTTCTTGTTAATTCACAGCAGGTAAGTTTTTGAAAGATAATACAAATGGCCCACTCTGTGACTTTCCACCATTTTGTTGGTGTCGTGATAAACACGTTTTTCAGGTTTATTTGGCCCAGGTACCCTTGTTCTTACTAGAGCTGCCGTGAGTTCACGGCGGTGTTTTTGAAATGAGCTTCACGTGTACAGCTGGTATTCTGGGCTGTGTTCGGGTCCTCGAGCACCAGAGCTGGCTTTCGCAGCCGTGTGTGAGGTGGGAGCCCTGTAGCATTTGTCTGCGGAGGCCTGATGACCAGACCCTTTGGAGCGCAGCCCCTTCCCCAGCGTCCCCCTGTGCTGCCGTGGGGCTCCTGTGGCAGTCTCGGGCCTGCTGGCACACGTGGGAGGCAGAGAGACCACCCCACAGGCGCCCACAGCCTCGCCTCCAGAACCTGTGTGTGACTATGCTTGGTTGATGGTGAACGGGGTAAGGCCGCGGAAGGAACTGGGCTTGCTTCTCAGCTGACCTTGAGATGGGAGGTGACGCTGCTTGTCCGTGGAGCCCAGGGGGCCACAGGGACCCTCAGAAGTGCAAGAGGGAGGCAGCCGAGGGTCAGAGGAGGAGCCGTGGCAACAGAAGTGGGGCGCAGGGAGGTGCCATGCGGCCGGCTTTGTCTGTGGACGAAGGGACCAGGAGCCCGGGAACGTGGGTGGCCTCCAGGATCCGGAAAAGGCAAGACACAGGTCCTCCCTGAGGGCCTCCAGAAAGGAGTGAAGCCCGCTGACCCCTTCTTCTTACCCAGTGAGGCCGGGGTTGCATTTCTGAGCTCCCCGAACTGGTGAGAGCGTCCATTCGTGGTGTTGGAAGCTGCTACGCCTTGGCATCTCCTCGCCGCGGTCGGAGCCAAGCCGGCTGCCCGTGTCTGTGGCACGTCGTGCGGGTCTTACTCCCTGTGGCCTGCTCATGAGCCGTGGTATTTATGAAGTCAGCCGCTCCCGTCAAGAATGTCTTGAATCCTTTTGCATGTCATTGTCTACATGCTCCCACAACCATCCTCAGAAATTTGCAGTCTTAAACGTCTTTGTTAAAAATTAAGAAAGATTGAAAAAAAACCTGGAAGGAAGAAGAAATTCAGCGTGTGAAAAGCAGACACCGATGAGAGAACCAGACACAGAAGAACCGGTCGGTGAGACCAGCCCGGCTGCGCCCCGGACCCCGACCGGAGGAAGCACGGGGGTACAAACCGCGTCCGCTTCTTACCGATGGGTGGGCGTACAGAAGCCGAGCTCAAGTAGCACAGTGGATCCCGCAGTGTTTTTGGAAGACGAGGACATCACAGGAACGGAAGTGTCTTGGCGTAATCCACACTAACAGCGTAAAAGAGAAAAACTGTGTGTGAAAACAGTTGCTAACACTCAAGATGTACTCGTCAGTTTTGCAGTTAGAACTGCTGTAATTGACTACACCTGCCAGAGACTTCCAGCAAACTCCACATTTGACAGTGGGACACAGGAGGGGTCCCCGTGCAGGTCAGGATGGAGGCCAGGTTGCCTTTGGTCACCGTAACTAGGCAAGGCGTTCCTGGACGTCCGAGCCATCATAATAAGAAAAATGAGGTACGACGTGTAAAAGTAAACAAAGGAAACCTCGTTGAAAGCGGGGTCTCCCCTTGCGTTGTGACGGGAAGAGCCTGTTGGGTTCCCCATCCCCAGCAGAAGGAAGGGGGCCTGCGGGCACTCGGTGAAGCAGCCCCTCCCAGCCACCGCCGCCGGACGGGCCTGTGGCTCACCCTACACGCTCGTCCTGGGTTGTAAGTCTCTGCTATTCCCAAATAAACTCATTTTGCTGCTAAAATAGCTGGCTTTTTTGTTTATTTAAGGTCAACAAAAGGTAGGAAAAGAAAAACCCAAGTGGTTATTATTTGCAGAAATGTGAAAGTCCTCTTACAAAAGCAAAAATGAACAGATGACCAGTATTTAAGTCCAGAGAGGTGGCCGGTAACAATCCAGCATGTGAACCAGCGTTTCTGGACCCACTCGTAACCAGCTGCGTCAGGAAATGCATTGTGCAAAGGGGTCATGGAGCAGGAAGACTAGGACGTCCCTGGGAAGAAGCCCAGTATGAAGTGCGCAGGACGCTGCGGTCACTTAGGACATACTTGGAAGCAGGGCGGTGGCCAGGGCTCAGCTGGGGAGATTCCACCACCCAAGTGGGTCTACAAATGGAATGCCGCCCCAAGCAAAAGTCCCCAGAGACCTAGTGTGCGGTTTGATCAACTGACTCTGGGTTTGGATTTGGGGACCAAGGACAAGACAGCCCTGAATTTGGTGCCTGCTATCGTCCTGTCTTCCAGGTTTGGAGAGGGGCTTTGGGGCCCCTGGTGCCTCTTGTCCATCTCAGTTCCCTTTGCTGGGGCCCCAAGTGCTCAGCACCAGCTCTCAGAGGAGGTGCTGGGGGAAGGGGTTCCCCTTGGAAGACCCCTGAGCCCACACGTACAGCAGGACAGCTGGGCTCCAGCCAGTGGGGCCGCCTCAGAGCTCAGGGTGGGTGATGAGCACCCCGGGACCCCTCCTGTCCTGAAGGGCCAGGACCCCGAGATGGGACGGAAGAGGGGGCTGTGGCAGATGCCCAGAGCGAGCCTGGAGCCCGCAGCGTCTCGGGACACAGGACAGCGCAACAAGGTGGCCTGGTGAACAGTCCTGGCAACCCAGAGGGACCCTGGAGGCATGGTGCCGGCGGCCGTGAGGAGCCTGCCTGGGAGCCAGGCACAGCGGAGACCTCCGGGGATCCCTGTCTGAGGAGCCCCTCGTCCACTTCTGGGGCCCGGAGACCCCAGGCTCTGGGCCAGGCCTGGGTGGTCCGGCCAGACCTGACAGGGTCATTCGTCACCAGCTCAGTGCTCTGCACCAGGGCAAGGCGGAAGGTGCCAGCGATGCTGTGGGCTCACGTGGCAGACACGTGGCAGGGCCCACGACCTAGCTCCGTTGGTGGACAGAGTCTTGGGCCAGAGACCCCACTCTGGGGTGTCCCCAAGCTCCTGTTGATCTCACTGGGCTGCCCCTGGGGCCTGGAACGGCGGAGGTCCTCCCCCCAGCCCCAGGCAGTCGGGCCGAGGTCCTGGACTTGGAGCGGCCCACGCGCCACCCCGGACCGCAGACCTCCGTGTGCGTCCAGCCTGCCCTGCTGTCGGGTCCCACCTGGCGCGCAGCAGCCTTCTTCGCGGACCCGCAGCCCTGCCCGGCCCGTCTGCTCTAAGACCCCCGCCCCTGCAGCTTCCAGAAGGCTGAGTCCAGCTTGAGCCCCCGGGGAGACCGCTGGGGTGTGCACCGGGGTGAAGACGAGGCCGCCTGCCTCGGCGGTTCTGTGGAGCCCGGGGAAGGTTCGTGAGCTCCTCCCGTGGACACAGCTCACGGCTCTTGATAACCTGGGGGCTCCTTTTGCCATGCATGCAGGGTGAGCTCACCCCCCAGCTCCTTGCCGTCCTGCTCGCGGCCTCGTCTTTGGTTTTGTGATCCTGCTTTCTGCCTTCTGTGGTTTTCGTGGATTTTACACAGTGCCGCACCCTTTTGTCTCTCGGCGCACCACTTGGACTCTGGGAGACGGTTTGGGGGTTGCTCTGGAGTTTGCGGTGTCTGCCGCCTCTGCCACCACTTGTGGGCACAGCTCGCCGCTTTGCAGGGCGTGTCCCCCCGCACCCCCAGGAAGGTGCCTTCCCCTCGCCCGCCCGGCACCTCGTGGGGCTCCCGTCTGAGCAGTGTCCTGTCAGATTACGAACCAGAAGTTCTCCTGTGTTTGAAACACGGAGAAGCTTCTCGCCCGTCCCGGGGCTGACCCCTCCTGGCGTTCATGCCACCAGCCCCGCTGTCCTCACGCAGCCCGGCCACCCCGTCCTGGTAACCGCGAACTCGGGGCTCCCGGCCTGCGCCCCACCTGGTCCCAGGGGTGGGGAGGGTCCTCTCCCCCTCCGCTCCCTCAGGCCCCTGCTGCTGGGTGATGGTGTGGGAGGGAATGCTCACTGGCAGGACCCTGTGCAGGGCCCTGGGGCCCCCACCTGCTCAGCACCCCTTCCTCAGCGGCCCCGGCCCCCGCGGCCACACCAAGGGCCTGCAAGTTCACTGAGGGCAGGAGGCCCGGGCAGCCTGGGCGTGGGGGGGGGGGGGTGGGCTGGTTGTGTGGCCGGGCCACACCCTCCCTCAGGGCAGGCCCCTCTGCCACCTGCCGCCGTCTGGACCCTGTGTTGACCCTTCCCCTTCACCCAGCTTCTTGGGGTACACTCTGAACAAGAGCCCCCCCTCTGAAACGAACATGGATGCCTCTGTGCTGGTGCACACCCCCCCAGGGCAGCCCTGCTCTCCTGCCCCCCAACACCTGCTGGTCTCAGGAGCCCAGCACACAAGTGCACCCTCGTGTTTGCAGAAAACATCCATTTAATAGAAGGTTCCAGCACTGACCGTGCGACACCTGTCACAGTCACAAAGGAAGCCCGACGGCATGTCACGTGCGACCACGCTGAGTCCTTCCCTGGCAGAGGGGACCTGGGCCAGCAGCCCAGGGTGGGTTGTGCTTCAGGTTGGGGCCAACGGGCGTCCAGTGGCCCGTGGAAACGGCCCAGCCCGCCCGACGCCCGCAGATGTAAACACGGAGGGGTGCTTGGCCGCGCGGTCCTCGCAGGAACCCTCGTGTGTCGGCGGGCCCCTCGGGGCGTCTCGAGGCAGCCCGCCTCCCTCCACGCCCGCGGAGCAGGCCCAGCCTCAGGGTGAGGGGGCCCCAGGCCAAGCTGCTGTGTTCACGGCTCCCCTCCCCTGCCCGCACAGTGTGGAGCGCATGCCGGCGGGAGCCCCTCGGGGCCCGACTCTGGGCCAGACCCTCACAGTCGTGTGGCCAAGTCCAGCCCCGTGAGCGGGCCGTCCGTCCATGGCCGTGGAAACACGGCTTGCGCGTGAGCTGCGTGTCTGAGTGTGCCCGGCTGCTGGGGGCAGGGCTCAGCTCCCTCCCGTCCCCATGCACCCAGCGTCCCCCTGCAGCGCAGCTGTGTGCCCCCGCGGCCCTCCCTCCGCTCAGCCGGGCCCCATCACGAGTTACGGTACGTTGTGTGGGGACGCGGACTGTACAAGTTTGTAAAAACAGGTTAAAAAGGCCTCCCCGCCGGCTTCTCCTGGGGCCCGGGGGCACGCTCCCCCCGTCAGCCCGGGTGAGGGCTCCCGTCCGGGGCGGGGCGGGGAGGGTCCCGGCGCTCCATGCAGTGCGATGCATGCCGACGTGGGGATGGGGCCCGTGGCCCCGGCGGCCAGGCTCCTCGTGGGGCTCAGAGCTGCGTCTCGTCGCGGGTCTCCGGGTTGCAGGAAGCCAGCCGGGGGCTGCAGCTGCCCTTCCGGCTCTGCGCGCCGCTCGCCACGTGGGCCAGGGGGTCGGAGCGGATGAGGTACCTGCGGGGGAGGCGGAGAGCCCTGGGCGCTGCCCTCCGCCCGCCGGGTGCGCAGCGTGGGGGCGCGGCGGGCGCTCGCCTGGGGACGCGGGACTCACACGATGTCGTTGGGCTCCAGCCTCGTGTCGGGCGGGGGGTTGATGAGGACGTAGGAGAGCGTGTTCTGGTGGTCGTTCATCTCGTCTGCAAAGGAGACGGGCCCCGTGGCGGTCACGGCTCAGCCGCCGCCACCCCCTCCGCTCTGCCGCGCCCGACGAGCCCCGGGATCCTCCCAGCCTCTCCAGGTGCCCTGTCTGCAGCCCGCGGGGCTGGCCCTGCCTGACGGGGTTACCTGCCGCGGGCCCGGCACGGGCAGGGGTCGGCCACCCACACCCTGGGCAGCCAGCATCTCCAACGTGGTGGCCTCGAGCACACCTGCCGCTTGCACAAACCCGCGTGTGCGCGCACGCTTCCACGCACGTCTGACCCAGCCCCCCGCTTGCCCCTCCCCCTCCAGGCCGACCACCCTCACCCCTCGTTCACCTCTCTGCTTTGCACGTATGTCCTGTTTCTCAAAACCTCGTCCACGGGGTCAGCCCACGGGGCCCCCCGCCCCCTTCCCAGAGGAGGGGCCCCTTCGGAGCCCACAGGGACCGCCCAGTCTCTGGCGCACAGGTGGCGGGGGGGGAGAGTGGGTTCTCTGGAGAAGCACTGGTCCCATCACAGATGCCCCCGGCCCCTGCGTTCACTGGCAGAGCCACGAATGGCTCGTGACCTCAGTTTACCCATGTGGCAATGTGTAAAGGCACCTCCTGACCCGGGGCAGCCATCAAGGGGATGGCCCTCCAGAGGGTCTAGCCCTGGTGGCCCAAGCCCCCAGCTCCTGTCATTTCCTTCCTGCACCGTTGGCTCTTGGCAGGACTGTACCAGCCAGGCCCCTGAGGAAGGGATTCTCTGCAAAGCGGGAGAAGCAGCCAGTTGGCCAGCGAGGCTGGGGGCCGAGCAGTTCGGAGCTGAATGTGCCCCCTGCAGCAACGGGTCGGGCACAGCAGCCTCCTGGGAGGCAGGCGGGGGCAAGGGCTGGGCCCTGGGGGGGTGGGTCCAGCAGACACGCGCAGACTCTTGGGCCGTCTCTTGGCACCAGGCTCTGCGTCCGCTCCAGGAACAGCTTCCTGGTGACCCTGGCTCTTTGCTCTCTTCCCACAGCCCGTGTTGGGGCCCTTTGGAGCAGGGGGGCTCAGTCGGTGGCCGTGCAGGGAGGCACACCTCCCAGGCCCGGGCCCCGCGTGCGTCTGCGGGGTGGGCCTCATGGCGCGTACAGGGGTGCCGTGGGTGGAGAGGGAGGTGGGTCTCGCGGACCCGCAACCGCAGGGATCAGCGGAGCGCCATGCTGAGACACACGCCGGGTTGGGGCACAGAAAGTGGGGGCTGGTGTTGGGGCCAGAGCCAGCAGCTGGTTCCCCCCAGGGCACACGGGCCATCCCTCCGTGGGCAGCCAGAGCTGGGTGCCCATCCTCACTTGCTGGCACCTCCTGGGGCCCCCCCCAGCCTGGGCCCGTGTGTCCCCCTGAGCTGGACGACCAGGGTGGTCCTGAAACCAGCAGAGCTTAGGACCGGACTGAGCCAGGCCTGGCTTTGTGCGTCTGGGGGTGGTGGGCTGCGAGGTGTGGGGGCCCAGCTGGAGCGCCAGGGGCTGAGAGGGGCTTGATTTCCCCAGGACGGGTCAGCTTCACCGTGACCACCGTGCGCAGGCGGGGGCAGGGGGCTGATGATGGCTCTCCTGGCAGATGACCAAGGGAGGTGTCACCTTACCCTGCCCCCCATCCCCGCAGCCCTACTATCCCAGACCTTCCAGCGACCCTGCAGACCAGATGCTTCCACTCCCCTCCCCACCCCATGCCCCGGGGTCTGCACTCACTGCCCCCCAGCCCGGCACTTAGCCAAGCCTCAGCCACCTCCCTCAAGGGTGGTGGCGAGCAGGGGTGAAGGTGGACAGTTGTGCTCTCAGTGGGCTGCCTGCCAGATGATACCCTCCCTGGGGGCCTGGCTAACGGGCTTCCCTCTCCTCTGGTTTTGCATCCGGCCCCAGGTGCTTCCCAACGTCCACATATGGGGGGCCCTCAGCCTCAGCAGAAAGCAAGGGTGCGGCTGGGTGCAGGGAGGGGGCGACGCGGCCACCCTGTTCCTGGAAGCTGCTGGACTTGGATCCGTGCTGGCCCTGTGGGTCTTCCAGGAATGCCATCCCGACTTTCAGGTTAAGGAAAAGCCTAAGAACCCAGGAGGGGCTGATGCCTTGCCGCCATGGGCCCCGATGGGCCAGCCCCGCTCAGCACCCCCGGGCTGTGAGCCACCGAGGTTTTCACTCCCGGGCCTGGGACTGCCCCAGACGGCTTCCAGCCCAGGAAAACCGTCCCCTCTGGGGTCAGCCCTGGACGAAGGGGCTGCCCCAAGGCGCCTGGGCATGCCAGCGTGGAGCTTTCTCTAGGGCCGCGAGGAGCTCCCAGGGAAGGAAGGGGTCCTGGCAGCAGGGACCATGGCCTGGACGCTACTCTGAATTCGGTTGGGCTCTCAGGGCAGATCTGGGGGCTGCGGGGCATCCTCTTGGAAGAAACCTGAGCCCCGCATGAGAAAGGGGAGTATGGGCAGGCTTTGTCTCAGCTGGAGAGGGAGATCCCTCTCTTGAAGGTCCACCTGACTCGGGCGGCTCACAAAGGCCCAGGACAGAGCAGACCCCAATTCTCCAGCCGCCGGCCCAGGCCTCGCTGCGCTCCCCCGTGTGTGTGCGCGTGCGTGGGACCCAGGCTCGGAACCATCCATCTGGATGCTTCCCCGGAGCTGGGTGGGGTCAGGGTCCCTGGCATCTCGGGCCAGCTGCAGGCCGACAGCCACCAGCACAGTCAGGGCAGACGCGGACAGCGGGGCTTACCCTCAGAGCACAAGGGAGCAGGAGGACCGGGTGAGCCCCGAGCGTGGCGCAGTGACCGTCAGGGCGCCTTCCCGGGGTCAGTCCCGTCCTCCACACACAGAGGACGAGGGTGTCCAGGGCCCTGCATGGGGGTGATCTGGGAGCACGGGGGCCCTCTCCTGTCTACTCTCTGTCCGCCTGCCTGGCTGGGGCGGGCCCTAGGCGGCCCGGCGGCCACGGCTGGCATGCCCCCTCGTGTGGCAGCCGAAGTCCGCCGGAGCAGAATTACCTTGCAAATATCCCAGGTTTACCCGATTCATGACATCACTGGCTGTTAAATTTGCTACATCCTCTATGGGACACACAGGAAGAGGGACAGACAGAAACAGAGAGAGAGAGAGAGGTCAGCAAGCAGCGCGCGGCGGCCGGCACAGCGGTGGGGGGCGGGGGGCAGCCAGCCGCACACGGGGGGCCGTGCACTCAGGGACCGGCAGCGGCCGGCGCCAGCCACCGGGGAAGCAAGCCCGTCAGCGGCAACATGGGTTCCTTCTCTGCCAAGCTCTGGGGAGGGCGGGGGGGTTGCAGAGGTCAAGGGGAACATGGGACAGGTGCCAGCCCTAGGGCTGGCGGGCCCGAATCCCTATCTGCCGCTCCTGGCCGTGGGGCCGGAGGCACACTGCTCGGAGGGGCAGGGACGTGGAGGGGGACGGAGGTGACCCGTGCAGCTCGGCATGGTGGGGGCGGGGCTGGCCCCCAGACTCTGGCCTCTGGTCCCACCTGGAGGGGGGCGCAGGAAGCGGGCTGGGGAGAGCCCATGCCTGCGGTGGGACAGCCAAGCCCGACTCACAGGCAGAGTCCCCGAGGCGTGACCCAATACCCGCCAGAGGCTCGGCCCGGCGCGGTGTGGGTGCAGACGGGAGCGGCGGAGAGCCTGCGCTCCCCTCCAGCCCACGACAGGAGCAGCACCTCCAGAGTGGGCGTGGGAAGGAGCGCCTCTCCTCCGGCTCTGCTCTTGGCCAAGGTCGTGGACTTCTCCCCAAAATAAGCTCCAGAGAGAAGGGGCTGCCAGGGTCTAGGGGTGCGGCCACAAAGCAGCAGAAGCGGTGACTGTCTCAGGAGCTGCTGTGCGGCCCGATGTGGCCACGGGCCCAGCTGCCCCCTGACGTGCCCCATACGCTCTGGCTGCTGGGAAGACCGCGGGGGGTGGCCGGGGGCTACGGGGTCTCCCCGCCACATTCCCGTTCTCCACGAGAACAGAGCGCACCCGCGTGTGCCTGATCCCAGAGGCGCTAATCCATCCCCACGTGAGGACTGTGCCCTTGGCTTTGGGGGAGCCCTGCCCGGCCCGGCCCGGCCCGCCCCGCCCTACGGCCACGGCTCTCGCGAGTTCCGCGTGCTGGGCTCAGTCAGCTCGATCTAGTCCCTTGTTTTACAGATGGGGAAACTGAGGCCCCAGAGCGGTGAGGGTGAGCCCTCCCTGCGGGCCTCAGGGCCAGTTCTGGGGCATCCTGTGTCCTCGCACCAGAGGGGCTCCGACGGGCCTCGTGGGGCGGCGGGCAGAGCGGAGGCCCCGGGCACCACGGCCAACGCGTGTCTGTCCCAGTCCCGGTGGCGGGCGGCGCTGCCCGGGCCCTTACCGTAGCCGGTGGTGGGCAGCCCCAGGTGCTTCATGCGGTTCTTGACCAGCTCGGAGAGCTCCTGCCGCTCGGAGCGCTGGTGCAGGCTGAGCTGCTGCTGGCTGGCCCACTCGGCGGCCGCCGCCTTCCCCGCGGCCTTGGGGCCCTTGCGGCTCAGCTTCCGGGCCCACTGCCTGCTCTTGCGCCGCAGGAGCGGGTGCTCGGCTGGGTCGCCGCCAACCGAGTGCCGGCTGTGGGTGCCAGCGCCGCCGCCCGCCCGCACGCCCCAGGGCCCCCTCGCTTCCTGCGTGTCCTGGCAGTCCTCCACGCTCACCGAGATCTGGGACTGGCCAGGGCGGGAGGGTGAGGGGGGGGGAGCCGCAGCCTCCTGCTGGGGGACCCCAGGGCCCAGGGGCACGAGCGCCTTCCTCCTCCAGCCGGGGGGCTGCCAGCCCCAAGCCTTCCTCCCGAGCCCCACACCGCCTCCAGGCCTGTCCACGTTTGCTGGGTGGACGAGGGCAGTTCCCCCACCTCTCGGGGCCCTGCTTCCATGGCTCCCACCTGGGCCCTGCCTGTCCTGATTTTGCCACGGAGGGCCACCCCTCTGTGAGCCCCAATTTCCCCATCTTGGAGAACTGGACAGAGTGGGGACGGGGAGCGTGGTAGACGGGGAGTGCCAGTGGCTCAGTGGGTGCATGGGAACCCGGGGGCTCGTGGGGACTCCCGCCTGGGCAGCACCCCTGAGAGGCTGGGGGGGCATGGGTTGGGCCAGACCAGCAGGGAGGGGGCCCCCCGCCATGAGGGGGGCCACAGCGGGACGTGGACAGAGCACAGGCGGCTGGATGAGCCTGCCTCCCCAGGGGCCCTCTTGGAGCTGCGCCACGGCTGACCCATCCTGGGGACGCACTCCCTGACCCTGCCATTGCCCGGGGCCCCGTGCCCCCCAGGCTTGGGGTGGGGGAGCGCAGGTAGGACTCTGCACCCGTCAGCACAGCTCGATGTGAGGCTCACAAGGCCACTCACCTGGGCTCTGAGGTTGTGGGGCTGCAAAGGAAACCAGGGGCAGCCTGGGTGCCTGTGGGTGCCTCTGCCCCCGCCCCCAGCCCCAGAAACTGCCTGGGCCCCTTGTGGGCTCGGGACCCGCGTGGCAGGCTGCCCAGTGTGGCTCCAGCTGGCGGCACAGGGCCCCTCGTCCTCGAGCTCCCCGGCCCCACTTGGGGGTCCCAGCCACCCAGCCACGTGTGGGGGCACATGAACCTGACCCGAGAAGGGCCTGGCAGCAAAGGCCCGGATCCCAGACTGAAACACGGCAGCGGCACAAATTATGCAGGAAGCCTGCGGGCTCTTGTGCGCGAGCCCATCCTCAGGAGCCCCCTGGCCCGAACCTCAGAGGTCGAGAAGACGTGGCACTCGGTCCTGTAGATGCCGATGGGGATCTCAGCGCTGGAGGAACACAGCTTCTGGAAGAGCCGGCCGTATGTGCGGATCCACAGGTCCTCCTCCGTGACTTTCATCTAGAGCGAGCGGTGGCCCTGAGCTGGGGCCGGCCGCACGCGCCCCACGACGGCATGCCCGCCCGGCCGGCCCCGTCACTCACGGCGCAGAGGTAGCCGGAGCCTGGCGTGGTGTCGAGGCCCAGCAGCAGCCTGGTGATGGAGATCATGTAGTCCTTCACGAAGGACTGGCCAGAGAGGGAGGCCGCAGTGAGGCGGGGCGCCCCGGGGACAGGCCAGGTCCCCTCACACGCCCGCAGCCTCCTACTGGGAAGCCTTGTCCGGCCTGGGGATCGGAGACCCAGAGGCTGCCGGGAGCAGAGCCCAGGGCAGCGCCTTTCTGGGAGGAGAAGGACGGGGGACACTCGGGGTGGACCCAGGGAGGGACGCTCAGAACTGGGCTTTGTCGGCTGGAGGTGGAGAGGAGGCTGGGGCTCCCGCTGCCCTCGACCCCCTGCCCTCCTGACCCCGCTGACCTGGTAGAGCAGCGTGTCCAACATGCTGATGCTGAAGACGCGGCCCGCGGCAAACGGCAGGCGGAACATGAAGGCCAGGTTGGAGCCGTTTTCCCGTTCCCTCTGTAGGAAAGGGGGACTCAGGCGGTGCCCGCATCACAGCGATGCACGGCCAAGCGGGGTGTGCGTGCCCCCGCAGACGGCCGACCTCGGGCCACAGCACCAGCTAGCGCCCCCCCAGCGGGATCTGGGGCCCCCCATCCCATGCTGGGCGTGGGACCTGCACGGTCCCATGGGGCCCCACGCTTGCTTTAATGCGCCGCTCTCGCCATCCTAAAATTCGCAATCATCTCAGTAATTTTATCCTTGAGCTTGTGTTTTTAAGTGAAGTCGGACGGGACGGTGGAGCATGGGGACACACAGAAATCATGGAAAGGCGTGCGCCGTTCCTGCCTGCCTGTTCCCCCATGGCGCCCACGATGCTCCGTGAGCACCGAGTTCCAGGGACTCGCATGGGGGTTTCCTGTGGCTTCAGGAACACAGATCCACCCTCGCCCAGCTCCGGACGTCGGGAGCCCAACGGCGTGGGATGAAGGCGCCAGGGGGGCCGCGCTCCCGGCAGCTCTAGGGGACAGTCCTTTCCTGTTTCGTTTCTAGAAGCTGACCGCGTCCCTCCACTCGTGGCCCTTCCCTCCTGCCCCACAGCCAGCACAGTGCACCTGCCGAACTCTGACCCTCCGCCTCCTGCCTGGCAGGTCCCCGGTGAGGACACTGGGCCCCCACGGGACCCTCTCCGGTCCACAAGGTCCCTCGACTGCGCACCACACTCTGCCCAGGCCCTGGCGAGTTGGACTTGGACATCTTCGGGGCCATTATCCTCAGCACCCAAGGTTCGCTGCGACCGACAGCCGAGAAGCCCCCTTCTCCTGGGACCAGACTTGCTTCGAAGGCAGAAGGCAGGCAAGGTATGCGGAAGACCCAGGGGCCGCCTGGAGGCCTTTCCTGACCGAGGGCGGCAGGGCGTGGGCATGGGGCACGGAGCCGGGCGGCGGGCTCTGGTGGTGGTGCCCCGGCCCTTGAGGCGAGCCGTGTCCGGACGCGGCACACGCTGCGTGGCCTGCAGGCCCAAGTCCAGGAGCGCGTGTGTGTGCAGGACTCGGGGCGCGTCACGTGGGTGCGCGGCAGGACCTGCAAGTCCGTGCAAAGGGCGCCTTCCTTCCCCTGAGCGGCTCCCGTGAACTGAGGAGGACGCGGGTCCTGGGAGGCTGCCGAGGGGCCGGGGAGGCGCGGCGCTGCGGCATGTTTAACAGAACGTCCCCGGCATTTGGAACACGGGCCCACGTTCTCAGGCTGCAGGAGGCCCTGCAGGTTCTGTGGCTGGTGCTGGAGGGATGCGAGCGCTCTGACCGGAGGCCCAGCTCGTGCGCGCGGGCCGGCGAGGTCGGGACAGGCGTGGATGAGCCTCTCCTGCAGGCGGGGCAGGGGCTGGAGGCCGCACCGGACGGGCAGCCCTGCGGGGCAGAAGCGGCCGGAACGGGGTGGGGGGTGCGCACGGCGAGGCCCCGCCTTCCCCGGCCACCCTCCGGCCGGGGCCTCTCTCTACACGGCTCTGTGACCAGCAGGTGCCAGGCAACTTGGGTTGCCCTTTCAAAAACCGCCTTCTTCATCCAGTGCTCCTTGAAGTAGGAGACACGCACGCTTTCGTAAAAATAAACTGCCATTAATTCTGTAAAGAAACGAGCCCAGCGGCTCCTGTGGGGGCCATTGCCGTCGGGGCGCACCTGGGGGGCAGAGACCCACGGGGGCGCCAGGCCAAGCCTAGTCGGGACGTCAGAAGACAAGGCCTCCGTGGCCTCCAGGCCCAGGACTCACGGGGGCTGGTGCGACGTCAGCTCCAACCATCTCTGAGGGGGGTGGCATCCCGTAGTTCTGCCAGCCCTTGTCTCTGCGGCCGGGACCCCTGCCCATGTCAGCCCGAGTCTCTGTGGCCCGGGGTCCCCCCCCCGTCAGCCCGAGTCTCTACAGCCCAGGGACCCCCGCCCACGTCAGCCCTTGTCTCTGCAGCCCGGGGCCCCCCGCCCACGTCAGCCTGAGTCTCTGCGGCCCGGGGACCCCCCATGTCAGCCTGAGTCTCTGCAGCCCAGGGCCTCAGCCCACATCAGCCTGGAGGAGCCGGGGCTGCTTCTCACACATGCTGGCGTCCTCCCTTCTGCCCGGGCCCAGACCACGGAGCCACACGATGGGGTCCACCATCCTGAGCTGGGCAGAGGGTGCACCTGCCACCACAGGGGTCAATGGGGGACGTCAGCCGCAGAAGGAGGGGAGAGCGGGAGCGCAGGCTGACCGCCTCGAAGCCCACCTCCTAGAACAGGCGGTGCGGGAGGCCCCTGAGGGACTGTGTGGGCTCGAGGGAAGCTGGCAGTGAGGGCCGGGACCAGCAGCCTGGAGCCGAACCCCGTGCCGGTCACCCCCGCCCCTGCTCGGGTCAGACCTGAATTCCCAGACCCCGAGAACCCTGCTCAGATCCAGAGCAGCAGCCCCAGCATTTGGACCCAGAATCCGGTGCACTCCAATCATTCCAGAGATGGACGCTCAGCCCACAGGCTGCTGGGACAGGCTCAGAGCGGCCGGGAGGGCTGGCCCCGGGTGCCGGGAACAGCACACTCCAGGGAGGGCCTGGACGGGATGGGTGCCTGGGGTCCCTCTGGCCGCTGCGCCGAGCAGGCGCCCCTCTGTCTTCTCCGAGGGCCTGGAGGCCACCTGCCCGGCTTCTACTTGTCCCTCTGGCAAGCGGAGCACCAGGGTCCCCACAGGCCTCTGGACCCGGCCCTGGGCGGGACGCACTTCCCCCGTCCACCGCGCTCAGGGTGAAGCTGCAGCTTGTCCCTTGTGGCTGCGGCTGATGGGCCGGCCTGGCTTGGGTGGATGGCAGCTGTGCGTTCAGCCACTGAGACTGCAGTCTGTTCCCCGAGGCGGCGGGCAGCCCAGGCCCGGGAGCTCGATGCTCGCAGCAAGTGCTTGCCGCACCCAACCTCCCGAGGAGGCCCGGGCCTCCTCTTCGGCAGCTCACCTGCTCCCTGGTCTTACCCTCAGCCCAGCACACAGCCTGCCCCTTGCTGTGGAGCGGTGCTGCTGGTGGCCTGGGCAGGGACGACCTCACCAGAGCCTGTGTCCCGGGTGGCCGCTCCCTGTGCCCCAGAGCTCCGCACCAACGCTAGCCGATGCCCTTCCTGGAGGCCCGGGGAGCCAACAGTGGGTCCCCACCCTGCCTCCCCTCCACCGTGTGACCCAGACCACTGCCTCCCCTCTCTGACCCCCAGTCCTTTGTGTGCACCTGCCAGGTGGTTGAGACCCATCATGTTTCAGGTTTGGGCACAGTGCCTGCGGCGCGGGAAATGGGGAGTCGGTGTCCCCCATGCTGGTATTTACGGACACGGCAGGCAGCCTCAACCCAGGCACGGCCAGGCCTGGACCCGGCCACCAGGGGGACCAGTGCCCCTAAAGCCTTGGGGAGGACACAGGAACCTCACATGGGAGTTGAGTCTCCAACTCTGACTCCCTCTGGCCAGAGGAGAGCAGGTGCCCCGGCCTCCCGTGGCCCCTGAGCCCCAGAGCCCCCCCCATTCCCTCCAGGCTCTGAACCCTGACAGCTCAGGAGGTGGCACGGGGGAGGTCAGGTGCAGCTGCTCACCTTTTCCAGCTTGGAAAGAGCCAGAGAGTAGCTGTCCTTAGCACGGAACTGCATGAACCGCATGTTGGAAGGGTGGGTGAGCTCCGTGGTGATGCTCAAGCTGGGGAAGAGCCTGCGGGGGAGGAGGGGCTCAGGACGGGGTCCCCTGATCCCTGACGGGGAAGGAGGGGCTCAGGGTGAGGTCCCCTGGTCACAGATATTGGGGGGGCTTGGGGTAGGGCCCCCACATCATGGATTGGGGTGCTCAGGGTGCGGTCCCGTGGTCACAGCTGCAGCAATGGCTGGGGGGCTCGGGGTGGGACCCAGCCTGGCCCTGCTGCGTCTGCCCTGGGTGTGAGCCCCTGGCCTCTCACCGGAACATGGTCTGCACATTGACGATGGTCTTGGCGTCCGCCATGTAGTCCTCCTCCGCGCTCATGGTGCTCTCCTTGTCCACCACCACCAGGTTGTCCGCGTAGATGATGCCGCACTGCAGCAGGCTGTCCAGGCTGGGGTGGGGGAGGTGAACAAGCCGCGTGGCCAGGGGTCGCCGAACACCAGGTCGGGGGTGCCGGGAGCTCCCTCTGGGTGCACATTGCTCTCCCTCCGCTCTACCTCCTGGCCTGCCCACGCCCGGGGAGAAGGAGACTGGAGGAGGGGAGGGGCGGGAGGGGCCTTCTGCTAAGAAATGGGCCGATGCCCCCACTCCACCGTGGGCTCTATAGGGAGATGGCGAGGCGGCCCGGCACCTTACTTGTCCACGGAGCCCTCCATGTAGTAGACCATGGGGAAGCAGCAAATGGCCTCCAGGAAGTGGTGGTCAGGCCTGTGGGGAGAGCAGGTCCTGGGGGTGCCCGTCCTGCTCTGCCGCTCGCCCCCCGTGCCCAGCTTGGGCCCTGCCCTGGGTGAGCAGGGCTGGGTGGAGCAGAGGTACCCCAGGACCGCAGCACATCAGACCCGGGAGGCCTTTAGAGACCCATGGGGCTGTTCTTTATTTTGCCTGAGGGCGAACCACAGCCCCGGGGCCAGAGGCACTTGCCCAGGTGAGACCCCGGGCTCTGGGGGTCGAGGTGCTGGGGCCGGGCGTCGGCCCCCCGGGGATTCGCAGTGTGGGAAACAGGAGAAACCGCGAGGGAGGGAGAGCCGAGGACCGGGGGGCCTGGGGATGGAGCAGGGGAGGGGCCGGGGCGTCTGCAGGTCAGGGCAGGGGTGTGCGGCGGGCCTCACTTGTTGTCCAGCAGCAACACGATGGGGTTGAGCTCCTTGCGGGACCTGTAGTAGGCCCGCAGCGGCACGATGAAGTTGTACAGCCCGTTGCCCGCCGTCTCCGCCGAGACGATGATCAGCTTGTTCTTGAAGCCATAGGCCTTGGCGTCTTCGTAGCTGTTGTGTTTGCAGCCCTGCGGAGAGGCAGGGTCAGCCGTCAGCCTTGGAAATGAAACCGCCGTGATTTTACCAGCAATAACCGGGTTCATCGGGAAGAAGAGAGCATTGCAACCCGGGACAAGCCGTGGGCCAGTTCCGAGAAGGGGAGGCCGGCTGGTTTTCGGAGAAGGGGTGAGTTGGGAGGGCTCTTCTGAAGTAAAAGCCCACCAGGGGCAGGTGTGGTGGCCTCCCCCGGCTGCCCTGCGGCTGGCTGGTCTCATCCTGCTGGGTCTGCGCTTGACGGCGCGTGGCAGGAGCTCCCCTGTCTCTGTGGGGTCTCCCTTTACTGACTCATGCAGTGCTGGCCACCGTGATGACGCCAAGCTCCCCGGGGCCCCTCACTGAAGGGCGCCCATAGGCCCCTGGTTGTCAGCAGCCGGCCCTGGCCCCTCACGGCCCGCGGCAGCCCCCTGGGAGCCCCAGGCCCCAGCAGACCCGCCCACCCTGCTCGTGGCGGCTCCGCGTCAGGCTGCCACGGGCAGAGCGGCGAGCGAGGCCCGCGGTGGGGGACGGTCCCGTCAGGGAGGGGAGGGAGGCGCTGTGCCAACCCGCATCTTAGCAGATGCAGAAAGGAGATCTGGGTCGTGCGTGCCGTGTGCGTGTGTACACGAGTGCATGTGTGCATGTGCGTGTGTACGAGTGCATGTGTGCATGCGTGTGCGTGTGTGCGCATGTGTGCGTGCGTGTACATGGGTGCATTGTGCGTGCGTGCGTGTGTGCGCGTGTGTACATGAGTACATGTGTGCGTGCGTGTACGAGTGCATGTGTGCGTGTGTGCGCGTCTGTACACGAGTGCATGCGTGTGTGTACGAGTGAATGTGTGCGTGTGTGTGTACATGAGTGCATGCGTGCATGCGTGTGTGTACTAGTGCATGTGTGCGTGCGTGGGTGGGTGTGCGTGTGTGCGCGTGTATGAGTGCATGTGTGCGTGCGTGTGCGTGTGTGTACATGAGTGCACGTGTGCATGCGTGTACATGAGTGCATGTGTGCGTGCGTGCGTGTGTGCGTGTGTGTGCGCATGTGGGCTCTGGCTCTGTCTGCTGAGGCGCACATGCAGTGACGCCCCGGGAGCCGAGTGCGCCCCATGCCCAGAACTTGGTGTCTCAACCCCATTTTGCACCGAGAGAAGCGGGGCTCCCTGCAGACGCTCCAGGCCTGGAGCAGGGCAGGTGCACGACGGGGCGGGGACACCATGGAAGCATTCCAGGGACGACAGGGACCCCACCCCGCCCCAGCCGGCCTGCAGGGCTTCCCCCCGCGAAACGGGAAAGTCCGAGCCTCAAAGTCAGTAACGACTGGCCAAGAATTGCAATCCCACGGGAGTAAGCGCAGCGATAAGCCCTGAACCAAAGAGGAGTCTGAGGCCATGCTGCGCAAAGGGGTAAATGCAGAAGGGGACGCACTTCCTCACAGCAGAACGCCAGCAAACAGATACAGAAGGAATCTGGGATGAGAGACACCCAGGTGAAGGGCAGCTCTCCCCACAAATGACTCACTAACCACAAAAGCAAAAATGGAGGAACCTGGGTGGGCCACGTGTGCCACGTGATCCACATCAGCTCCCCCAGGGATGCGGCACAGGGACGTCTCGTGCCTCCAAGGACACGTGTCACCTTCGGAGATGGGGCCCCAGGTGCACACGCGGAGTCTTCTCACGAGAAAGTTCACGGACCCCCAGGGAAGGTGCCACCAAACCACTGTCCGCACCTCCAGATGCCAGGGCCGAGAGCCGAGCGAAAAGGGACGGGACAGCTGCGTGCAGCGCATGGCGTGGACTGGTCCCTGCGGGGAGCCCGCAGTGTGAAGGGCAGTGAGGGCCGTGGGACAAGGGGCGCACTCTGAGGCGGCCGGTGGACCAGATGGGAGCCGAGGGATGGCCTTGCTCTCGGGAAGCGGGCAGGGGTGGGGGGAGGGGCTCCACCCGCTCTCAGGTTCGGGAACAATACGCCTCGGAAACCGACGCCCGTCTATGGGGGACGAGAGCAAACAGTGTGTCCGGGCAAAGGCCCAGGACTTCCTTCTCATCCTGCAGCTTTTCCAAAGTTCACAATTACCTGGAAGCGCAAAGTCAGGCAGAGCTCGGGGGAGGGGGCCGCCCACCTTGTCCAGCCGCAAGCAGCAGAACGGGGCCTTCACGGGCAGGAGGTGGCACAGGGTGGGGGAGCTGCCGATGTAGGGCGAGTTGGGGGGGTAGCCCTTCACGTACCTGCCGCGGGAGACAGGAGCCCTCCGGTCAGCGTGGCCCGGGGGCTCCGGCTCCGCCCCCCCCCCATGGCTCCGCCCCGGCCGGCGGTCCCTGTCCCCAGAGCGCAGCAGGGCTGTGCCCTGGGCGGCCACGCGGAGGCGCCAGACCCCGCGGACCGGTGCCTGCCCAGGGACCGCACGTGGGAAGCAGGGCTGTGCCCCGACCACAGGGTCTGAGGTGAAAATCCATGCATCATGCACATGCACACACAACACACACGTGCACACACGCACGAGCTTACACGGGGCCCGGGATCTCGGGCATAACCCAAGGGTCGTGCCCTCCCTGAAACCCCCAGCACCCCAGCCCGTGGGCAGACGCTGGCTCCCGGCCCCTCTCTGCTGGCTGCCCGGGCTGGGCGGGTCTCCCCAGCAGCACCCAGCGTGCCCCCCATGGGGGCGGCCCCAGCGGCCAGCCACGCCACCTGCCCCGGGGTGTCCAGCCGCCCTGGGCGCCCCCCCTGGATCTCAGAGCTGGTCCCTCTTTAAGGCCCGTCTGCCCCATCTGGGAACCAGACAGAGGCCAGGAGCAGAGAGGGCAGTGGCCATGGCCTTGCTGGGGGAGCCCTGGCACCTGGCCGTGGCGCTGCCGTCGGGGAGCAGCCTGTCTGTCCCGGCCAAGGCCAAGGGGCCAGACAGAGGCCAGGGCAGGAGGAAGGCTCAGGATGGCCAGGGGCCTCCGGGCCTGGAGGACACCTCACCAAAGGCTCCCCTTGTCGTGACCTCCACAAACGATGCTCAGAGGACAGCCACCCCCACCGAGCAGGCCTGGCACCGAGGCGTGGTGGCCCAGGGCGCGAGGCGGAGGAGGGACGAGGGGGCAGGCAGCACAGCCCGGCTTTCACGTCTGTGCAGAGTCCCCAGCAGATTCCATTTGCCAAACACAGTTTCCCGCGAAACCCCGGCTCGGAGCCCACAGGGACATTTCCCTCCCCACGCGCTGGCCGCAGCCCCCAGGCCTGTCTCCGTTTCCCCCCGCCCCTCTGCCCCGGCACACGGCACTCACTCCACCACAGACAGCCCCTCGTCATCCGATGGCGTCAGCTCGTCCTCCAACGGGTCACTCAGCAGGTCGCAGGGCAGCAGGGCCGAGCTGTCAGCCAGCTCCAGGACGGGCGCGATGCTGGGCCGCCGGCTGCCCGAGCCGTTCTCTGTGGGCAGCGTAAGCTTGCCGTCCCCGCTGCCCCCGCCGCTCTGTGCCGGCCGGCACTCTGTGTTCTGGAGGTCCATGGCCACTGTCCCTGGAACAGAGCGGCCGACCTTGGCTGGCTGCCCCTCCCCGAGATTTTCCTGGGGGTGGCTGGTTCCCGGGTCGGAGGTGGGACCCCTGGTGCCCACGAGGGCCCTGCAGGAAGGTGGGGACAGATGGGCACACGGAGGCCCAGGGGGAGTGCCCGCCTGCGTGGCGCCTCACCCATGGAGGCCACGATGCTGTGCATGGGCAGGCGGGAGGACCCGTCGTAGAGACCCTGCCCCGAGAAGCCTTTCTTCTTCTGCTTCTCCTCCTGCTTGAAGATGAAGGCGGAGTTCTCCTCCTTGGTGATGTTGATGTAGAAGCAGGTGTCGGAGGCCGCCAGGGTGTGCCGCGGCCCGGGGTTCAGCAGGATGCTCTTGTTGTCCTCCCGCTTCAGCCCGATGAGGCACACGCCGTACCTGCGCGGGGCGCGGCTTCAGGGGGCCAGCCAGACCCACGTCCCCCCCGCCCACCCGCCCGCCCGCCTGTCCGCATACTTCTTGTGCGCGTGGAAGGCGGCGTAGGTGAAGCTCTTGCCCTCGTACTCGCGGAAGAACTTGCTGTCCCCCATGCGCACGTGGTACACCTCGTTGCCCGAGCAGCGTCCATACATGCGCTGCCACTGTTCCGGGGACTCCTGGCCCTCCCTGCACGGGGCAGCCGCGACGTCACCAGGGCCGGCCGCCCCTCCTGCCCCCCGGGCGCTGCCGATGCCCCCGCCGTGCCGCGTCCCGCGTCTGGCTATGGGTGGAGGCCAGCAGGGCCAGCTTGGACGACCCGGACCCCGCCCTGCATGGCTGAGCCTCGGGGGGTGGCCTGAGGGGTCACCCGAGCAGCTTTTAAAAGCTGTAAACACGGGCGCCTGGGCGGCTCAGTTGGTTGAGCGACTGCCTTCGGCTGGGGTCGTGATCCCAGGGTCCAGGGATCGAGCCCCACACTGGGCTCCCTGCTCTGCGGGGAGCCTGCTTCTCCCTCTCCCACTTCCCCTGCTTGTGTTCCCTCTCTCGCTGTGCCTCTCTCTGTCAAATAAACAAATAAAATCTTAAAAAAAAAAAAATAAAGATCTTCAGTACAGGGCACCTGGGTGGCTCAGTTGGTTGAGCGGCTGCCTTCGGCTCAGGTCATGATCCCGGAGTCCCTGGATCAAGTCCCGCATCGGGCTCCCTGCTCGGCGGGGGGTCTGCTTCTCCCTCTGACCCTCCCCCCTCTCATGTGCTCTCTCTCTCTCTCTCAAATAAATAAATGAAAAAATCTTTAAAAAAAAAAAAAAAGCCGTAAACACGAGGGTCTGACTTTTAGGGGGCTGCCAACATGTTTTGGGGCTGAGACTGGCCTCGGTGGCCTGTGGGCTCTCCCGGCACCCCACCCTGGCCGCCGCCTGCGCCGTCCCTCCCCGGGCCCACCCCCTCCCACGCCCCCTCCCCCAGCACTCACTGGCCACGGGACGTGTGCACCAGCAGGGTGATGAGCGTGGACGTGGCGGGACAGATGCAGTTGAGGGCCAGCATGGCATACTTGCACTCCTCCTCACACACCACGTGGTCTGTGGCAGGAGGGGGCAGGTGGCCGCCCAGACGTCACTGTCCCGACAGCAGGCGCCCCACCGTCCAGCACCCTCCCCGGGGCGCCCCCTTGTCTGCCCCAGCACCTTTGTGCTTGACTCCCAGCTTGATGAGAGCTCCAGGGCTGGGGTCCTGCTCACCTGCCCCCCCGTGCGCCCAGAGACGCCTCTTGGATGTACCACTGACCCTGGGGCCCCGGGGGGAAGATGGTCATCTCATATGGCGAGACCTGCGTGGGCTCCACTGCGCCCCATGCCTTGCTGAGCATGCTCAGCTGTGCCCCCCGCTAGGCCTTTGTGAGTTCTTGGGTGCTCCAGCCCTTCTCTACACCCCACCTGGCAAAATGCACTCCCACCTGGGTGCACAGCCACGGCCCCCACGTACCTGCAAACTTGACGTGGAACTTGTTCTCGGGTTTGAGAATCTGGACGTAGAGGGGGCAGTTGGGTGCGAAGTCCTTCACGGCCCAGGCGCGCAGGATGGTCTGGTGGTCCTGAGGGGGGGAGGCGGGGTCAGGGCTATGGGGCAGCAGCCGGCAGAGGGGAGAGTCTCCGCCCTCAGGCATCCTCCTGCTCTGGCCCCAGGGGCACTCACCGCTGCCGTGCGATCCACTTCATTGCGGCTGCTGAGGATAAAGCAGGCCTCCCCGTTGTCCATCCTGCAAAGCACCAGGTCTGAGCACGGCCTGGACCGTTCATGCTCCGTCTCAGACATCAGGGGCTCAACGCAGAGGCCGGAAGGGATGGGCCCCGTCGAGACCCCACCTCGCTTGGGCTGATGGCCTGGCATCAGGGCACTGACCAGCTTGCGGGGGGCCCATTCTCTATGACCCCATTAAGCCAGGGCTGGGCTGGTGGCAAAGAGGATGGACCCTGCCCACTTGCCGGCCTGTCCCTTCCCAAGGTCTGGGGACATGGATGATGCATTCTGCTCTCCTCTCCCACCCTTGAGAGCCCTTGGCTGCAGCAGGGGCACTGAGGAACTGCTCACGCCCCAGGGATGGGAGGCCTGGTCCCTCCCCACCACGTCGCCCTGCACCCTACCCACCCTGGCTCTTTGCTTGTCCCTGTCAGGCCTCTGCCTCTCCCAGCCCCTTGCCCTGGAGCTGGGTGCTGGATCACAGAAGAGGCTGAGCCCCCTGGCCACTGCCACCTCCATGCTGGATTCCTTTCTGAAACGTTACGGGTGGGACAGTGGGACTGACCCAGGGCTCAGGAGGTGGGCAGGTGGGTGCCCCGGCTATCCGGTCTCCTGCTTCCCCTTGGTCCATACAACCCACAACCCATCACAAAAGATGACTTGAAGTCGCTGGTATGAAGATGTGATGAGGCGGTTTCCTGGGGTGTCCCAGAACATGCAGTGGCACATTCTGGAAAGTCCCATCTAACAACTTAGTCTTCTTATGTCAAGTCACTTTATTAGCTTGTCTTTAAAAGAAACCTTGCCCACAGCCCCCACCTTCCCATCCTGGCTCCACCTGGAGCCACTCCTGGAACCCCACCGCATCCCCTGGACACCAGAGCAGGGGAGGATGGGAGCTCTGGCAGGCTGACCCTTGGGCATGGGAGGACAGGTGGGCTGGGCAGCGTGGGGCCTGGCTGGCCTGGGCGGGCGGCGGGCACAGAGCCGGAGCTGCTGGTCTCCCTGATGACCCTCCCACCTCAGGCCTCTGCTCAGACAGGCTCGGGGCCCCGCCCTCAGCCCCGGGATGGCACTCACTTGGCTCGCATGAGGTCCTGGTCCTTGAGCGCAGAGCCCTGGAGGTAGATGACCCGCTGGGACCACAGGGGGATCTGCAGGACCCTGCGGACCTGGATGTCCATCTCGGTGGGGCACAGGATGACGACGTAGTAGTCCTGCAGGCGGGCCTGGGGTCAATGCGGACTCACCCGCACAGGTGGGGAAACCGAGGACCGCAGTGCCCAGGGCGCTTCACCTGCAGCCGGGGGTGCGCATAGAACTCGTTCAGGAAGTCCATGAGCAGGTCGATCTTGAGGGAGCTGACGCACAGAATCACGTGCTTCTCAGTCTGCGCCCGGTGACGGCTGTAATTGCCCCCCGACTTCTGCCGCTCCATCCACAGGTATACCAGCTCCTCGAACTGCAGGTGAGAGCGGCCGCGTCCCAGGTGGCCCCGGGGCTCGGGGGGCCGCGAGGGTGCTGGCCGTGCGGGGAAGGGTGCTCTCCCTCGTGGGGCAGCACACGGGGAGCTGTCCTCCCCGGATAGCACAGAGGGCCGGCGGCGGGTCGGGGGGAGCATGGGGGGGGACAGACGTCCCAGCCCCCGGCCCCCGGAGCCCAAGCAACCCTGACGCGATGCCCAAGTCTGCACTCCCGACATGCAGGTGATGATGAGACCCTGGGGCCGCCATCGGCCCCCGAGATCCCTTTCGGAGAAGCCTGGGGGTGTCAGGAGAGTCTCAGACACAGAGTCCGAAATCCAGACTCCGGGTGCGGAAGGGCACTTTCGGTGCCGTGGGGTCCCGCCCACCCCGCCCACGCCTCCTGGACGCCAGCCTCGCGTCGTGAGTCCTTCTAAATTAGGAAAAGGACAGACACAAGTGGCCCAGGGAAGGGAGCAGGGCCCCACGGAACCCTCCATGCTGGGTGCGGGGGTGTGGGCGGCCTCCTGCCTCCAGCCGATTCCCCCTCCAGCTCCGGGGCCGCGGGTTACCGCAGCTTCCGTCAGCGGCAGCAGCTACCCTCCGGTGGGCTCACCCATGCTGGGCGGCCCGCCACTAGCTCGCTGAAACGGGATCGTTCCACTGAATTTATGGTGCATCTGCTAGGTTCCGGGGACAAGACCCCGGGGCCCTGCAGCACAGGACCGGTTCCACTGCTGGAGGGGGTCCCCTGGGCAGGGTGGGGGCCGTGTGCCACGCGCTCCGGGCCCCGGCCTCCTCCTCTGCCACCTGGCTCAGTGGCATCTGCCTCCCGGGGCCGAGAGGGGTAAGTGACCCAACCGTGCCAGGTTCAGTCGTGTCCCCTAAGAGTCACGTCCACTCGGAACCTCCCCGTGGGACCTTATGTGGAAACAGGGTCTTTGCAGGTGTGATTAGTTAAGGTGAGGTCAGACAGGATTGGGGTGGGCCTCCTAAAATGAGGGCAGAGGACACGGAGGGACACGCAGGGAGGAGGCACGTGAGGACGGGGGCAGGGATGGGAGGGACGCAGCCACAAGCTGGGGGAGCCCAGGGATCCCCGCGGCTCCAGAAGCGGGGAGGGCGTGAAGGGGAGCCTCCCTCGGGGTCTCCAGAAGGAGCCGGCCCTGCTGACACCCCGGACTCAGACTCGGGCCTCCGGACGGGAACAGGACGTTTCTGCCATGTGAAGCCCGCGTGTGTGGTGCCGGCGGCTGCCCATGGACGTGCGGCGAGCACGGGCAGCGGTGGCCACCGCCGCCTTCTGGGAGGGAGATTTAGCGGGCACGCTGCTGTCTTTGCTCTTGTCTGAGGACGCTAACCAGGCAGCGGACTTAAGCGGAAGGGCACAGGGAAGAAATGGGGACCACCCCCTTCCACCTTCCCCGAGGGGGCGGGCAGCTACTCCGGCAGTGAGCTCAGCAGCATCCTCGCTCCTGAGCCTCCACCCCCAGCCCCGTCCCACCAACAGACGGCGGGGCGGCCCCCTGTAGAGAACGCCGCCCCTGGCTCCTCGCCCCGCTGGGCGTGGCCTCACCAGCCCCAGCCCCCCGGCCGCCCCGCAGGGCCCGCTGCGGAGAGCTCCCCCATCCCGTCCCACTCGGGTCTCTGGCATTGCTCATTCCCGTGCTGGGCGCCGGGTGGTGGGGGGCACCGGGGCTGGAGGCGCACCTGCAGTGGGAGCACCACCAGGGCCACGCAGATCATGATGACCACCAGCAGCTGGGACGGCCAGATCTTGGGCGTCACGTCACCGTAGCCCACAGTGGAGAAGGTGACGATGCAGAAGTAGAAGGCCGTGAGAAGGGACAGGTTCTCGCCTGCTCGCTCCAGGTGCTGGATGCCACAGGTCCTGGAGATCCGGGCGGTCAGAGGGCCATGGGCGGGGCCGCGGCCACAGCTCCCGGGTGCAGCTCTGCCTGCCCAGGTGCCCCCATCACTGGCAGGGGAACCCCCACCCCACACGTGGTCCTGAGTCCAGCTCAGTTCATGTGGGCTTCCGGCGCTTGCCCCCCCTCCCCGTCTGCCAGAGCCCACACAACCCAGCTCTTCGGATTTCCCCCTGGACATTGCCTTTCCAGCCCACAGCTCTTTCGAGGCCCCTGGAAAATGCACCCCGAGGTTGGATGGGGAGTTGCGCTGGTTGAGTGTGGGCCTGGGAGCCAGTGGGGGTGGGTGTGCCCCCGGCTGTGAGCCCCCCCACATGCCACCCCACCTCTGAGCCTCCTCCTCACCCAGGAGGTCAGACAGGGCGTGGGGCTTGCCCAGCCCCTCCTGCGCTCAGAACTGGACAGCCCTGCTTCCCACGCCTGTGACCCCTGAGTCCCGGTCCCCAGACAGAAGGTGCTGCTGGCAGGGCCTAGGGGGCCCACAGCACCCACCGTGGGGTGCTTAGCACAGAGACAGGCTCAGAGACCCTCCCCCAGGGGGACAGGCGCCGGGAGAGAGCGGGCTGAGTCACCCGGGGGATTTCCACCCTGTGGATGCGGGTCCTGCCCCGCTGAGCTCTGTGTGTTGGTAGGGTGTGGGGAAGGGGAGGCAGGAAGCACATGGCCCTCCTTCTCTCCTTCCCAGGCCTTGGTGCCTGTCCCGCATCCTTGCCCGGGGCACAGGAGGTGGTGATTGGATTCACCAGCACTGGTCACGGCCCGACCCCTGCCTCCTCCTAGAGGAGCTGGGCTCAGGCCCCCGGCCCCTTGGGAGTGTGGGCTCTGGGCCACCCCCCGGGCCTTGGGCCGGACTGCCACCGGCCACGGCGGGGCCCTTCTGAGTTCTTGGACACCAAGGCGAGGGCCATCGGGAGGGCTGGTGGGACCCCTGCCGGGCGCACTCACCCCGTGAACACCAGACACAGCAGGGTGCAGAACAGGATGAGGACCTGGTTGAACATGGCCGACTGCGAGCGCAGGATGGCGCGGTGGAAGTCATTCTGTGGGATGCGGGGTGGTCAGGGGCAGAGCCTGAGACCCGCCACGGAGCCGGGGCCCTCTGGCCACGCGTCCCAGGGCCCGTGAGTGAGCGTGAGAGGGGAGGTGTAGCGGTATCCCAGGCCCCGCCGCGGGACACCTGCTCTCAGCCCTCAGCTCTCTGCAACCCCCTCTCGCGACCCCCACGGTGGGGGTGGGTGGGGGCACAGGGCTGGAAGGCCCTGGCTTTGTTAGGATGGGGGTGAGCCCAGGGGGCCTGGACTCGGAGGGGGGAGCCCTGGGGAGGAACCTGTGTCAGGCTGCCTGCTGACAGCTCTGTAAAGGGGTCTTGGCCAGACACTCAGCAGAGGGTCTGTCCGTGGGCCCGGGTCACATGGTCCTGGTCTTTGTGGCCCATTTGCTCTCGCCCCTCCTCCCTGCAGCCACTTATTTCCTGGGCTCAGGCAAAGCTCCAGGCTGAACCTCCTCTGTAGCACGAGACCGAGGTCAGTCCTGGTCAGGACAGAGACGGAAGGGCGGAGACCGGCTTTCGCGGTGACAGACATAGCGTGCTTCTGCTTATCACCCTGGCCTCCTGGGGCACCGAGGGACGGTGGCCAGCTCCCCGCCAGGCTGGTGGCATCCTGGGGGGCTCACCACCCAGGCCAGGAGGATGGCAGCTGCCCAGCCCGC
>NC_138382.1:79067263-79090687 GCF_054177405.1 Leptonychotes weddellii | reverse complement strand
GGAAAACCCGGGGACTCCCAGCTCCTTCCCGGGCACCCCCAAACCTAACCCGACCTTGCCCCCGCCCCACTTCCCACCAGCCCTTTGCTGCACAGATGCCTTTCCTGGTCTTTCCCTGTTGCCCAGGCCCATGGGGTCAGGACTGCTGACCTGGGGCTGGTTGGGCCCCGGACACCTTCGCTTCCACGTCCCGTCCCCTCCCCCCAGAAGTGGAACCCTAGTCACTCCTCGGCCGGACCTTGTCCCCTTGTGGGGGCAGCTGCAGACACCCATCGGGACAGCCCCCCCAAGGCGGTCGGTGGTCAGCGGTCAGCGGCCTGCAGGTGGGGGCGGGAAGGGCTGGCGGACGTGGCCGCGTGGATCGAGCCTGCAGGGCCAGGGAGCGTCAGGAAGCCTCCCCCACTTTTAAGGTTTCACAAGCGGTGGCTGCCCACTTCTAGCACTGACACGGAGAGCAAATTACAAGCTGTCCTTTATCCTGAGACACAGGTGGTGATGAGCGTAATTAGGCCGGCCCACGAGGAAATGCCTTCCAGAGCCGCGCAGACCCCGAAGCCCCAGGTTCACCGCACAGGCTGGGCCTGGCTGAAGGATGCACTCTGGGCTCGGCAAGCTGGTGGGAAGAAGCAAGGGGGCCTGGGGTCACAGGCGGTCTGGCCTGCCCGAGGCCCTGGCCCTCCGCTGCCTGGCTGCTCCGTGGCCCCTGCACCTGTCTGAGCCCCAGCCTCCTCACCGGGGGAATGAACAGTGACAGGACCGTCTGCCACGGCGTCTTGACGGTGCCAGACCGGGGCCATTGGCTCTGGAGACTTTACCTGTCCTCCCTGCACCTCAGGCTCCTCCCTGAGAAGTCTGGCCAACCGCTCGTTCCCGGATGGATTAAGTGAGACCGCCCCAGTGCGGGGACTGGGGCCTGGCACCCACCGGCTCGGACGGTGCCAGCGATCAGGGCTGATCTGATTCTGGGTCCCATAGCGGCCCGTTCTGTCACTCACATCACCCTGAGGAAGACAGGCCCTGGGCCATAAATCCACGTGTGTGGCTGCAGACGGTGCGTGGCCCATACCCTCCGTGGGCAGGGGTGTGACCCTGGCAGGGGCTGCCCCCTCCCCCGATGGCTGGTCCAGCTATGGCTCAAGGCCCTGTGACGGGCCGGGCGACCAGGCTCACAGGAAGCCACCCGCAGGAGGGCCGGGAGAGGGGCCCTGGGAACCCACACACGATACAGTGGCCTCGGAGCTCGGCGTCAGCATCCAGCGGCCAGCGAACACCGCCTGGGCACCACAGGCCAGGGCGGAGTGAAGGGGTCTACCTTCCTACGCGTCTGTTCTCGGTGAGAGGCCTGGAAGGGAGGGCTGGGCGCGCCAAGGCCACTGCTGCCTGCTGCCGGGGGCCTGGTCTGACAGGGGTGCCCCACGGGCGTGCACTGGATAGGCCTGGTCTGGGGCCCAGAGGCTGCAGGGAGCCTGTGTCTCAGACAGCCAGCATACCGCCTGGGGTCAGGCCACCAGCTCCGAGGACTGGACAGGCCGAACCTGGGTCCCATCCCTGGGACAGTCCTCAGCCCTGGCTCCTCTCTCCACAGAGTGAGTAGCTCTCAGGCTGGTGAGGACAGGGGTCCAGGCCAAGCAGACAGAAGGGCCATCTCGCTGAGTCCTGCCATGGGGCCCCTCAGAGGGCTCCAGCCAGATTCATCCCTCCATGCATGGGAAGGAAGGTCCAGCAAGGTCCAAGACTGGCCAGGATCACCCTGTGGGTCACAGGCACTGGGGGCTCTGGGCTCCCCATGGGACCAGGGCCTCTTGAATCTTTGGGGTGGAAGGTCAGTCCCTAGCTGGCTCTGCCCCATCCCCACCTGGCTTGTGTTTGAGCAAGGCCCACCGCCTGCCTGGGCCCCACAGTCTTGCCCACGCCGCAGAGGACCCAAGGAGCTCCCCTTGCTCCGGCAAAGCAGCTCAAACCTCACCCACCCGGTGCGAGGACCTGCCAGGTGAGCTGGGCAGGGGGAGGCTGGGGGCCGCCCAGCTCCCTGCTGACCAGCAGGCTGACCGGTGGGCCAACAGGCAGGCCCTGGGGAATCTTGGCAGGTGGCTCTGGCAAGGATGGCCTGTGCTGGGAAGCTCCAAAGGCAGGGCACCGCGGTTGGCCTGAGGGGAGGGTGGCCAGACATTAAGCACACGGCCCACGGGCCAGGCCCACCCGCGTGGCCACAACAGCCGTGCACTCACATGGGGCCGAGATCCGACTGCCCACTTCCCTTGGTCTGCCGCTGTGTGCTGCCGGCTCTCCGGCAGGCGCCTGGGAGCTCCCTCTGCACCAGAACCCACACACTGATGGGCAAGAGAAAGGGCAGGGCCCAGGCCCACCTGCCAACCCTGAGGCCAGCTATTCTGAGAAAGGGCAGAGCCTGGGCGCAGCCCGGGGACCCAGACCAGGACAGACATGTGGCTGGCACCACCCCCGGACAGTGGCACTCCCTGAGGCCTGTGGGCAAGGAGCCGGGCGTGGAGGCATAGAGCACTGGCTGGGGAGCCTGCGGGGCGGCGGGGCAGTGGGGGTGGTGGCGTGGGCATGAAGGCTCCTTGTCCCCGCCCCTCCCAGCCCAAACCTGCAGACTCGCTGGTGGGAGGCTGGCGGCCACATCCCTCCCGCACCCCTACCCTCATCGGGGTGGCTCGGGGTCCACCTCAAAGGGAGGCTGGAGGGTGGGGGGGCGCTGGAAGGCTTTCCTCTAGCGCTGCCCACTGCCACAGGCCCGCTGCAGGGGACATCCCCTGGGTCAGGAACCTGGAGGAGCAGCCAGGGGACCGGAGGAAGAGGAGAGTGGACAGTGGCTTCTCAAACCAGCAGATGGGCCCAGTCTGGGCCTTCCATATAGAGCGGTCCCGCCGGGGACCTCCTGCGTGCATGTCGGAGAGGGGCCCTTGTTTTGGCATCCTCGGCTGGGCCGGGGCCTGGGAGAGCCTCCTTGGGGTGGCCTGGGGTGTCTGCTCTACCAGTGACAACTCTGGGGGGGCAGGCCCTGCAGCCTCAGCCCCTTGGGTGGCTGCACACTGTCCATATCCTCCCGGGCAGCCCGGGGTGCCGGGGAGAGCCCTGCCTTCCACCCGCCCGTTACCCACCGCACCACGGGGGCCTGGGCCGGCCCAGCCTCCAGGCTCCCACACTCCTGATGGGAGAGTCCCAGCCCCAAGTCTCAGGCTGCAGGGAGACAGGTCAGCAGCCCGAAGCACGAGGGAGCGGTGTCGCTGCCGACAACGTGAATGAATCAAATCAGGTCCCACTTGGTGGCCACCCTGAGCGCTGAGGGCCTGGGCAGGATGTGGCTGCTCTGAGGACGACTCTGGTCTCCCCGGCCTCAAGGCCACACTTCACTTGACCTAGGTCTGAACTGAAGCCAGGAACAGCCTCGTGCTGGGGGCCTGGATGACACAGATCGCCCAGGCTGGCTGAGGCGGGAGGGTCCCCGCAGCCATCTGCATGCCTGTCCCCATATGGGCAAAGGCTCGGGGTCCCCATTCCCACTGTCTGGCCACTCCCAAGGGCTGTGGCCACTGCTGTGGGAGGCTGTGGGTCTCTGTCTCTGGACAGCCCTGTTTCCTACTCCAGGGCTCCTCCCCGGGGGGCTGCCCACCGTCCTGTCCTTGGCCTCAGCTTCATCGCCCAGGCCCGCAGCTCCTGCTGGTGCAGGGAGGTGGTGGCCGGTGCCGCCTCGAGCCTGCTCCTGCCTGGAGTATCCCCCCATAGCCTGCAGGGCCTGAGCCCCCTTCTCCCAGGGTCCGCTGCGGGTGCAGGGATGCTTATCCGTCCCTTCTTCGGCCCCCTCCCTGCAAGCACTTACTGAGACAGAGAGGAGTCCAGACTGAAATCTTCCACATGAAGCCTGGGGACAGACACAGATGGTCACGTCAACACAGAAGACAGATGGATGGAGGGCCTGGGCTCCTGGACACTCAAGGAGGCTCTGGGCAGGATCCGAGGGAAGTGGGGGCGCACCCATGTGCATGCGCCCCCCCGACCCACGGAGCCCCCAGGCAGGCAGAGCAGCCCACGGGCGGCAGCCTGCAGCGGGGCAGTGACCATGCCTGGCCCCCTCGGTGCCCGAGAAAGCAGCACAACACAGCAGCCAGCACATGCGCCCCCTGCCCAGGCCGGACCCCACCCGAGGCCAAGGCCAAGGCTACCCACCTTAGGGATTAGGACAGGATCAGCCCATTTGACTAGCGCTCACTGTCCCTGCTCCCGCCAAGCCTGCCCCAGGCACCATGAGCCCGGCTCCAGGGATAGGCCCCACTTTCCACCCGGCAAGCTGACTCGGCAAGGGCCAGTTCCCACACGAGACACGAAAGCCAGGCTCCCTTGTCTCAAGTCTACCCACCCCCCCTCTGCTACCTGCTCTCTGCGGGCCTGGCCACAGAGCCCACGGGCCCTGCATCCTGACTTCCCAGTGAGAGGGTAGGGGTGCTGAGGCTTCTTAGAGGGTGCCCAGGTGCACCCCTCCACTGGCCAGCAACCACAGAGCTGCTGCCCTTTGGGCCGCCTGCCCTAGGGTTCTGCCAGCCTGGCCACATGCAGCTGACGCCAAGACGGCTGGGCCTGGGCTGGAGGGGAGGCTGGTGGGAGCTCTGGGGCTCAGGGGACTGGCCCCTGGGGGGTTGGCGGGGGTGTATGTGCCCGCAGAAAGTCTACTCTTTGCTGATGACGTGCCCATCTGGAAGACTTCAGGACCTCTCTTAGTCCTCAAAGCAGCCATGTTCCAGAAGAGGAAGCGTAGGTTCAGAGAGGCCCACTGCCTCCCAAGGCCATTGGTAGGGAGGAAGGAGCCGGCCTGTAGGGCAGGGCAGCCCCTAGCCATGGGCAGGGCTGCAGGCCCACGCCCACTGCTCCCTGTGCAGGGCCCTCTGGGCAGGCAGGCTCCTCTCCTGGTGCCCCAGCCGGCAGCTCCTGGTGCTTGGGTCGGCAAGGCGGGGCCGCAGGACACTCCGGGGAACGAGGTATGGACAGGGGGAGGGGCTGGGCTCCACACGGAGCAGGGGAAGCCAAGGCTTCACCAGGCCTCAGCCTGGTGTCACTGGGAGCTTCTGGCAGATCTTACACGTTTGCCCAGCTCAGGTTCCCTTTCGTTGGCCCTGGCACTGCCCCGAGCCCTGAGTTGGGGTGACAACTGTGCCGGGGTGGCAGGAGCCTGGCAGGGCCACGGCTGTTGCGGTGGAGCTAGGAACTCACTGAGAGTAGGTGGGGGTGCTGGGGGGGATGTGGAGAGTGGCAGGGTTCCTGGAGGAGCATGGGCCACATGAAGGGGAAGAGGGTGAGTGGACCAGTGGGGGAGGGGCTCTGCTGCTGCTGTTGGACTGTGACAGGCAGGCTCGGGGTCACGGCAATCACATGCGGTCCTGGGAAGAACAGCAGGAAAGCAGGACCACATTGGAGCCCCAAGGACCCCGAGATGTGGCGGTTACGTGCTGGGCTTGCAGTGCCTGGGGAGGACCCCGCGCGGGAGCACAGAGGGAAAGGTGTTTCCTGCAGTCCTTGCTCTCCTTCCGTCCTCAGCCCCACAATTCACAGAAGCTCCCAGGGCCCTGCAAGCAGGGATGGCCCTGCCCCTCCAGGCCCATCCTCGGTGGCCAGAGACGCTGCCAGGAGGACAGACTGCGCCCAGTGGCCACTCAGTGCAGTCCCGACCTGAGGCTCACCGGGATCCTAATCCAGGCCAGGCGCTGCAGCCACCTGTTCCGGCCCCGCCCCACAGGCCCCGCCCCACAGGCCCGCCTCTCCTGGCCCTGCCCCGGCCCCGCAGGCCCCGCCTCCCCCAGGCCCCGCCCCACCGCTGGGCCTTTGCGCGGAGCCCCCTGGCAGGGATACCCTCTACTCCCCAAACGCTGCCCATCAGCCCAGCTCCGAGTGAGACCCCTCTGAGGATGTCCCCTCCACTGAAACTACCAATGGTGGGGCACAGACAGCTGGACGGCCAAGTGCACGACTCCTCCGCCCAGGCCCCCCTGCTCCCCCTCCTCCCTGGGGACCCCTCTTCCTCTCTTTCTGCCCCGGGGACACCCCGGCCTCTGCCTGCTGCCTCAAACAGGACCTGAGTTCCATCCTGGCCTCTGGCCTTCCGCTCCTTCCCTCCCCTTGGGGCATCCACACCCACAGGAGGGACACTGGCCCCTGGAGTTCTCCCAACTCAGCTGTCCACAGGGTGCCCCCCACACCCTGCCCGCACTCCCCACAACTCCCAGACCCCGGATTCTCCCTTCTAGATCTTTCTGCAGCCCTTCCTTTCTCACTGGGGCTGCCATCATGCCTTTCAGGCTACCCACTCAGGTGTCCCCTCCAAGGGTATACCCGTGAGCCTCTCCTTTGCAGAAGAACCCCAACCCTGACAGGGGGTTCCCAGTAATCAGGCCTTTCCTCTCCCACCGTGTGTGTCCTTCCAGGTCAGCGTGCCTGACCTGCTACAGCACCTGGGAAGGGCAAGGGTACCCAGCCCCAGGTTTGCTGGGGGCACAAGGGGGCCCCAGAGCAGCGCTGACTCATGTGGAGGGTTCACTGGACCCCTTGCTCAAAAGCTCTTGGATGATGGGCTTCATCGCTCCCACCCCCACGTCACAGTTTCTAACCATTGTTCCCCTCCACTCCTGGCCTCACAAATCATGGGGAAGGGGAGGGACAGAGGAAGGAGAAGACCTATGAGCTCAGAGCCCAGGGAGCCTAGGCTGGCGGTGTGTGTGTGTGGTGGGGGGACCCATGCTGGCCCACACTGTCCCTGTGACTAGGGTGCACTGTGTTGGCGGGGGGGGTGCTTGGGCATGGCATTGGGAGCAGGCTCTCTCAGCCATGGTGAGGCCTCCAGAAGGCTCTGGGTCACCCTGGGGAAGGCCAGTGCTGCCTCACGGCCCAGGGAGTTCTGACACTGGCTGGCCCCAGAAGGCAGCCAGGCATGCAGATATGACCAGCTTTAGGAGCTGTGGCCCCTGGCTCCCTCTGACAAAGGTTCCCAGCACCCTAGATGTGCGGGATGCTCCGTCACGCCTGAGTTCCTAAGGAGCCCTGCAAGTCCGTCTCTGCTCAGGAACCTGTTGTGGGCTCTCTCTGCTCCTGTCCAGAATGAACTCCATGGCGTGTGTCTAAAGTCCGGGAACATGAGGCTGCAGGGCTCCAGGCCCTGATATTGTGCAGCTAGACAATTCCCTTTGCTCTGCAGAAGGAGGCTGATAGGAACCCGTACTTCAGGGGCTGCTGGGCACAGAACGAGTCACCCATGTAAGCACCAGCCCAGAACCTGGGGCAGGAGAGTGCGGGGATGGGACAGGGCTTCCTGGAGGAGGTGGCCTTGCCATCTGAGCTCCCATTCTGCACTGCAGGCTCAGATGCAGCCTGGGCAGGACCTGCCATCTCTGCGTCCCTGCAGGAACAGGGACAGCAAGGGGAGCCAATCTCTTGTAGGGGCTGGGCTGGCTGTAACCAGAGCCTCTGGAGTCACTGCCCCCCATAGCGTCCAAGAGGCGATGGAGAGGAGAGGAGTCTGTCCTCAGGGCCTTGGCCAGCACTTGCTTCCTTCCCATCCAGGCTACTCATTAGCTGCTCCGGGGCCTCTTAGAGGCACTTAATCTCCAGCCTTAGCAGTCTGGTCCAGGGAATGGGGATAACTGCTGGGCAGCACCCCCCCCCGGGGTGCTCTGAGGAGCCAGAAACGGGTGTGAAGGCAGGGAGGGGCCTGGACAGCCTGTAGCCAGGCAGGAGGGGCAGGGGAGAGGCTCCCTAGGCACTCCTGATCCTGCCATCTGCCAGGCCAAGTCCCTGCCAACCTCCGCCCCAACCTTAATGAGGCCTGGCACCTCCACCCCCGGGCTTCGGCCCTGGCTGCTGGTGCCCCTCCCTGGAGGCCAGCGGTCCTGGGAGCCCCCGCTCTCCTCACCCTGGCCCAGCCTGCACCTCTCTGCCAGACACAGGATTCTGTGCCCACGACGTGTGCCTACACCAGGGCAGGTCTGATTCATCTGTTCCCCCCGCAGCATCTAGAAGGGCTCCCTGCACAGAGAAGCTGTTGGCTAAGTACTAGTGCTGCAGACCCAGCCTCAGTGTCCTCACCCGGGAAATGGGGGTGCTGTGTTCAACCCTGCCCCTGGGAGGAGCCGAAGAAGGGCCTGTGATGCCCCCTCCCCAAGTGGACCCCCTCCCCAGGAAACGGGCCTCCTGCACCCTGGGTGCCACTAGCTCCGGGCCCTTGTCCCCAGAGATCCTGAGACCTGACTGTGTCCCAGCTCCAATCTGCTGTGCAGCCTTTGGCCAGGCCCCCAACCTCCCTGGGCCTCATGCTGCCCGCCTCTTAAGTGGGGATGCGGACGCTGGCCCTGCCTCCCCACAAGCGGCCGCTGGAACCAAAAGGAGTGTGGGCTCAGTGGACCAGGGCCGGGCAGGGGTCACCGAGCCACCTGGCACAGTGTGTGGGTCCTGTCTTCCCTCTCCCCTCCAGTCTTACCTGCAGGCCCACGGTACCAGCTACTGAGAGCAGGAGAGAGTTGGGGGGGCGGGGAGCATAGGCTCCGGACGCCTGGGTGAGGGTTCCGAAGGGGGAACACGGCCATCCCCCCCCTTCCCGGGGCTGAGGCGACTCGGCAGGTGCAGCTCAGCCGAGCCCGTGCGGGATGCGAGCGGCAGAAGCAAAGCCCCTCCCGGCGGCACGCGGGGTCCCCCGGCGCGCGCCCCTACCTCTGGCCCACGTCGCTGCCCACGGAGCCCCCACCGCGGGCCGGCAGCAGCGGGCTAAGCCCGTGCGGCTCCTCCGGTGCCGAGGCGCCGGCCGAGGCGCCCCCCGGGCCCGCCTTGCCCTCGGACGGCGAGCGCGGCAGCTTGGCCCGCGCCATCCTGCGGGAGCGCACGGGCGGGAGGCGGCGGGGGCGGTGCTCCCATCTCCGTGCCCCGCCCCGCGCTCCCCGCGCCGCCGCCGCAGTGGATCGGCCCGGCGGGGGGCGGGGGGGGCACCACCGAGAGGCAGGGGACGGCAGGACGCGCGGGCCCCTTCCCTCCCCGCGCGGAGGAGCCCCGGCGGGAGGGGTCTCGGCGCCCAGAGGCCAGGGCCGCCTTGTAACGGAAGTAGTAGTAAGAATCACGACAGTCACGGCGGCGCTGGGGGAGGGGAGCAGTAGTGGCGCGGTGACAGCTGGTGGCTCTTGGCCACTCACCTCTGCAGGCAGGAGCCGCTGGAGCCCACGAGCGTTGGTGATCCGCCGCCCTGTGCCCAAGTCCCAGGCGGTCTGCAGGTCCTGGGAGCCAGGTGCGGCTCCGGATGGCCTGCCCAGAGCGGTGCCCACCTTCCGGGCCCTACCCCTGGTGCCTGCTCAGGTTGGGTGGGTCCACCCCGGCCAGGTGGGAAATGTGCGGTCTGTCTGTCCATCCTCCCCATCCCCTACCTCCCAGGGCTATGGGCGAGTCCATGGGGGCACTCGAGTGGTGCCCATATGCTCGGCTCGGCTCCGTGCCAGGCACAAGAGCCCTGCTTTGGACAAAGCAGCTGCTTCATGGAGCCCCGTCTGCACCTGATGCCCCGCTGGGGACGGCTCTGGTCACTGCAGCGAACTGGAACAGCCCGAGGAGACAGGGCAGATTTCGGTTTTGCAAAGTGGGGCGATGAGGCACTGAGGTAGGAGGTGGCTTCCCCAGGAGATGGAGGCAGGGAGAAATGGAGCCAGGAGCCGGCAGGTGAGGTGGCTCCGCTGGGTAACAGCCGGCAGGTGTGGGTTCTGGGGCCGCCGAGGCTCCGGCTGGAGCCCGCCGGGTGCAGGAGGTGCTGAGACGCACGGCTGTCCTCCACAGTGGTCAGCAGCTCCAGGCCTTGCTGACTTGCCCAAACCCTGACCCCCAGGCCAGGGGCTCCCGCTTGTCTGGCTTACGGATGGTCTGGGGGAGGAAGGTGGGCCTCAGAACCCCCAGCCCCTGCCTGGCCCCTCCCCAGACGTGGAGAGGCAGGAAGGTCTGGTGCAGAGCCATTCGGTGGTCTCAGCAAACCCCTAGCATCTCCCTGGACCGCGTTCCCTGTCAGGAATCTGCCCTAAAGGAACGAGGTGTTTATGTGGGCAAAGCCCCCTGCCTGCCCCTGGGGGAAGGAGGCAAGGAGATGGCGGCCCCTTGTCCCCCTCCCTGCGGAGCGACACGGAGTGGGGCTGCACCCGGTGAGCGCTGGGCTATGCCGCGCTGGCCACCGGGCAATGCCAAGGCTTCCGCGTGTGTCGGTCAGTAACGGAGCAGGGCCGGATGGCAGGGACGCTCACCCGGCCACCCCAGGAGGGGCAGGGAAGCCGAAGGGCTCCTTGGGATGCGTTTTCACCCGCAGACAGGACACGAGCTCGCGGTCCCTGAGCAGTGTCGGCCAATGCGTCCCATCCACGGCAGGGAAGCCCGCACATCTGGCCCATCCACCGTGGCTGCTGTGTGTTCTCCTGTTCCTGGATTTTGGGAGAGCCTTCGGTCCTCATGTGGTGATGGCTTCTGAGGTCCAGGATAAGAGGTGACAAGGGAAGGTTTTTCCAGTGTTTGGTATGACGTGACCTAACGGAAATCATTGCTGATGTGCACAGAGGGACCACCAGGCAACCGTTGACGCCATTCTGTATGGTGTGGGTGGCAGAGGTCCTTCCAGCTGGCCACTGCAGCACTTACATAAGGTTTGATTTACTTCGAAAATGATCATCCAGTTTAGTATACGGTCCCTGGTCCCTGGTCCCTGTGTGTGGAGGAGAGACCTCCCCCCCTCCCCGGGCACGGGGCAGTGGCCCGAGGCGCCACGTTCCCTGGCCATGGCGCACCGCGAGGAGTGTCCCAAACTGCCCGCTCCCACCGGGGCTGGACAAACTCGAGCCCCAAGGCCATGGCGGGAGGGGCGGATGAAAAGAGCAGGCTCCCTTTCCTCAAGCACGGCCAACACTGCTTCACCCCTACCACAAGAGCAGCCCTGTGGAAGGGGTGGTCACTTTGCATCTTCGGTGCCAAGAGGGGCTGGGCCGGGCAGAGGAGGACAGGACAGGTGGAAGTAGCCAGGCTTCTGGAGGACTGGATGGCGGGGGAGTCCATCAGGGCTGAGGGAATGGGGAGGACAGGAGGAGCAGATGCGGTGGGCTACCAGATCCGTTCTGGACATCCTTCAAGGGCCTGCTGGATGCCGTCTCGGGGGGGACTGGGCGGCTGGGCTGGAGAGGGAGCTGGGAGCAGGTGAGGCCTGCAGGTGGGACATCTACAGGTGTGAGGACAGGTGGGAGGGCTGGCCCAGGAGCCTCCCGAACCCAGGGAGACGCAGAGGCTTCGTGAAAAGTAGCGCCGAACAACCGAGCGGCAGGCAGAGCGCAGGCCAGGGGACCCCCAGACAGGCGCCTCCCTCCACCCTCTGAAGCCAAACCTGAGAATCCCCAGGACCCTGTGTGCGCCCGCGGGGTCCTGGGGATCCTCACCCACAGCCCCATGTCAGGAGAGGTGAACCGGAGCTGTCCGGATGGTGGTCACTGTCGCCTGGTTGGGGCGATGCCTGGGCTGCAGCCTGGGGCCTGCGAGCCCACGGAAAGATGCTCAACACCGCCAGTCACCAGGGAAGTGCGAGTCAAAACTACAATGCGATACCACCTTGCACTCGCCGGGACGGCTGCTATCAACGCACAGAAAATAAAGGTGCTGGCATGGACGTGGAGAAACTGGAGCCCTGGGCCCTGTTGCTGGGAATGCGAGATGCTGCAGCCGCGGTGGTCCATCCGCACCACGGACTATCGCTCAGCCTTTCAAAGGAAGGCATCCTGACACCTGCTACAACGTGGATGAAGCTGGAGGAAACGGTGCCCAGTGAGGTCGGCCCGGCACACCGGGACCGATTCTGTATGAATGGAAACGCCCAGGAGGCCACAGGAGTCGGACCCACAGACCCGGGGGGCAGGCTGGGGCTGAGAGAGGGGACAGTGTTTCACGGGGACAGTTTAGTTTGGGAAGATGAACGCATTCTGGGGATGGCTGCACAACGTGAATGTGCAGATGCCCTGAACTGTGCCCTTAAAAACAGTTAAGATGGTAAATTCTGTGTTACGTGTATCATCCACAATAAAGAGAAGTTGGGGAGGAGGGTACAGATCCCAGCTGGAAGGGCTCTCACTGGACCCGGCAGGGACAGGGGAGCACCGGGACTGGCAATGATTAAATCACGGTGGAGGAGTTTCCTGCCGCTGCTGTGACAAATCACCCCAAATTTAGTGGCTCAGAAAAACGCAAATCTACCATCTCATAATCCTGGGGGCCAGAGTCCCAAAATCCAAGTATGGGCAGGGCTGGTTCCTTCTGGAGGCTCTGGGGCAGTCCCCCGCCTCTGCGAGTTCTCGGGGTCCCGTCCTCACGCCACTCTGACCTCGGCTTCGGTCCCTCCCCCTCCCTTCTCCGAGGACCCTATGACACCACGGGGCCGCTATGACGATCCGGGAGCCCCCGTCGAGAGCCTGCACCTCATCACATCCGTGAAGTTCCTCTTGCCAGCAGAGGTGACACGCCCCAGGTGCCAGGGACTGGGGTGTGGGCATGCTGGGGGACACTGCTGAATCTCTGTGACTCGTCCCCACAAGGAGGCTCAGAGAAGCAGCCCCGCGGGGTCACAGCTGAGGCTGCCAGGACACGTGCCTTCCTCTCGAAACGGGTGATTAGAGAGAGAGGACGGCGCGCATTTTCCTGCCTTTTCGGCAGCAGTTACGTGACAGAGTGTGAGCCCGGCTCCCCTCTACTGGGAGAAGCAGCCCTCGCAGAAGAGCGTGGCTGACTCTCGGGCACGAGACGCGGACGAGGCAGGTGGCAGGGCCCCGCGAGGACGCTCCTGGGGCCACAGTCCTTAGATGCATGCGGGGTCCACGCGGAGCACCGGAGCAGGGCTGCGCAGCCGGCCCTAACCCAGCCGTGGCAGTGGAGGGACAACCAGCCCACGAGGCCACGTGGTGACCACAGCGTCACCTAAAAAGTTCTCTCACCCAAGTCCTTTGTTTTCGGTCCACGGGGCCTTTGGACCCAAGAGCCAGCGTGTGAGGAAATTAGAGGCGGAGGGACGGGCTGAGGCGCCCGGGAAGGGGCAGCCGGACGCACGTGGATGACGGGACTCCCACAGGAAAGAGGCCTCATGTATCAGCTGCCTTTGCTGCGTAACAAGTCGCCACTGACTTTGCTGCTGCAGGCAACACCTCGCCCCGCATGGTGCTGCAAGTGTGAGTCCGAGCGCAGCCTGGCTCCGTCTGTCCCCGGGGGGCTCGCGAGGCTGCGGCCGCATCAGCGGGGCTGGGCTCTCGCCCGCAGCTCATGCAGACCCTGTGGCGGTGGGCCGGGCCCTGTTGCTGCTGGCTGCCGTCTGCTCTGTTCCTAAGGGCTGCCTCATTGCTCGGCTTGCGGCCCCCCATCTGTAACGCCAGGCAGGGTGTGCCAGAGGCCCTGGGCCCCAAACCTCTGCCTCCTCGGCGTCCCGCCAGAGAAAACGTCCTGTTTTCAAAGGGCTCGTGCGCAAGACGGGGCCCACCCAGAGACTCTCCTTCTGATTGACTCAGAGATCGCGGACGAGTCTCCTTAACTATAAGGCAGAATCCCTCTGCCAGCAAGGAAGCAGCGCCGACGGGGCGGCTCGAACGAGGGGAACGTAGGTCTCCCGTCCCAGAGGCCGGACGCCCCCGGCCACGGGGCTGGCGGGGCTGGATCTCCTCGCCTTGCTGGCAGATGTCCTCTCTGTGCCTGCCTCCAAATTCCCCTTTATAAAAGGGCGCCAGTCATGTGGGAGCAGGGGCCCCCTCGACGACCTCATGACCTGTCATGACCCTACTTCCACACAAGGTCACCTTCTGAGGCACTGGGGGATTGGAATCCCAACACGTGAGTTTCGGAGAGACCAATTTCAGCCGCCAACCCTGGGTCGTGTGCCGTAAACCCGGGTGTGACGTCTCGTCATATTCACGGTCCTGGGCAGCCGTGGAGATCCTGGGGGGCCATACCGGGTGGGAGCCGTTCCGGATCACGAAGAGTCTGTGTAACCACACGGGACACAGTGCTCCTGGTCTGAGCAAAGCAGCTGCGAGGGGCAAGCTCTCCCCCGGCCAGGCTGCTGCGGCTCCCCTCCCCAGACCCCGCCGGCCCCTCGCTCCCCTCCACGCCCTCCAGCAATTCCTGGGCACCGCCAGGCCCCCCCCAGCACACGGCGTGAGTCTCGGGGAGGCCCCATAAATGCCACTGGGAATGTGCTTCTGGGAGACAGTCACTTCCCAGGGTGGGGCTGGCCTGGGCGCCTGGGCTGCTCGACAGCAGGCAGACCCCAGACAGAAACGGGGTGATTTCTCTCATGGTCACTGTCCCCCACTAATTCTGTGCATTCCAGTGTCCCGCGGCTGCCGTAACGGGGACCGTTCCCTCCAGTTCTGAGCCCTGAAGCCCATGGTCAGTACCGCTGGGCTGAAATCCAGGTACCGCAGGGCTGTGCCCCCTGGAGGCTCCAGTGTCCCTTGGCTTGTGGCCACGTCTCTCTGATCCCTGCCTCCGGCCTCACACGAGCTCCTCCCTGTAAAATCTCTCTTTTTTCATTTTGTGGAAAAACATACATAACGAAATTTACCATTTTAACATTCTTTGCCTCCTTTTTATGAGGACACTTGTGACAGCCCTTAGGGCCACCAGGGTATGCTCCCCATCTTAAAATCCTTACTTTGGTCCCATCTGCAAAGTCTCTGCCATCCGAGGCCACGTTCACAGGGTCCAGGGATTAGGACGTGGACATCTCTGGAGGACTATCGTTCAGCCGATGTGAGAGGGGTCCTGGGCCCTGCCTGGCTGTCTTCCTGGGGCAGCTCCCACAGCCTGCCTAGGTGCTCCGCTCCCATCCAGCGGGTCCAGAGGAATGTGACAGGGCTGGCACGTGGGGGTGCCGACACTGGGGGGGCACTGCCCGGCCGTGGGGCCACATCTCCCCTCATGGGCATCATAGCCACTGCCAGACTCAGCTGGAGTCCTTGGCCACGCTCCCTCCAGAAGGGGACACAGGGCTGGGGTCTTCTCCCTGCTCCTGGGCCCTGGTTAATTGCTCTGGAAGGGGCCCCTAAAACAAAGGACAGACTGGCCAGAGAGGCCGAGACATAGAGACAATCGGCTGCTAGTTAGCTGGGTGGGGCGGGGGCAGGGCAGGCCTCTGCAGGGCCTGGGACTCTCCAGGGGCTGGATGTGGGAGCTTTCCACAGGTGACCTCACCTCAGCCTCTCCGGCGCCCCGAGGGAGGCTGAGGAGCCCACTGAGGCTGAAATGGGGGTAGGGAGGAGGGAAGGAGCCAGCACGTAGGCCCCCAGGGGGTGAGGGTGCAGCCAGCTCAGCTCCCAGAAGGGACTCCCACCCCTAGAAAAGGCAGAGACACAGTGGGGGTTGGCCAGGGCCTCGCGAGACTGGGGGGGCTGCCCCTGCCCAGCAGACAGCTGTAGGGAGGAGCTGGGGACGTCTCCGTCTGTCCTCTCAGACTCTCCCTACATACCTGCACCAGGCCCCAGCCCCCTGCCCAGTGCAAACACCTTCTGCCTGCCCCCTGCTGCCCCATGGGAGCGGTGTTCCCTGCCTGCAGAGCAGCCTCCTTCCTGGGCTCTCATGGGGGTCAAGGTCACAAAGGACGTAGGGCCCCCATAGCCCCTCCTCAGGAGCCCTTGGAGCCAGGAGCCATTTTTCCCGCAGGCTGGGGGAGGCCCAGTGGGCGGGGGCCTCTTTTCCGGCACTTCCGCTTATAAGCATATTTTCATCGTCAGTGTAGGACCTGTCCTGGAAAACACCCCAGCAAAGGACAGGCCACATTATTCACAGACTCCATCCAACCTCAGCGGGCCAAGGGTCCCACCCGACAAGGGCAGGGACCACCCTGCAGGCCCAGGCTGCCCTCCACAACCCCATGCTGGAAACCCTTAGTGCCCAGAGAAGGGAGCAGGGGCCAGGTCCCTGGGTCCCTGGCTTCTCGGGGCCCCTGCCACACTTTACCCCCTGATGGGGGTGTCAGCAGCCTGGGGCTGCCATAAGGTGCCACAAACTGGGGGGAGGGGGCTAAGATAACAGGAATTCATTTTCTGCCAGTTTTGAGGCCAGAAGTCCAAAATCAAGGTGTGGGCAGAGCCACGCTCCCTCTGGAAGCTCGAGGGGAGGGTCCTTCTTGCCTCTCCTAGCCCCTGGGACCCTGCTCCTGACTTGAAGCCATGTCCCCGCAGTCTCTGGCCTTGTCTTCTCTTCTCTGGGGATACTTGTCACCGGGCTCAGCACCCACCCTAACTTAGGATCATGTCACCTTGAGAGCTTTACGGTAATCACAGCTGCAAAGACCCTATTTCCAAAAAATATCGGGTACATAGGCTCCACGTAAGCATGCATTCTGGGGGGGCTCTTTCCAAGCACTGTAGGGGTCTGGGGTACTTTCTGCAGCCCCACTCCTCCTGAAGCTCCCCTAATTAGCTGTGGGACCCTGGACAGGTCCCTTTGCTGCGGGGCTGCCTCCATTCAGCCAGGGGCACACGTCCAGCCAGGAGGGGACGTGGAAAGCTCCAAGCAGGCTCTCTCTCCAGTTTCTCCTGGGACGCCCTCAAAGCTTAAGAAATGTGAAGTCAAAGCACAGCTTAATCCCACGAAAGGTTACCTGCCACTGCTTTTGCAGTGTTAACTCACTCCCCTAAGCCTGTCATGGGTTGAATACGTGTGTGTCCCCCCAACCTCCTATGTTGAAGCTCTAGCCCCCAGTGTGATGCTGTTGGGGGGACCAGGGGGGACCCTGGGGGGTGACTGGGGTTAGCTAAGGTCACAGAGCTCCCTCTGTCTATCCATCACATGAAGATGCTACGAGAAGGTGGCTGTAAACCGGGAAGGGGCCCGTAAGCAGGACCCCACTACGCTGGCACCCTGACCTCAGACCTCCAGCTGCCAGAACTCTGAGAAATCAGTGTCTGTTATTTAAGCTGCCTGTTCTATGGCATTTCGTTATGCAGCCCGAGCTGACTGTGGCATGGCCTGAACACTACCGCCTCCCCCCTTCATTCCGGATGGGTGTGAGGCGGGATGGTCCACCCACCATACAGTTACGGCACTAAGCGGTACATCATGGGAAGCGCATCAGGCACCAAAGGGAATTGCGATTTGAAACCAAAACTGATCATGGTTTTCGTGACCTTGGAGGATCCTGGCTGCCCCCTCGCTGGGGGTCCGTGCCGTACTCTGCACTAACTCGGGAGGAACTGAATTCTGAGTCACGCACACGCGTCTCCAGATGCAGGCTTAGAGGCCAAGAGGCACGCTGCCCTGCAGAGCCCAGGGGCAGGATGGGGAGCACGGCTCCCGGGGGACACCCAGTTCCCCATCTTGGGGACTCCCAGACACCTCCAGGGCGAGGGCAGGGGGGCCAGGCACGTGGACTGAGGCCCCCCCAGCTCCCAGAAGATGGAGCGGTGTGCCCAGTCTACAAATACACACGCAGGGCCCGGGGCCCGGCTGACCCGTCTTGGCACATGCGTGCCTGCGCCCCTCCATCTCTACCTCCTTCTCCTGTCCCTCTCTGTTGTCCCTTTACTCTCCATCTGCCTGCTGCAAACCTTCCTGGTCTGGGGGGGACCCCAGTCCCCAGAACCCCCACTTGGAGGAAGGCACCACCTGCCCCCAGGAGCTCAGCTTCCACAGGGGTCACCTGCCCTTCTCTCTATCCACCCCGGCCACCTCTCAGGCTTTGTTCCCTGTGGGGGACCCCAGGTGACACGGGGAACAGAATCAGACAGCCCCGGCCCGCTCACAGTGCAGTGGGGGAGACGTAGGCGATGAGCCCTGTACCCGGGAGGTGACTGGAAAAATCACAAATTTTACTCCCTTAAAGCTCCTTACAGCTCCCGGAATTTGCCAGAACCTGGCACCACCCCAGGCTTTTCCTTGATTCGATCACATAGGCAGCGCAGAAGCTAGTCCCAGACAGATCCCCGGAGAAGCAGCCTCGTGGCGTCCAGCATCAGCTCCTGGGGCCCACACACGGCACCCTGGCCAAGCTCTGATGGCGTAAAGCCAGAAACCGCCCAGACCATGTGTGGGGGCAGAAGGGCCTCAGGGCTCAGGCGGGATAGAGCTGCGGCAGGCACAGGGATTTCGGGTCTGAACCAGGGAAGGAAGGAGGCAGACTGGGAGTCCACCAGAGAGGCCGGTGTGACAGAAGGCTGGTATCCAGGGGGCAGAAACAGCCGCCCCAGGGGGTGAGGGACTATGCAGGTGTGGCTGCCCTGGGATGAACAGGGTCTCCGGGGGCAGATGAAGGCTTGGGCTTTAACCCCATGGCCCCCCTACCCGGGCACCATCCAATCCTATCGTGCAGGAGCTGAAGGTGGGAAGAGACCCTCAACCTGGCCTGGGCCCCCACCAGCCTGGGCCCTGGCCATTTCCTTGGCCGGCTGTGTCCTCCGAGGCCTGTGGGTTTGCAATGGACACAGGCCACTAGCCAGGGCAGGGCAGGGAGAAGGTGCTGGGGCAGAGCTGGGGTCCCACCTCGTCCCACCTGACTATGGGGTTACCAGCCCAGCCCCACCCATGAGTCACGGCACAGAGCAGAAGGCTGGCCCAGGAGGCCTGCGCCTAGCAGCCCCATGCAGGGAGGACCTGGGCGAAGCAGTGAGCTCCTTTGGTGCCAAGGTAGCCGCTCTTTGAGCCTGGCAGGCGTGGGTGGGGGCACGTCCACGGTCACCCTCTACTGTGACAGGGCCCTCTGTGCTCATGAGTCTGCAGGGAACCCCCAAGTGCAAGACTTGGACCAGCCTGTTGTCCCCATGGCTTCCCTCACAGCCTCCGATCTTCCCTGAACACCCCTCCAGAGGAGAGATCCCTGCCGGCGTTTGCCCTCTGAGGCTCTCGGGAGGGTCCTGGGTCCTGTGCCAGTGAGCAAGGACAGCGTCCCCCTCTGAACCCTGCACATCTACAGGAGGTCCTCCTCCCACATCTGCTGGAGCCCTGCGTGGAGGAAGGGAGGGGAAGGGCAGGGGTGGGGGCAGGCTGGCGTGAGTCTAACCCTGCCACACTGAGCTATGTCTGCACTTGGTGGCATCTCCGGTGAGGCTCGGTAATATCCACTTATTAACAGTTACAGCTGAGTGGCCCTGAGACCCCCCACTGCTGGGGGGCCTGACCCCCTTCTGCTCAGCGGAGGGAGGGGGGTCGTGGGGAGGGGCACGCCTCCTGCAGAGACCCCAGCCCTGCTCGCTCCTCCCTGCACCCAGTCCGGGTTTGAGGGTCCCCAGTGGGCGGAGAGCTGAGGAGTCCTTGCCCCAGGGGCCACGGCTGTCAGTCACCCCCCTGCTGGGCTGGCAGGGGTCTGTGCTCAAGTCCCTGCCCCCCCCGTGCCCCCGCAGCACAGGACTGCCTGTCTTCCCGCTTCCCAGCTTGTTGTGTGAAATAATATTTGGCGTTGCTCAACTCCACAGAAACAAGTCAGGCTCCGTCCTATTATCAGGGGAGTGAAGGCAAACAGCCAAATGGGGTCCTTCTGGGTGGCATTCTGACCCCTGGAGGCCTGGCCTCTGCGTCCTTCTTGCGGCAGGCCGGTGCTCCCCTCCAAACCCCAGAGCCCCCGAGAGCCTTGACCCCTGGATGCTTCTGAGGGTCCACCCGTCCTCCCCTCAGATGCCTGGGGAGAGGGGAGGGCGCCAGCCCTGACACTGTTTCCAACTCTCCATCCCCCCGTTGCCCTGCTGGCTGGGTCGTGGCCTGGCAGGCAGCTGTGGGAAGCAGGTGGTCCGGGGCGTGCAGGCCAGGATGTGGCCACATGCCAGGCCCTTCGTCCTCACCTGAGGCTCTCCCCACCCCAGCCTTTCCCACAATTCTGCTCCTTGCGGGGGACAAGGTGGTGGTGTCCCCATGTCCCCCTGCACCTCAGGGCACAGAGCCCACCTGCATCTTCCTGAGCCTGGGGGTGCGCGGGGCTGAAAGCCTCCCGTCTGTGTTACAGGAGAAGGTGGAGAAAGACTCAGGATGACAAAAGCCCCCACCTGTGTGGATGTCTCATCACACTGCCGGTTTGCGGGGTGACTGGGGTTGTCAGCAGCCCTTCCAGGAGGAGGGCTCATGGCTGGCGGGGCCCTGAAGCCTCCAGCTGTGAAGCAGACCCTCAGGCCCCTAAGTCTGTCCCCCCAGGACCATGGTGCCACGTGCTCAGGTGCCCAGGTGCCCAGGACAGTCAGCTGTGGAGGTGGGGGGAGGGGGCAGGGCCTCCTTGAGCCGCTCCTGGGTTCCTGGGCACAGGGCCAGGGAGCTGCCCTGAGGTGGGGCGGGGAGTCCTGAGCCCCAGGCCTTGCACAGCCCGGGTGCACTTCTGTGGAGAGCCCTGCTCCCTAGGACCTCAAGGCCTGGCCCCACGGGCAGTGGTGAAGGTCGCCCCGAGACCTCAGCTGCCCCCTGGAAGGTCTGTGAGCTCTGGCTCTGCCCTCCTCCTCCGCCCGGCCCCCCCAGGAGAGGCCGAAGCAGCCTCCTTGGCCCACGTGGGCCAAGTCCCTCCCACCCTCCAAGACCACAGCGTGTGAGGCTGCAGTGACTCATTGCTGGTGGCTTTATTTCCCCGGAGAGCAGGAAGCCCACGGCCCTGCCCGCCCACTCATAGCCTGCCAAGAGTCAGGGCAGCCGCACCCCCGCTTACCCCACGGAGCCTGCCCTGGGGCCTGGGGGCTGCAGGGGGAAGGTTGGGGGAGAAGGGCTCCAGGATAATGCTGCTGATGGTGTGTGGGGCCCCCCCAAGCCCCCACCCTCACAGTGCACAGGGACAGCCTGCAGCCCCAGGACCCCACGCCAGCCCCCTGCCCCCCGAAACATCCTTACAAGGTCTCTATACATGCAGAAGGGGTCCTGCCGGGCTGGGCAGAAGCCTGCCTCCATCCTCCACTTTAGGAATCAGTGATGGGGGCGGGGCACAGGCACTGAGGATGAGAAGGGGACTGAGGGAGAGGCTCTGGGGGCCCATGTCACAGGCATTCAGGAGGGGACCTCCAACAGTCAGGCTTCCCCTGGCTCCCCCTCCCTGAGCTTGGGGTATCAGCTCAGAGCCCAGGCTGGGCCTCCCTCTGTGTGCGTTCTTAGGGATGGGGTTCTCAGGTGATCTCAGCTGCCCCCACCCCCGACACCATCCCTGTTTCCAGCTCTGCCGGCCCCAATAAGACCTAGCAGCACAGCCTGGGAGCATGAGGGGTTCATGAGAGGGACAAGGCCACACTTGAGCCAAAGAAGTTTGAAAACAGAGAAGCTCTTCTGACTGGGCTCCTGGTACAGTGTCTGGCACGGGATAGAGGAAAGTCCCCACCAAGTCCCCACCTCGCTCATTTCTCAGGCCTGCCCGCCCCCCCCCCCCCCAGCTGGCTGCTCCTGGAACTCTGGGCAGCCAGCACCGTGCCTCACAGGCTCCCCTCCGGCCCCCAAGTGAGCAGGCATAGCATCACCTGGAACCTGGCTGGAGATTGCAAACCAGCAGCCCCCTCCCCACCAAGGAGCCCCTTGGACCCTCCAAGGGCCGGCCACCTCCACCCAGGCCCCGTGCCTCCTCTCTGGGGTGAGCAGGGAGAAGACCTCTGCCATCCACTCCTGAAAGCGGAGCAACGTGTCGCTCTAATTATATCAACCGCAGAAACTGGCATTTCTTGGCGCATCTGGAGGCCCCGGCCTACTCGGGGCAACAGACGCCATTCCTGCCCACATTGGAAAAATCTCTGGGGCTGCTGTTCGCAAGACTTCACCAAGTCCCAGGGGAGTAGGCGCTGAGGGGCTGGTGCTGCCTTAGAAGATGCTCAGCACACGGGTTCGACTCAGGAAAGCCCCCAGCCCTGCCCTGCATTCCAGGAGGGCAGGAGGGCCCCAGCCACACAGGATCCTCCTGACCCCTCTGCGTCCCCAGAGTGACGTGACACTCTCCCAGCGTGTGCGCTCGGCGGGGCTTACTTATTATTACAACTCTCAGTCTGACAAGAGGAAGCAGGATTCAGAACGCCCCTCTGCTGAACTCGCAACCTCAACTGTGGGCGGGCAAGCGCTGTAAGCTCAGCTCTCCTCCCTATTCGAACGCAAGCAGACGTGGTGGGGTCTGGTAGGATGCTCTGCTTTGGGCGGTGGGCACAGCGGTCTTAAAATCCCTTTCCACAAGCTTCAGCAGCTCCTCACCTTCCTTAAACACTGACCTCGTTTACAAATGTGACTTTTCCCAGCTGCAGCTTCAGTAAAGGATCATCCCGAGGGCTCAGCCTGCTTCCCAACCATCTCAACCAGCGTGTGCCATGTGCCAATGGGAACGACTGCACTGTGGGTGGGGGCCACCGGACCTCGGCCCAACCAGTCTCGGGCTGGGTGGGGAAGGACCTGCAGGTGCCCAGGGCCGCTGGGGGCTGCTCAGCACACAAGGCAAGGAGAACCAGCTCCTTCCCAAGCCCCACAGGCTCCGGCCCCGCTGAGCCCCTGCACTCGCCTTCTCTGGCTCCCTGGCGGGTGGAAAAGCACCTCCTCTGAGGCTGACAGAGCTTAAGTGCCGGGTGTTTACCCAAGACAGCTATTTGGGGAAAAGGCAGAGAAAAGCAACATTTCTTCCAGCTTCCTGCCAGCTCCCTTGGCATATGAATTATTCCCAAGAGCTGGTTCTGCTGGTTTCTTACGGAAAGACTCGTTTGCTTTTCTCCAGCCAGGACAATTTGAGGTGAGGGAACGTTGTCACCCTCTGTAAGGAACCACGACAGAAGCTTGAAAAACACTCCCTCAGCTAAGAATAAATGGCCCCAGCCAGAGTCTGGAGGACATCAGCCTTCAGCGAGACTCCCGGGCTCCGCCATGGGCTTGCTTCCGGCCCTGGCCTTGTCCCCCAAATCAGCAGAGCTTCCAATGGGGCTGGGGGCCGCCGCACGCTCGGGGAGGCCAGGCCCAGGGAGCGGTCTTTGGGAGGACCCCCCAGCACAGGGCTCCCCGTCCCATCCCCCGGGCCCCCTCCCGGAAGGAAGACGCTTCCCCCCCTCGCCCAGCCCCCCGCCCGAAACTTCCCCGGCCCGGAAGCCCGGGAAACCCGGGAAAGTTGAAGGGCAGCGGGCGGCGCACCGGCCTTCAGCACCGCGGACAGCTCCGAGCGCGCGGCGACCCCGCCCCTACCTGTCGTCGTTCTGGTCTCCCAGCAGCAGGTCCCGGAAGCGGTACCGCGGCGGCAAGGGCAGCACCTCCGTGTCCAGGTCGCTCATCTTGAAGCTGGCGGTGTCCGGGCGCACGCCGTCCCCGCCGCTGGGCTGCCTGCGGGCACACGCCAGCGCCCCCTCAGCCCGCGCCCGCGCCGCGCCCGCGCCCCCCACAGCCCCGCCTCCCGCAGACCCCCGCCCGCGGGGTCAGCTGAGAGCCATCCCCGGTCTGCACCCCCAAGTACCCCCCAACATCCCCTCCCGCCCCCCCCCC
>NC_138382.1:79029482-79067163 GCF_054177405.1 Leptonychotes weddellii | reverse complement strand
GGCTCACTCCAGAGCACACAGGGGGAGGTTTGTCAAGCCCAATTCAGGGCCATGAAGCCCTCCCAGCAGCCCCCTCCACAATCCTTGCTGCTAAGGCTTTCTGCTCAGCTTTCCTCTAGGTCCAGAACACCTGTCTTTTTCCCAGAGACCCCCTCCCAGACCCTCAGGCTCCTAGGGAGAGGGATGCCTGACCAGAAGACTTAAGAAGAGGTCTTTGTCCTCGGCTTCCCTGGGGCCAAGTGGCTTGTCTCAGATCAGCACCTAGGAGGGGATGTCATTGGGGGCAGGCAGGGTCTCTCTGGGCCCCGGAACTGCCCTTGGTGGTGTCAGCAGGATTCTGAGACCACAGAGACCCCTGCCCCTATCACCTGAGTTGAAGAGACCTGGCCGGGCTGGAACAGGGGATTGGGGCCCAGACTAGGCAAACTGAGGGGATCCCTGGTGGTCTTCAGCTTTTTGAGGTGCAAGCATGTGTCTTCCAGGGCTCCTGCCCCTTTCTTGTCCCCATCGCCACACTGAAGCGAGTTTTGGCTAGTTACCCATGATACAAGTGGGGGTAGGTGCCAGCAGACCCACCCCCAGGCTCCTGGCCTTCCGGGGCAGCAGCTCCCAAAGGCCTGTGCACATCAGCCCTCTCTGCTCTCCAGGCGAGAGGATCACTGGCCACCCCAGTGAGCCCCATAACCCCATAACAGCGCGGTGGCACCTGACCCAGCAGGGCAGCTGTGCATCTCTTAATGGGATACCTTGGGGACACGCATCCCTGTGGCAAAGATGTGCAAACAGAGACCCAGGCTCCCGACCTCAACCAGCCCCCCGGTCGCTCCAGGTCGCTCATCTTGAGCCCCCTGGTCCTCTGGCACCGGCTGACCTTCCAGGTGAGTCCAGCCCCAGATCACCCCTTGGTGTTGCTTCCCAGACAGCCCATGGTGGGATGCTTGGGAGAAAGCAGGAATCCTCCCCTCGCAGCCCCCACCTCCCGGGCTCGCCCTCACCAGGCTCCTCTAAGAGTCAAGACCCTCAGGAGGGCAGCACATCAGCTGTGATTCTTTAGAGTGGGTGGGCCCTGGGCTGGGCCTCCTGGGAGAGCGGAAGGAGCTTGGGGACTGTGTCCTCCACCTTAGCAGGCCCTTTCCCTGTTCTAAAGCCTGACTGGCAGGAGAGTGCAGGAGGACGCAGGGGCTGGACTTAGCCTCCAGGCAGGCACAGGAGTCTGCTGACCACACTCTGCTCCCCGAGCTGGAAAAGGCTGTGCCCAGAGGCTGGGAGCAGCACTCACCTGGAGCACGAGATCCACGCAGGTTCTGGGCAGGCGGGAGCCTAGAAACCCTCCTCTTTCCTCAAACCCAGAGGGGCAGGCACGTTCCCTGAGCCCCCAGCAAGGGCCCGTCCCACGCTCCCTGTCCCCTGGACACGCAACAAGGGGGTCTTGGCACCCCCATCCCACAGGTGTCAGAGCTGCTCAAGGACTGTCCCAGGTCAAAGCTGGAAGTGGCAGGCGCAGGCCCGACACGCCCGCATGCTATTTTCCCAGGTTACAAGGTCAACCCCGAGGATCTGGCAGCGTTTGAAAAATAACATTTTCCTAATTGCATCAGTGTGGCCGCATGTTTTTCCTTAGTCACAAGCTGGCTGGGCTGTGGGGAGGCACGGGCAGGCAGGAGGACCACGTGGCCAGAGGCTGGGGGCTGTAACTTCTCCGTTTTGCCCCTCTCTTGCTGAAAGCCTCGAGAGACTGCTGGCTCCCCAGGCATGGGTGCCCCTGATTCCTTCCCCGGTGTGAGCTGCTTTGGGTTTTCTCTCTGTCCCAGTCTCAAGGCCCAGAGCTGGCAGGGTCCGTGGAAGAGCTCAGAGGTTGGAAGCTCCAGGGGCTTCCAGGGGGGACATGGGTGGGGGGGACAGGAAGTGCACCAGGAGCTGGGAGGCCTGGCCCCACACCCCTGGGGCAGGCGATAAGGGTGCGCTGCCCTTCATCCCTAATGGTGCCGCTGGGACACTGGACACGCGAGTGAGTGAACGGACACCCCACAGGCCTCCTGGCATCCTTCCTTGTTCCCCCAGCAGAGCTGAAAGCCCAGGGCCGTTTGTTGTGCTGGCTGAGGGCCGCAGCCCCCGGGGTCTCCTGGAAAGGTGCCCGTGGCTGAGCCACGCTCCCTGAGGCATCGGGGTCTGGTTGAGACCTCTCCCTAAGCCCCAAGGTGTGTGTCCCTGAGAGCTTCTGGGCACATGGGAGTGGTGTGCTGTCCCCCCATCCCTGCTGCAGCTGAGGTGGTCCAGGTGGGGCAGGAACAGGACCCTGGCTTGGCTGCCCAGACACAGTGTACTTCCCGCTCCCTTCTCCCTGCCTGACCTGAGGGAGCTAGGGAGAAAGTCTGGGAAGCCCGAGACCGTGCTGGTTATCTTTACATCTCCTGTGACGGTCGCACCAAAGGACTGCTGATGTCTACATGAACTGTGTGCTCTGGTGGCCCAAGGAAGGCATCCATCTGCCCAGCCCTCATGTGCCCTCAGGACAAGATGGCGAGCCCCCTCCGTGAGACCTGCCAACCCTTGGAACCAGGGCAGAGCATCCCCCCTGCCACCGGGCAGGGCGGGGGGCATCCCTGCTCCGCCCGGGGACTCTCAGGGCCCGTGGACACAAACGCATGAGGCCCAGGCGGCAGCCGAGGGTCCTGAGGACTCGAGTGTGCTTCAGGTCTGTCCCATCAGTTCACACTGGGCAGCCCCAGGGGAGTCACCAGCCCTCTCTGAGCCTCAGCTTCCTCATCTGTAAGTGAGGGTGCCTTCCATCCTCCTAGGCTGGTTCTAAAGGGGTAAGAAGGAGGTGAGTATGAGACATTCGGCATAACCCCTGCACAAGATGGCTTAGTCTGCATCAGTGTTTAATTCTGGGCTGGCTGGCCTGCATTTGGCCAAGTTCTGGGGGATAAAGGCGCTGACCCCGAGCATCCCTGGGACAGCCAACCCCCCATCCTGCCCTCTCTAGGTCAGCTGGAGGCCCCTTTGGGGAGCTGGGATTTATGATGCTGACCTGTGGGATCCAGCCGGAGAGGCCAGGGATGGGACTGGATGTGTGCAGCCTGGTGCACAGCAAGAGAAGTCCCCCTCAGCAGTCCAGTGCACGTGTAATCATGTGCCTGAGCCTCCAACCCTGCGGGAGGGAGAGCCTCGGCAGCACTGCGGGGTGGTGGCATGGGTCCCAAAAACAAACTGCATGGAGCCAGGACTCACTATGCCTATCATCTGAGATGAGGACCCACAGGCTCATGGAACCTGAGGAGCTTCACTGAGGTCCTGAAGCTTAGGAAGAGGCCACCGGGGTGGGAAGCCAGTTTGGCCTGATGCTGAAGCCTTCCTGTTTAGCAGCAGATGTGCTTGCTGCCTTTGGGTGGCGAGGGGAACCCCCGAGAGCCAGGGATTTCTGCTTCTCTGTCCTGCTCGCATCCACCCCCTTGGTGCTCAAGGAGTCAGTCGGAAGGACTACCAGAAGGTAAATAGTTAAAGACCTGCTCCTCCCACCAAAGGCACCAGGCCCTCATGGTTTTACACTCAAGTCTGCCCCCTCAGTCAAACCGCTCCAGAGCCCAGGAAGAAATGGAAGCTCCTCTGCTTATTTCCCAAGGCTGGCCCAAACCCATCACTGAAATCACACCCGCACAGAACCAATGCAGACATTAGGCCGTCTCCCTTAAGACTCTACATACAAACAGCCTGGATAAACTGTTAGCGAATGGGATCCAGTAGCTTATTAACATCGCACGGAGAAAATCAAACAGAGTTTATCTAATATAAGTGTAATGTATTTCATTATACTAAACAATTCAAGAAGGAAATCCATTTGGGTTACACTGGCAAATACGGAAAAAAACATTTGTTAAGAATCAAAATCCACTGATACATTAGACATAGGAAGAAACATCCCCAACTTAATTAACAAGAGAAATCTTCCAGAAATCGAGGCCAACACGGGGATGCCAGTCTGCCCGCCATGACGGGAGTCCTGGCCGGCCCACAAGACAAAGAAAAGAGCGAGAAGAACGAACCCTGAAAAGAAACACACACAGCTTTAATGGTGTGCGGCCAGCACAACCACTTGCCTAGAAAACCCGAGAGAATCGACTGAGAAACTATTAGAACAAATGAAAGCATCTAATAACCGGGCTCCACCTGAGCGCATTCCACAAGCCAGGAGCGGGAACAATAACACAGCGGCAAGCGTCTTGGGCAGATCCCGCTCGCGGCGGCCACACAGACCCGAGCCCCCGGAGCCGATGGGACCACGGGGGAGACCGCACTGGACTTGGACGCCGGCTGGAAGCCGTCTCTAGTGGGACAAGGAGGTCATGCTCCCAATGGCTCAGCAGTCCATTCCCCAAAGTGGCAGTCAGTTCCCATCAACACACGTGGTCAATTTCTCAAAACATGACAAATTGCTTCCGAAATTCAGACCGAAAAATAAACGTGCAACCAGAGCCAAGACAGGTCTTGCGGCTACCCAGACTGAGCCGCAGCCATGGGAGCCCTGGGGTTGGCACGAGAAAGGACATGCGGCATGGACCTGGGGACGTGCAGAGGGTGGCGGGCACAGTGGACCTCCCCCCTGCCCTGCACTGACGGGACATGGGGACGCGCGCCTGGCCTGGCAGGGTCGGTGCTGGAACCCAGGTACTCAGGCCAGGCTGCGGCAAACACGAGGCCCCACACGGAGGAGAAGACTGGAACAGGATGCAGGGAACAGTTGTCTGCCGTGGAGAAGGCATCTAGTACGTAAAGACCAGAGCACGTCAAGGAATGGAGTGGAGGACAGAACCACGATCCCCAGGGACAGCCGCCGGCAGCAGCAATCATGGCCGGGCCACCTGCGGGACCTCCCGCAGGTCGTGGAGGAAAGACACACAGGCACAGAAAGACGAAGGATAGGCACGTGGCAGGTCAAAGAACACACAAAAATCGGCCAACGTATATGTGGAAAAGCTTTCCACTTCGCTGATCGTCGGGGAGACAGAGTCGAGTGCAGTCACGTGCTGGTGGCCACATGTGGTCTGAGAATGTCCAGAGCGGGGAGGGCATGCAGTGGGCTCTCGTGCCCGTGTGTGCCTCGTGGACACGAGAGAAGCCGCTGGGAGCCATGCACTGGCTATGACGGAGCAAGGGGCTGTCACGCCGGAGCCTTTGCCCGTTTGGGGACTCCACATCAAAGACAGCACTCCACTCCTGAAGAACCTCCCAAGAGGACGTTTTCTCTGAGCTCCCAGCTTGCAGGCCATGCATGGGTTGTCTCCACTGTGTGGTGACCTCAGTGTAGGGGTGGCAGCTGGGGGAAAGGCCACGTCTCGCCCACAATGCCACACGAGGAGCCCACGTCACGGGAGACTTGTCACTGGAGGCCAGGAGGCCAGGACCACCCCTGCCCCCAGCATCCCCAGGCCGGAGCCCCAGTCCCCTCGCCCTCGTCCTGGGCCCACCTCTGGGCAGGCCTCTGGGGAGAAGAGCCCTGCTCCTCACACCAGGCGTGCGGCATCCTGGGAAAACATTCGTTCTCCCCCCAGGGCCCTTGTAGGGGTCCCGATTGCTCACAGTGCTCAAAGGGACTGTCCCAGGGCCTGCGGTGAGTGGCAGCTCCTCTGGCTAAAGGACATGGTCTCTCTCCTATGACGTGTCCCTCCACAGCTCACACTCGATTCAAAATTCCCAAAGAGCCTGGGGAGCCACGTTCGTCAGAGGAATTGGGGATGAAGGATGCATGCACGCATATGTGTGCACGTGTGTGTGAGTACGCCCGTGTGCATAGCTATGGGTGTGAGCACACCCCCACGCATCCCTGCTCAGCACGGAGAGCCCTGAAGACACTGCAGCATCGTCGGGTGTGGGGGGCAGCGGAGAGCCAGGCTTGGTGCCCAGGGAAGTGGAAAGCCGCATCTCTCTGCTGACCACAACAGAAAAGCTAAGTGCTTCCTCTGCACAATAATTAAAAAGCTGGAGCTGTTCAAGCTGCTCAGCAGCAGGCTGGCAGGCACCTCTGGGGAATGTCCACCCTCTCTCCTCAGGGGTGGGGATTCTGAGTCAACGCCGCGGATGGCTCCTCCCCACCGTCTCCCGGATGTGTCCAGTTCCAAAGTGAAAGCTCAGAACACATCGTTGAACTGAATTCAAACTGGAGAGTCATCCAAACAGACACTTCACAGTAGCTTTCTCCATACACCGAGCACACCCAGAGGGCAGGCAGGAAGGGCCTGGTAGTGGTGTGGACTCAGGGTCTCGGGCCCAGGGCCCTGTCCCCACCACTGGCCTTCCCTGAGCCCGAGGTCCACCCACGAGGATGCAGGGGGAGGCAGAAGCCACGGGGATTTGCAGTTCCCACTCTGCCTGCCCACCTGGGCTTGGGCCTACCTCTCAAGAAAGCCCCCCGTTGCACACCCCTAGGAGGACCTAGCATGCCTGGTCACTCAGGGTCAGGCGGTGGGTCCATGTCCAGATGGCAAGGCCCAGCGCTCACTCCCTGGGTACCCATGACCCTTAGCTGGTCCTGCCCGTGAGCTGCATTCCATCCTCTGGCTGAAGATGCCCGAGTACCTGCCCCTCCAGCTGGACACATGGGATGTGGGGGGCCCTCAGGAACCTGTCAGGACAGCCAGCCTGAGGTGGGAATGCGGCATCCCCTCTGTCATGGCAGGGCAGGGGGGCTCCCCCTAGAGAAGCGCTGCCCCATTTACCCCTGCCAGGCCCCTGCTCAGCCCGCAGAGCTGGCCACACTGCGTGCCCCTGAAGGCTGGCATGACCTGCAGAGGTGTCCTCATCTGGAAACATCCTCAGGTGGGGATGTCACTGCCCACATGTCACACCTTACTCCTGGCAGATCCTTGGCTCTTAGAGCCTCATGCTCTCGGCATCCAAGAGAACCCAACTCTCTGGCTGGCTCCCCTGCCCTCTGTCCTCTGGCCCTGCCAACGCCTCCAGGGTCACGTCCCCACCAACACCCTAAGGGCCCCCACAGGAATTCCGTGCCAGGCTGTCAGCCCTGCCGGCCTGGAGCTGTGCTGTCACCGGAGACGCAAGCCCCAAGCTGCAGCCAGGGTCCCCACAGGTGCAGTCAGGAGAGCGGGCTGTCATCTGGCCCGGCGGTAGACAGGCTGTTCGACTTCCCTGAGCCTTGCCACTCCCACGACCCACAGGTCCTCAGCTGCTGGCCCTGCACCACCCAGCCCAGCGATTACAGGTGCTCCCGCAGAGGCTGAGCTCCACCTGCTCCCCTACCTGCTTCCGGCCCTGACCCCTAGGGAGAAACAGGAGTTCATGCTCTGTCCCCCCGTGACGGCTCCAGCGGCAGGGACAGAGCTGACGAGAGGAGCACCCCAGGACACTAGCCCTTGTGCCTCAGCCACGGGTGGGGGGCGGGGGCAGCGGACACCACCACCTCACACGCTGCTCGGGTCCCAGCCACGGCCCCTTCCTGCGGCCGCCCAGCAGCCCGGAGCTGGGTCCCTAGGCTCTGGATCCCCTGCACTAGCGAGGACACGGTGGCTGCCCTTCCTTTCAGGAGACCAGCACCAGCTGAGGCCCCCGGCAAGGAGCCCCGGTCCAGTCACTGTCAGCGCGTCCGGCAATATCACGGGCCAGCAAGACTGGCGCCTAGGGTGGCTGGCCTGTCCAAAGGCCTCCAGACCTCACTGCCCCACACAGAACAGCCCAGAGCGACAGCACGGAGGAAGGTCCAGACGACACAGTGACTTCTCCGGAAGGCCTCTCAGGGACTCCAGTCCGGGGAGCTGGCCCAGCCCCGCCTCCATCCCCTGCAAACGTTTTGAACTCACCAGCATCTCGTATGAGCCTCATCTCCTGGGCAAGGCCCATGGCTCCACGGGCGGAAAAAGATTTCGGGTGAATATGTGGAGAACACCCCCACACACAAGGCCCGAAAGAGTTCCCGAGACAACTTTAAAAATGCCTGGGTAATCAGGTGCTGCTCCTGAGCCAACACCCATTTCGGAGCTCCCCCCAGAGACTCCCGTGCACCCCCATCATCCCCTGCCGCTCCAGCAGCAGGCAGGGCCCCCCTCCACACTCCAGGTGCCCCCGCCCTGTCCTGTCCCGCTCTCCTACCAGAATGTGCGTGTGTGCACACACGCACACACACACTCAGGCACGCACACACCCGGCCAGTAGCCCGCTTCACCCACAAGGCGCCGGACACACCCAGGCAGAGGTTCCCAGGGCAGAAATCCTGGGGGCCTGTCTGGAGAGAAGACAAGGACTGCCTCCCTGAAGGCAGGCAGCGCTCCGGACCAGCCTGCAAACCCCTGCGTCCTCCAGGAGCCCAGGGAGAAACCTCGTGAAAGAATTCACACTTAGTCACTAACCCTCCGTGGGGAGGGGAAGGCACAGCCACAGAGCCCGACTCGGCCACCCCACAGGTCACTCAGACCCAGGTGTGCGGACAAGCTGGCTGGCGGACAGACCAGCACACTCAGAGGCCGTGGCGCAGCGGGACGTGAGGACACAGGTCACGCCCGACCTGCCCTCTGACAGAAGCACAGCTCCCAGTGGCTACCCCCACCTCTGTCTCCTTCTCACTCACCTCTGTCTTTCTGAGCTGCTGCTGCAGACTCTGCTGGCAGAAGGCAGACCCGAGTCCCCTCCAATCCCCTAGACCAGGAGGCCACCCTCGCGCCGGCCAGAGCTGGGCTGTACCTCGGCCTGAGAACCTTTCCTGAGGACCTTTCCCACAGGGCCTGGACCACTTCCTACTGCCCTTCAGGCACCGCTCCCTAATATGGGCCTGGAGGGCTGGCCGAGACTTCCTGCCAGGCACGTCCCCAGCAGGAAGCCAGCCCCGGATCTTTGCACCCTCTGCCATCATGGCCCACAGGGTGCCACACCAGCCCCCAGTGGGGAGCGGCAGGGCTGAGGGGAACTGGCAGTTCTGGGAAACGCCAGAGAGCTCGGACCAGAAGGCTACCACTGGCCAGCTCTGGGGCAGGACAGGCCTCCCCAGGCCTCTGTCCCTTCCATTACAACTGTCACCTGCAGGGTAGTGACATCTGTACCTGGGGAAGCAACAGGATAAAAAGGGCAGTGCCCATTGATCGGATGGGGTGGCTGGGGCCTGGGACCCCACCTCCCAGGGATAGACCTGGGGTCCAGGCAGGGGTCCAGGCACCAAGGTAAAAATTCCTGCAGCCCAGAGAGCTAGGAGCCCTCCCCAGGAGCCCTGGTGCTTGACCTCACAGCCTGGGGGCGGCCCCTGCCAGCAGAAGGCAGGGGTACCCACCACCCCACCTCTGCCCAGAACCCCAGCACTGTTACTGATATCATGCAGCACCTCTCAAGACAGAGCCGCACCCACGGTCCAGATGGGGAGCAAAGCCAGGCCCCTGGACTCTGGAGCCGCCCCTGCTGTGAAGCTGGGTGCAGGAACCTGCCCGCAGAAGCTCCCCAACCCAGGCCCTCATTCCACCCGAGAAAGGTCTTGCTTCTCCCAGCTGAAGCCTGCCTCCCTAACCCAGCAGACTTGTTCGTAGCTGCTCTCACTCCAGTCCAGCCTCACCTTTGTTGGGTGGGAGTGGGGGGTGGGGGTGGTCCTTACCCAGGCTGACTTTTCCTGTGGGCTCTCCACCTAGCCTGACCTTCTCTTGGGGGCCCTCACTCAGTCTCCCTTTCCCCATCCAGCCTGACCTTCCACCCAGCATGACCTTCCCTGGGTTGGGACAAAAACCCAGCCGGTCCGTTGGGACTCTGTCTTCCCCGGTGCAGTCCTGGCTGCACAGAACGCATGGCATCCTGGGACACTGTGGGGAAAGGTGGCCGACCGTCCGTGCCAGGCTCCCAAGCCACCTAGAAGCTATATATCAGTGGCCCTCTTTTCAGACCGCGGGGCAAATAGGGACCCGAAAGAGAAATGACAAGCCAAAATACCAAACGATTAAAAGCCAGGACTCCTGCCCTTTGTGTAACAGCGCACCTGCCTCCCACACCCCGGTCCGGGTCCTTCCTGGGAAGGACGGCCCTTGAACACCGCTTCCCTGCGGACTACCCCTGCTGCCATGCCCCACTTGGGTGCCGCGCAGCCACCCCTGCTGGCGTGCACCCTGATATACCCCTCCTCCAGGTTCGGTGGGTGGGGGTGGGGTGCTGGGAGGCCCTGCGCCTGGGAGATGCTGGAGCCTCAGACCTAAAAATGGCCGCGCTAGGGCCACTTGCACGCTAAGAGCGCAGGCAGACAGACGTCAGCCCTCCGCACCTGCCGGTCGTTCCGCGCGGCCGGGTCCTGTGGGGCTCTCCTGTCCCCACCGTAGGCGGGGAAGGGCGCTCGCGGGTGCGGGCGTGGAGGTGGACCTGGGATGTGGGGCTCTCGGAGACCCGGGGGTTTCTGGGGTGCAAGGGTCCTGGGAGGGGGCGCAGGCGGGGACTGGGGTCCCTCCGCCAGCGGAGAGGCGCATCGGCCGTACCTGGGGGCGCATCGGCCGTCGTCGAACACGAAGGTCCGGTTGGTGTGGCCCGCGCCGCGCGCCCCCGGCCACGACCCCCTGGACGAGCCCCCCGGGCTGCGCGCCCCGTCGGGGAGCGGCATGCGCGGCGGCAGCGGCTCGGATCCGGAGCCGAGGGAAAAGCTTCTTCGCTTTGCTCCGAAACACAGCACTTTCTCTCTCCGAGCAGAAGAAAGCCTGCTTCAGGGTCGGGGTTCGGGCGCCAGGCCGGGCGCGCCCCCTGCCGGCCGCGCCGGGAATGGCGGCGGCGTAGGACCGGGCGGGGGACCGGGAGGGGGACAGTCGGGGTCGGCGCATCCCCACCCGGGACCCGCCCCCACCGCGGCGCTCGGAACCCTCGTAACCGCGAGAAACAGGAGGCAGCGCTTTAACGCTGGAAAACCCCAAGGGCGCCAGAGGGCGCCTCGCCCCTGGTGGGAGGGGCTCAGTCCTCCCAGGGACGCCCCGCCACCACCGTCCCTGGAGGTCCAGCAAGAGGAGCAGACAGACCGCTAGAGCACTGGCACCGAGCGCCCCAGAGACCTGCGGGGCCCTGGGGCTCTGAGCAGCGCTCCCCTGGGGAGTGAGCTGAGAGGGTGGCGAGAATCCAGGGGCGCAGGGCAGGCAGAGGGCCCATGCGTGGCCAGAGGCAGGGGTGGGGAGGCAGGCAGGCCAGCCCTCGGGCGCTGGGGTGCTGGGGAGGCACAGGGAGGGAACTGCGGCCGGGAGCTGTCAGCATGCCCCTGGCTCCTGCGGGAGGGGGGCACTTCACTGAGGTGGGGCGCCTGGGAAGAGGACGTGTTTCCGGGGACTGCGGACTTGCTGGCCTCCAGGGGCACGTGGGCATCCTCCAGCCGCCCCTAGCCGACCCCTGAGTCCCACACATCTCCGCCAGCAGTTCTCAGACCAGCCTTCCCGCTCTCCTCTGGCAGCCCCTAGCTGAGTTCCTGGCTGCACCGTGCTCCGGAAACTCCCGTCTCCTCCCCCTCCCCCCACACCTGTGGCTGCCCACGCCGCAGGTAACACAGACCGCTCCGTAGAGGGAGGGAGTCCTACCTGCCGCGTCTGGCGTCCTGACGCCTGGCTCACGTGACAGCGCCCGGGAGCGCCTGCACTCGTGCGGGTCCCCTGGCTTGGGATGCCGGCTGCCCGGCCCTGCCCAGATCACCGCTCCAGCCCCGTCCCCTCCTTCCCGGGATAGTCCTTCACCTGCGGCCCCCTCCCTAGTCAGGCTCCCTGCGGGCAGGGCCCCTGCCTCCCAGTTGACAGAGCGCAGGTCCGGGCAGCACCCAGGGAGGCCCCCCCTGAGTGGGAGCGGGCCGACCCCCGACCCCCGGGAAGAGCCGGGAGGGGCACCCAGGCCAGGCCAGACTCCGGCCTCAGGGCCTGCCGACCCCGGCCGCCACTTCACAGCGACTTCCGACTTCCGCTGGGAGAAACTTTGAGGCCCCGGGACAGAGCACGTGCCTGGGCGGGGCAGGGGGCACGTGGGGCAGGGGCGCACGTGAGTGGGCGGAGCCGGCCAGACGCATGCGTGGGGCAGGCGCCTGGGGGTCCCGGCGTGTGGTTGCCTCCCTGCGGCTGCGCTCATGGCGTCCCGGGGTCCTGAGGCTGCTGTTGGGGGGTGCAGGTGAGGACCTGGGGGGCGCTGGAGGGGCTCAGGCGGAAGGCCTCTGCTCAGGGGTGCCGGGGGTGGGGAACTGAGCTGCAGGTCCCCACCCGGCAGGACCCCCTGGGGCAGGGCACCGACCTCAGGCCCTGTGGGGGAAGGGAGGGCCGACGGGGACCCTGTCCAGCATCACCCCCACCCCTGCCCCGGCGGCCCCCCAAAGACGTCCATGAGGGCCCCAGGGTCCTGCGGCGTTTTCCGGGGTTCACGGAGCTCCGCGCTCTTGCGTGTCCTGGGCAGCGGCTCTTCCCCAGCCAGCGGCCAGGGCTGCAGTGAGAACCACGGCCAGGGCGCGCGCCCGCTCAGGGCGCCCCCGGAGCCTCCCGGCCCCGGCTCCGGCTCCGGCTCCGGCTCCGGCTCCGGCTCGGGCCTCGGCCTCCCGCGGAACGTGCTCAGCGAGAGGGAGCGCAGGTGGGTGGAGGATGGTCCCGGGCTTGCAGCGGCGTTGTGACGGGGGCGGCCGAGGACATCAGATTCGTGGCTGTGACGCGGGTGTGGGCAGCTGGAACAGGGATGTAGGGGCCATGCAGTCAGGGGGCAGTTAGCACGCGGCAGGCTGAGCAAGAAAACCCAAGGGAGGGGCTTCCCAGGGCCCACCTCTGCAGCCCCCTCTCTGACCGCAGTCCTGGGCTGCTCAAGGGTGTGCCTCTGGGGTCTCTGGTGGGGGGGTTTGGGGCGTGCGGGGGGGCGTCCAGGGCCCGGCTGGCCATGGCTGGTGCAAGCCTCTGGGTAGCTTGTGGCCGGCGACCCTGAAGGGCTCACATTGTTGGGAGAGCTGACCAGTGGAGGGCCTGGGCGGCTCCGAGGGGCGTTCGGGCAGCTGAGGTCCTTCCCCTGGCCAAGGCTAGGTGGGCTGACGGACACTGTTGCTTGTCTGGAAGCAGGAAGCGGATCTCGGTGAGCTGTGAGCGCCTTCGGGCCCTGCTGCCCCGGTTTGATGGCCGACGGGAGGACATGGCCTCGGTCCTGGAGATGGCGGTGCAGTTCTTGCAGCTTGCTGGCACCCTGGTGCCCAGCCAGGAGCCGCATGCTGTGAGTGGTGTTCAGGCCGCCGGGTCGCGCTGTGTGGAGGGGCCGCTGGGGGGCATCTCTCCCCCTCCCCCCCGCCCCGGGGGAGGGCAGCTCTGACCTCCCTTGCTCCCTGCGGGGCAGCCAGGGTGGCTGTGATTTCGGCTGGCGTTCTCTGCTTCTGCCAGTTCCAGCTGTCCGCGGGAGCCCCCGGGAACCATCTCGGTCCCCACTTCAGTCCCTCACATCCCCTCTGTTCCCTGTTTTGCTTTTCCGGGCTGGGGTCTGCGCTCAGGCTGAGCCTCTTGGACCCCCGCAGGGCAGCCCGTGACAGCCGACAGCCTGGTTTCCCATGTGCGTTGCTTGACCGCTGTCGTTTAGGTTGTTTGTTTCCATTTTAGGTTCTTGGTCCTTCCAAGGAGATGTGGCGCGAGTGGCAGAGGGATGTTACGCAGCAGGCCGCGTCGCGTCCGAGCGCTGCAGGGCCCCCAGACTGCGGCATGGGAGCCTGTGGCCTGACTGTGTTAGTGTCCCCTGGGTGGCTGGGGAGCCCGCGGGGGCAGCAGACGCAGACTGTTCAGGCTCCCCCTCTGTCTCTGTGTCACTAGGCCACGGGCTCCTCCCGGCTGTGTGACCGCGGGCGCAGGCGAGGGCGAGGCCCCGTCAGGGGTGGCCGAGGGGCCGGAGGGGCCGCCAGCCCTCCCTGGTAAGCAAGGGCGGGTCCCAGCGCGGATGGGGTCGGTGTTCTCGCCAGAGAGGGGACAGGGGCGCGCTGTAGGATGGCATGGGGCTGGGGGTCTGTTTATCAATAAGGGTTGGACACCTGTTGTGGTTCTCTCATCGTGACGCGCCTGCGTGTCAAGGTGAACCTCGGGGACCCCGTGCTGCCCTCAGCTGTGGTAAACACAGGTTAACGGGCGCCACCAGGGGCAGGGGTACAGCCGAGGTGCCCTGGGCTTCTCAGCTGCAGGCGGGGGCCGTTCTCGGCCTGTCCTTGTTGTTCTGTTCTCTGCCAGGGAGCAGGGTCCGAGCCTCTGCTCCCCAAGGACAGGCCCCCAGTCCTCCTTCACCTTGGGCCTCTAGGGGTCCCCGGGTCCCGTCCTCGTGCCTGCTGCTGGCCACTGTTGTGCCCGGCTCTCTTGAGCAGCCCCCACACAGCCTGGGCTTCTTGGTGCTCTCCTGATCCTTGTGTAATCCAGTGAGTCACGGGCTCTGCACGGGCAGGGCCCTTGTCCTGTGCCAGCCAAGCCCGCAGGGCATTGCTGATGACTGCCTCTGCCTCGTGCTGGACCCCGCACCCCAGCTATCTGTCACTCCTTGGGCACGAATGGCTGTGAGGGCCTTTAGGCCCCATGCGCGTGACTGCCCCGGGAGCCAAGGATGCCTTCTGATTGCCCGAACGTGCCCACGGAGCAGGGGAGGGGGCTTGCTGTCACCAGGGCTGGCGGTGGAGCTGGGGCCTCCAGAGAACTTTGGGAGCCACGGGCAGGGCGTGAGGGTGCAGAGGTCACATGGCAGGGAGCTAGATCTGAGGGAGGAGGCTGGGGTAGGGACTGTGGGCAGATGGGGTGGGGTTCCAGATCTGAGCCCCAAGGGCTGATCTGAGGCCAAGCAGGTGTTTTCTCTGAGAAGCTTCCGTGGCCCCAGGTGCCCAGCACTGCAGCCCTGGGTGTCCATCTCCGGGTCATCTGTCTGCCTCCTGCTTCTGAGCTTTTTTATCCCTGTGCCGGGAACAGCAGGCAGGGGCCGAGGGCTGCTGCCCGTGTGGGGAAGGCCGACCCGCATCTCATTTCTGCCGTAGAGCCCTGCAGCCTGCTGTCCCAGCCCCCAGGCCCAAGTCCCTCCAAGGCGCTGAGGCTGCCCCCACCCTGGCCTCCCCGTTTGTGGCAGCCACCCTCCCCCCTGGTGAGCGAAGAGGCTCAGAGCTGCCTGGGCCAGGCTGGGACCCCAGCGGAGGGGGCCGACTGTGTCGTGACACTGGACGCCAGGTGGGTGCCCTGCTGGGCGTTTACAGCAGTCCCACACGCCTCCTTCCAGTTCTGCTCACGCTTTGCCCGCCCCCACCCCTGGGAAGTCTGTCCCCCTCCCTCACTGTGCCTGGGCTCCAGCTGCCAGCCCAGGCCCGTTTGAGCCAGACGCCACCATGTGGCTTTCTGACGCGTTTCCGAAAACGTTGTCATGTTCCTCGCCGGTCTGTGTTTTGGCTGATAGTAAAGGAGTTTGTGTTTCATGAGCGTGCACCAGCTGGGGCGTGGGAAGGGAGTGTGGCAGAGGCAGGGGGTGGGGGGGACCCAGCAGAGGTAGGGGGACGGGCCAGTCCGTCCTCAGTGGGCAGGCTTAGGGTCTGGCAGGGAGGGAGGGGCACCCCGTTCATCCTGAACCTGAAGCCACCTTTGAGGTTCTGCACCTTCCTCTTGAGGTTCGAGGAGTGGGTTCACCTGGGATCACTCAGGGTGAAGTCTGGTCCCATTCAGGTCCGTGTCGGGATGTGACGTGGAAGACGGGACGTCCTACTTGCTGAACGCCGGTCCCGACTGGTGGCTGGGTGAGTGATGAGGGCCAGGCCTTGGGGCCTCAGCCAATCTGGATAAGGGGCTGGGCAGCTGGCTGGGATTAACGGGGAGATGTGAGCAGGCTCACACCAAGGTCCTGCTATCTGTTTCTGAGCCCCTATTTTCTCCCCGCTGGTGGTCTTCAGGGTCGTTGGGGTGGGGAACGCAAGGGGACGTGTGTGCGTGTGGAGTGTCTGTGAGCGTGGTGTGTGGAGCTGGTTGTGACTTCTCTGCTACTCGGGGTCTGTGCTTTTCTCTAAACTTCCCTGCAAGGGCACCTGGATGGGAGATGAGCAGAATGTTTGTGAGATTAGAGTTTTGTGAAACGGCATTGTGTCGTGCTCTGATGGGTCCTCCTGGGTCTCGAGCAGGGCCAGCAGGAGTGGGCTCGCCCACCTGTCATGGCCCTCGGGAGCCAAGGGCTTCCAAGCCGGGCAGGACGGAGGCGGGCCTGTTCTGCACCTTGACCCTACTGTGCCCGGCCCAGGCACCCAGGCTGATGTGTCCCATCTGCTTCCAGGGTCTCTGGAGGGCAGAGGTGCCAGTGCCCCTTCTCGGAGCACAGCCAGGAGCAGCCTGCTGGACAGGGCAGAGCCAGGCTTCCTGACAGACCCCGAGCCTGGCTCCCAGGAGCTCCCGGACGGCCCCCTGGAGCCATGGGGCTCGGATGTGGGCTGCCCCAGCCTGGCCCTGCGGGAGGAGGTGGACAGTATCTTCCCCGATTTCTTCCCCTGCTAGGCAGCAGGGAGAGCCCGTGTCTCACGTGTCTGTGTGGGGTGCTGGGAGGCTTCTTTTGGGTTTGGGCGGCCCCTGTGCTCTGCTGTGGCGAGGCTGGGGGGCCGCAGCGGGTGGAGGCCGAGGATTAAAGGCAGGGCGGCGCTCCTGCAGAAAGCGGGACTTCCGGAGCATCTGTAATCAGCGCCATTCACTGGGCAGATGGCACCGCTTCCTCTCAGAGCGCGGGCACCTGCCTGGGGTTTTGTTTCTGCGACGTTCTTGGCCTTGCGGACTCCCTAAATAGCCCTGCAGCCTGGGGCGGGCTCCGGGGGCTGAGAGTTCTGTGTTCCCAGCCTGCTCCCCGGAGAAGCAGGCGTCGGACCCCACCTCTCACGCCTCTCACCCCTCACCACCTCTCACAAGGCTGGTCTGGGCTGTGCGGCTCTCACGGCCCAGGGGTCTGTCGGGGGAGGCCATGGTGCTGTCCGCCGCAGCCAGGGCCCCGAGGGAAGGCTGGCCTCCGCTTTCGAGATGGGGACCTCTGCACTCCCCTCTCAGGGGCCGTGGGGGGGCCTGGGGCAGAGGCCACTTGGTGTCAGCATCTGGACCCTTCTCCTGGCAGGCACAGCTCCAGTCCCAGCTGCTGCTGACCGCTGGGATCTGGGGAAGGCCTGGGTTACCGGGAGGGGCATCCCAAGCCCCCATGGTCGAGTGCGGCTGACCCTGCCCTGCATCTCACCACTTGGCAGCCACAGCAAAGGCGGGTGTCCGTCTGTGCCCCCGGCTGGCCGGGGCCTCACTATGCTTCTGCTCATCCCCTTCTGGAGACGCTGGGCTCCAGACACCCCTGTGACCCTCCAGGCCAGCAAGTGCTCCAGGAGCCAGGGGGTTTTTTCTCCCCAGCAGAGTAGGCTCTCCTGACTGTGAGTCCTGAGCCCCCTGCCCAGGTTGCCTCCCCGCACTTACATGCATTTCCATCTCCGCAGCCGGAAAGGTCCATTCATTCTGTGAGGCACTGCAAACGGGTGAGGAGCAGCTGGTGTGGGGTCGAAGCGCTGGCAGCGTGAGCCCTCGGTGGGGCTGGAGGGGAGCCAGGCAGCGGCTGCGGGGAGGGAACCTGGGGGAGGCCAGGTGCCCACGGGGGCGGCTATCGCCCCTAGACCCCAGTGCTCAGGACGTCTGTGCTGCTCGTGTGCATGCGTTTATGGGCATTGATGCTGGTGTGCACACACGCGATTGTGTGTGGTTCTCGAGTGTAGGCCTGTGCCTCCCCTTGGCAGGGTGGGACGCTGCAGGGGCCCTGTGGTCAGCCCAGCACCCTGAACCCCGCTGTGGGTGACCCTGCTGTGTGGCTGCTGTGTCAGGGCCGAGGCAAGCGCCTGGGTCCTGCCCCTGTGAGTTTCTGGCTCCCTGAGCCCAGAGGGGGACCTGGGGTGGAATCGCTGAGCCCCACTTGGGAGCAGGTCTGTCTCTGCTGGGGTTCGCTGCAGGGCTCCATGGAAACCGCAGCTGCCTCTGGTCAAGCTGACCTAGAACAGTCTGGCTCTGAGCCCCCGGCTGGCCACTTGTGCTCCCCACCCCCACACTGACCTCAGGTCAGCACCCAGTGAAGGAGATCAGGAGCCCCAGCCGAGGCCCTGGAGAACAGAGATGAGACCCTGCCCAGCCCCAGGCTGTGGGGGATGAGGCCCTGTTTCAGGCGGCAGGCCTGCCTCATCTTGAGCCCCCGGAGGGGGCACTTGGAGGCCTGGTGTGGGCTTGGGGGTAAGAGCAGTGGGCGACCAACAATGTCTGCTCCTCCCGCCTCCCCCAGTGGGAGAAGGGTGCCCTGGAACCAGCATTCACCCCTGCTGGGGCCACGTGATCCCACGGCCCCTGCTCCACAGGCCGTAGGAGTGTGGGCACAGAGCCCCATCCCCGAGCTGGCTGGGGCCTGGCCTCCCTCCTGCGGACGGTGACATGCAGGGGAGGGGCAGGCAGGGCTCAATGGCAGAGCCCCCAGGTGAGCGGGAGGGGAGAGGGGCTGCCGCTGGGCCTGCTGGGGGCTTGGTTGGAGCTGGAAGGAGCTGCAGGGCCCAGGGGACAGCCTGCTTCTCATCCATCGTCCTGCTCTCCAGCCCTTTGTGACCCGAATTCAGCTCTCAGCGGTGGCACACTCCTACCTGCGTGTGCTCGAGGGTGGGTTTGGAAAGCCGTTGGCTGGTGACTTCGGGCTTGCTCTGGGGATTTGGGGCTGGCTGGGGGGCTTCAGCACAACTTCCCCCCCCAGCTCTCAAGGTGACCAGCTTTCCTCCCCACTGCCCCCACCACGAGGTTTGCCTGGAAGTAGGACACACAGAAGGGACATGGCCCCGCAGGACCCCGGACACCCTCAAGCCACACCCTCAGCCCACACTCCCCTTGGTTTGGGACATCTTGGAGGGGCTGTGCCCACGGCTTGGTGACAGCCGGCCATTGGGCTGAGTGCTGACCGCTCACCACCCTCAGTCCGCCCCTCCCCCTGCCCACTTTCCTCTCCGTCCCCTTCCCTTTCCCCACTGCTCCTCTTGCTCCATGGGCCTCGCGGCCAGTGTGGTCACCATGCACTGGGGTCTGGGGCGGGGTGTTCAGTTCTGCTCAGTGACCTCGTCTAGTCCCCTGGCCACATGGGTCCTGCTGGAGGACTGGGTGCTCCACTGCTGGGGAGGAGGTGACGTCCCGGGGCCCCTCCTTTCCCCCCAGGCTCTGATCTTCTCTTGGCAGGACAGGCATGTCCTCCATCTCCCATCCCAGGTGACCAATGAGTGAGCGAGAGGAAATCCTCCGGGGACCCTCGCTTGACTGGCCAGGACTCACTGTCCCCCCCCCCCCCACTCACCCATACAGACCTAAGGGAGCCAGAAACCTGCTCGGCACAGCTCCAGTCCCGCCCTTGTTCGCTGGCGGTCAGGACACTTCGTCATCCCCCAGTGGGCCCTGCTGTCCCCCAGCCCATCACCTGAGCATGATGGGGTGCTCATGGCTGAAAGGGGGCCTCCAGGTCTGCTCACAGCCAGGTCCCATGCCCTTTGCTCAGAGGATGTCAGACTGGTCCCTCCACCCTTCTTGCTCCCCTCCCTGTGTGCTGGCAGGGCATTCGAGTTGTGGGGGCAAGATGGGCTGGGCCTGTCCTGGAGAGTAGCAGGCGGTGGGGCTGGGGGCTCCGGGGTGAGTGCAGCTTGGCTGGCATGAGGAGGAGTGAGGAGACAGGTGCCCCCAGACCGTGACCCAGACAGGCGTCATAGGATGGGCCAGGGGTCAGCGCTACCCCAGGATGAGCATTGGTGAGAGAAGAGATGCAGAGGTGGGATGCGGGAACAGCCGGGCGTCTGGGGAGCCAAGGAGAAGGAACTCGTTGCCCCTGGACGGGGGGAAGCAGGAGAGGATGGAGTTGTTGACCTGCTGGGGACCCGAGGCCTGGGGCCACTGAGGCGGGCAGCCACCGCACGGCTGGGGCTGAGGAGGTGGCTCCGCTGTTGGGTCTTGCTGGAAGAGATGAGCTGGAAAGGCCCTTGATGGGTGCAGGTGGGGGCGTGGGCTTCTGATGGAGGAGGCTGGGGTGGGGAGCGCAGAGGAGGCCGGGCAGGGAGGACCCCTGGGTGCTGGGGGTGGCCTGGGGGTGGGTCCCGGGGGCTGGGAGCCTCATCCCAACTACGGGGGTGGGAGGTCCCCTCTTCTGACTGCCACACAGACAGCTCCCCTTCATGCAAGGCTGACGCAGGCCTTGGTGCTGGACGGTATGGCCTGCCCTGAGAGACTCCCTCGAGGGACTCTTGGCCGCTGGCAGGAGCCCCCTGGTCTCGGCCGGGGGGTGGGCTTGATGGATGGCTCAGGGGTGGTGGCCCTGGGGGAGGACAGGCCTGTCCGCTATGGGGCAGGGAGTCTGCGTGCAGCTGGGCGCCAGTGGAGGGGAGCCTGGGGGCCTTAGGTGTGCATCAGAGGGGGCGGCGGGCATGCACCTGCCAGGCCTGCACAACTCAGGGAGGAGGAAGATGCAGCGGGCAGCATCTCCTGCTGCCTGCCCAGTGGCTGTCCCTGCCCCCAGGGTGTCCACCACCATCGTTTAGCAGACATACACATGTGTGGCCAGAAGGGGCTCCTACGCCGGGACCAACCTGGATTGGCGCTGCTTGCTGGCTCTGCCCCCGCGAGACTTACTTCTGTCCCTGCCAGTCCAGGGAAGCCCCAGGACTGAGGGGACCAGGTTGCCCTGGGGTCTGGCCTCGCTGACTTCCTGTGTTGTGTGCGGTTGTCCCTTCTGAACGGCACCCTGGGAACTCCTAGCAGCTTCCCCCCACCGTGTGGACGTGACCCTGTGGTGAACTTGGCTCACCAGGAGGGGAGGGTTCCCATCTCTGACCCCTGCGGCCCTGGCCCCGTGTGGTCACCAGTCAGAGCCCCCCCCACAGAGCACACTCGGTCTCGGAGCGGCAATCTTTTATTGGACACCCAGGAAAGGTCTCCAGGAACGGGGAGCTTCCTGGGGGGATGGGAACAGTTGAAGGGCTCCTTGGGTCAACTGTGAACTTTTGGTCCTTCGAGGGGGCAGCTCCTGTGAGTGAGAGGCGGCAGGGTGGGTTCAGGGGTGGGGACGGGTGGGGCGGATCCCGCACTGCCCTGGGCTCTGCCCCCGGGTCGGGGGCTGGGGAGGTCTGTCTGTGAGCAGGACCTCATCCCTGGTCCGCTCGGCCATTTCCCTCCTCCTCCAGACTGGCCCTGAGCCTCTCGGCAGGCCCCCCAGTGCCCCAGGCTGGCCCTGCCCCCGTCAGTGTTTGGGGGCCCTGTGGGCATCTCCACCTTGGTCCTGCCCAGCAGAACCAGCAGCTTGAGTCCACGCCGTCAGCCCCCAGCTGCACCCCACGGCTGGCGTAGCCAGGGCTCAGTGTGTGTGCAGCGGCACTTGCCCCTCATCGCCCCGGCCTCGGGGGGTCCCTGTGCCACAGCCCCTGCAGGGTCAGAGGTCACTCACCTGGGCCCAGCGGCCTGCCTACTGTCGGGCACGCAGGCAGTGGTCTGTGAAGAGGAGTGCGGGTTGCTGAGCGGGGGTCTGAGCCGTGCCCTTCCAGCCTCCGGGTCTGGGGTGGGGGCGGGCACTTACCCATTCGGGTCAGGTTGATGATGTTGGCCGGGCTAATCCCGTGGCTTTTGCAGTAATTCCTAAATGTCTGCATGATGTCACAGCTCGCGGTAGGGGTCCAGCCTGCAGACACAGCAATAGGGGCTGTCCCTCTGGCAGGTCATTTGGGACAATGGGCAGTGGGGTTCTGCGAGCTTGGAGACGACCCTGGATTTTCAGGGTGCAGGCAGGGTTGTGGGGACGAGCTGCTGTGACCAGAGTGGGAGGGGTGTGCCCAGAGGGCCCCATGCCAGGCCAGAGAGGAGGCAGGGGGCCCCACAGAGTGACACCCGGCCCTTGGGTGGGGTCCGGCCTATCCTCGGAGCCCCGGTCCTTGCTGTTCCTGCCAGTGATGCCTTTGTTTACTGCACGTCAGGATAAGGGGCCGGTGTCTGGTGCTTGGCTTGTTTCAAGGCCAGCAGAGCGACCCAGACGTGTTTGGGAAGTACCGTGGGGACACAGGTGAAAGTTCGCTGCCCCCTGCACTGCGGCCCCAGCCCCAAGAACCCAGCACCCGCAAAGCAGAAGCAAGCAGCAGGAGGGGGCGGTGGTGCCTGCCTGCCTGGCTGGTGAGCCGCTCCTCGCCCTCCCCAAACGTCGCCCTGCTCCGGGGCCGGCAGTCCGCCCCCCCCCCACCCCCCCCCACCACACGCTGAATGCTGAGCTGGAATTCCCGGCCTGGGTGTGGCCAGTTTCTCCTGGATATTTGGACCTCACCCCACTGGCCCTGTAGGTCTGGGGGCCCAGCATGGGGCCACGCACTGAATCAGATCGTCTTCATGCTCCCTGCGTGGCTGGATTGGGTCCCCCTGAAAGGTGTGGGCAAGTCCTGGTTCCCAGAACTTGGGAATGGGACCTGCTTTGGAAGCAGGATCTTTGCAGGTGTGGTAAGGGTCTTAGGACGAGGTGATGCTGGGTTCGGGATGGGCTGGAAAACCAGTGACAGGTGTTCTTTTATGGGAAAGGGAAGGGAGGCTTGAGAACAGAGGAGAAGCCCCGTGGGGACGGGGGCAGAGCTCAGGGACGCCGGGGTCCCCAGGAGCTGGAAGGGGCAGCAGGTGGAGGGGGCCGAGCCCCTGCCAACGACTCTGCTGCTGACCCTTGCCCACCTCTGGAGACTGGCCAGTGGAGCCCAAACAACAGCCCTTAACTCTGGACCCGAGTGAGGTCGCCGGCCTGTTCCTAAATACGGACATTTCCCCAGCCGCCGTGTCTGGACGCAGCCACGTCATGCCCAGGATGCCGTGGTCCCTGAGGACAGCAGTGAGGTGTCACAGCTAACACACAGACCCCCGTCTCTTACCTGCTTTTCTTGTTTGTGGGTCTCCGTGGCCCTGTTGGCCTCAGGGAAGCAGATGCTTCTACAGCCTGGGGGCCGGCTGGCCAGGAAGACCACCGGGGCCCCGCTCAGGTGGGAGGCGGCGCAGCATGGGTTTTCTCCAGACTTTACTGTCTGTGATGCTAAAGGAGGCTTATCTGAGCTGCTGGCCTGTTAGGTCCCCCTGTTGGCCTAGCACCTTACTACGTTCCTATCCCCCCCCCCCCGCCCGTGGCCCTGTGGCTGCCGGGCTCCCCGCTGTGTCCTGTTGGCTGGGGGAGGAAGGCACTTACTGAGGAGGTTCACCACCACCGTCTCCTTTCTGTGCCAGTGGTTGTGGATGCAGAAGATGAGGAAGTGAGAGGGGTCCACCTCCTCTAGGAAGATCATGTTGTGGCCAGCATCTGCGAATCTGGGGCCCGGGGTGGGAGGCAGGTGGTGCAGGCTTCCCCATGGGGCCAGAACTGGGCCCTGGGAGCCCTCCTGTCCCTCCACGGCCTTAGACAACTTGGTGCTCATGAGCAGTCGGGCCCCAGGAAGGGGCAGGACCGGGTGTGGGTGGCGTCCCAGCAGGTGAGCTCCTGGTCACACACCGCTGGGACTCCCAGGGACTCCCCGCTCACAGGCTGGATGACGCTGACCCTTTATACTTACATTTCAGTGTGTACTGAAATTTCTTTTTTGTTTTATTTGCTATCATTATAATCGGGACACACATGCCCTGTATCCTGGGAGAGGATGATAAGATTCCTTGGGACTCTGCGTCCAGAAGAAGTGCCCACGGAGCTGGGTGGGGCTTGGTCACACCAGACGTTGGACATGTGTGTCCCATCCCAGGGCAGCGAGCCCCAGCCCTGTGTCACCATGTCCCCCGCGCTCTCCAGTGTCTGGGACATGGCCGTGGGGCCGACCGGGGATGGGGCACGGGGCTCCCCTAGACCTTGGCCCTGTCTGGCACCCTCTTCCCAGACTTACCTCCTGTAGAGATGGAACTCTATGGTCTTGAGGGTTACGTGGGTTTTGCGGATGAAGAACATCATGTGTGAGTCCTTCCACAGGAGTTTTGGTTCGTCAGAAGCCTGGGCTATTGAGAACCAGTCACCGTTGACCTGCCGAGCAGAGGTGGGCGTGCTGGTGTGGAGGGAGCAGCTGGGGCTGGTGGGCGCCGGGCCTGTCCCCCACCTGCTGCCCCCAGCCGCCACCTTCTCCCGCTCCGACGCCTGCAGCGGCTACCATATTCTCATCGATGTTGGGGTCCTGGGGGCCCGTGTGCAGGACGTGGGGGCCCCCGAGCAGAGCTAGCACCAGCCCCAGCCACGGGGTGTTCATGGTGCCGCAGGAGTGGCCGAGGGGTGACTGGCGGCACCTGGGCGTCCAGAGCCTGCGGCACTGGCCCTTTTGTGCGCTGCAGGAAAGGGCTTCTGCCACGTGGCCGGCTGTCATGGGTTCCCTCCTGCCCACAATGACCCTCTGTTGACACTACCTCCAACAATGGCCACTTGGCCGTTTGTCCACAAAGCCCCTGCCCAACCCGTGCTGACTGTCACGCGGTTTCCCAGAACCATAGCCGTGTGCCTGGCTGCTTCCAGGATCCGCGAGTCCCCGCTGGGCGCCGACCTCCGATCATCGAGTCATGGAGCTCCGGACGCGGCTGCCCTGGGAGGCTGTGACGTCTCCTCGTGACAGCCCCCCGAACGGCTGAGTGCTGGGTCGTGGTGTCCAGGGCCTTGGCAGGGGATCCGAGGAGGCTGGAGCGTGCATGTCCCATGCTGCCGCACTGGGGCTCTGGGGGCCGTGGCTGCTCTGGGAAATGCCTCGCTGCTCGGCGCCTCTCCTGGAACCACCCATCTGGGCAGAGCAAGGCGAGGCCTGGGGCCAAGGAGAATGGGAACGGGCCGCGGGCAGCGGGCTGAGCGGGGGTGTAGCCCATCTCCACTCTGGCCTGTTTCCAGAGCCTCCCTGCTGCAGGGTGACCTGAGCTGGGCCAAATTCGTCTGCTCAGAGACCCCCCAGAGCCCACGGGAACAGAGCGGGCCAGTGCAAGCGCAGGTTACCGTGTCCCCCACGGGCTGGGGGGGGCCTCAGGTCCTGAGCCCCAGCGTCCTCATTGTCGACGTGGCAGTGATGACTACCCACCCGCCCACTTCTTGGCTGCAGGGCTCCTTGGAGGTGTTCATGGGGAGGTTTCCCCCGCCCCACCTCTGCCAGGTGCCTGCACCCCCACCAAGGCCGGTCACTGTGCTGCGTCCCCATGCTCACCCCTGCCCCCTGTGGTCTGTGCTCAAGACAGTGGTGCCACGTGGATATCAGAACCGGGCAAGGACTGTCACGAGGAAGGAAACCTTACAAGTCAGACTCAAGACATAAGATAAACCCAGCAATATGTGGAAAGGGTGATGTATTAAGGCCTTGTAGGGTTTGATCCAGAAATTCAAGGTTGGTTATTGAGAATCAGCGTATTTCACATGCAGAGTGGTGGGAAAGATCGTATGAGCACCACGTTAGCAGCAGGAAGGGATCTGATGAGACTCAGCAATATTTGTGATAAAAACTCATACTGCTGTCGACACAGAAAGGAACTGATCTGTTTGAAGGGGGGTTGCCAGGTTCCCCCAACAGTCCTGCCTGAGCGTGAAGCGTGGAAAACTTCCCTGGTGGGACCGTGGACGTTGTCACCACTGTGTTGGACACGGCACTGGCCCTTCCCGTAAAGGGACGGAAGGGAATACGGGGGAGAGGTTGACGAGGAATGTTACTGAGGTCATGCGCAGATCACCTGCGGTTAAGTTCGTCATGTTGGAGGGTTCAGGAAGGCGAGTGGCCCCAGGATCTGTACACAAAAGGCACCGTTTCTGAGTGTGAGCAATCATAATTAGGATAGGAACTTGAAGAGGCTTTATTTGCAATTCAGAAAAAAAATCAAGTAACCAGAAATAAATCCAACAAAAAAATTGTGCAGACCTTCTGCCCAGAAAACTATCAGCTAGTACGAAGATATTTAGATGAACTGAATAAATCACATACCGTGTAAACGGGTTAGAAGTCTCAGTACTGCAATGTCCACTCTCTCCCTGGGATCCACAGGATCCTAGTCAGAATCCCAACGGGATGCGTGGCGTGTGGTCCCCACGTGCCAAGACGCTCCCACCGTTCAGTTTGGTGGAAGTCGCTCCAGCAGACTTGGGTTCTTACTGCAGAGTTTTAGTGATGAAGTCTCTGTGGTATCGGTGCAAAGCTGCGGAAGAAAACACACACACCCTCCCACGAGGGGGCCCCGCAGAGAAACAGGGTAAAAGCGTTCTTAGGACTGGAAGCTGGATGCCCTTCAGGACGAAAATGAGCGTGGGCCTGCATTATACCCGCACAAAAATAAATCCCGGCAGGGCGCTGAGTGGTGTCCCGCCCCAGAGCTGGGTGGAAAGTTCTATCCCCGGGACCTCAGAATGTGACCTTCTTTGAGATTGGGTCTTTGCGGGGTGGCCAACCCAGTGTGACTGATGTCTTTATAAGGAGGGGAGGTTTGGACACAGACGCTTGGAAGACGGCGTGAGGACCACCACGGGACAGAAGACAAAGCAGAGGTTGCAGGCTGCGGCCACAAGCCAGGGCGTGCCGGCAGCCCCAGAGCTGGAAGGGGCCGGAAGGTCCAGTCTCCCCCTGGAGCCTCCAGAGGGGGTGCGGCCCTGTGACCGCGGATGGGGGCCTTCGGGCCTCAGAATGCGGAGAGCACAGCTCTTGGCTGGTTCCGCCCCATCTGTGATCCTTTATTATAGCAGCTGCAGGGCACCCATACGGCAGGATGGGGGGCAAGTCCCGGCAGGAACAGGTGGCCCGCCCAGAGGGGGATCTGCAGAGCTCAGGGAAGGGACTGGGGCTAAGGTGTGGGAGGTGGGGGAGGGGTCAGCCAGGGGAGGGCTGAGCGGGAAGCAGCTGTGGGGCCTGCTGTGGGGCTGGCCGCAGGCAGGGCCTTGGGGAGGGACGCAGCAGGGGCTGCTGCAAATGCCCCAGACTCTGGCTCCCGTCTCCTGCGGGGCCTCCCTTCTGTGGATCCTGCAGGAAGCCACCTGTTGCTGCAGCTGTAGGGACGTGGTTGTGGGCGGAGAGCGGGTCTGCAGGAAGAAGCGGAGTGTCCCATACGGTGGACTGTCCATCTGGATGTGAGAGGTAAATGGCCAAACCTCTGAACCAGAGGAGGACTGCAGAGCACGTCCTACAGCCTCAGGGAAAAAGAGCCTGCAGAGACGGGACAGAAAAGGCAGGATCCCTTAGCGAAAAGCCCGCTCAGCTGGACTGTGAGGAAATGGAGAACCTCTGTTCACTGGAAGACAAGGGGTGAGAATGCAGCCACAGGGTGACAAAGATGGATTATCTCCATTACCAGCCAAGGGCCCTTCTCTGGAATATATAAGGAACACATATCAAAGGAACAAAAAAGCACTGATGGAGAAATGGGCAAAAGACGCTACTTGACAAAGAGGCGACCTGACGGCTCAAAGCATGGAAGGGTGTGCAACCTCATTGGTAACCAGGGAAGTGGAAATTATATGAGATTCTCGACACCTCCTGCCCCTAGCGCCCCAGAATGGCTGGAAATAAAATGACCACACCAGTAGTAATGAGGATGGGAACCAGCATGAACTCGGATGCTCTGCGGCAGGGAGGTCAGTGGGTCTAGAGCCCTCAGAAGGCCAGTTGCGCGGCCTGCCAGAGCCCCTGGACATGGCTGATGCTCTGCTAGGTATGTCCCCGTAGAGATGTGTGCCCACAGGTCCCCTGCATCCCAACGCTCTCCACTCCGAAGTCCAGGGACGGAACCATGGTGCTGGCTGTCCTCGGGAGGGCGGGAGGCGTCTGGTGCTCACATTTCACAGCTGCCACGGCGACCCGCACCCCACAGAGCAGCCACCACCCGCCAGAGCCCCCCGGAGTGCCAGGCGCCTCCCCAGCCTGCTGGCATGAGAGGGGCCCCCCAGCCATGCCTATGAGGACACGGGGTGTCGTCGGAGTCCCTCCTGTTGTGGGCACTCTCTTACCTTTGTTTTGAATGAAGAGGTGCAGGGGAAGGCTCAGGGAGGTCACGTGCGGGGGCAGCACGAGCCCTCCTGGGGGTGCAGGTGGAGCGAGGCGGGGAGCCCGCCCAGGCCCCTCGGGGAGCAGCTCTTGGGGTGATCGCCGAGGCTGCCCCTGCCACTGTCCCTGCTGTGCTCAGCATGGGCACCCAGGCATTTCAGGGGCGATCAGCCGTGGGGCAGCACGTGCTGGTGCTGACCCCACAAACCAGGGGGAGGAAGGCAGTGGCGGGCAGCCCTCCCCGGGACGAAGGGGTGCTGCGGTGGTGGCCATCCTGTGTCCCAGGGTTTAACTCTGCAGCTTGTTTTCGGTCACACTGCTTGCCTGGTGGGGGCCGGCGGGGGCCAGCAGGGGCCTCCTCGGGGGTGACCTCAGTCCTGTCACCTGGCCACCTGGGACCTTGCTGGCTGCATGGCAGAGGGAAAGAAAGTTTGCGGACAGCAGTCTTTGTGAGTCACTTGGGCAAACTGACTGGGGACGCCCAGAACTGGGAGAACTGGAGTCTGGGTTTGGGGGGCACCCTCCATGCCTCGCAGAGGACCTTTTGATAGAAACAGGGCAGTTGGCTCATTGCTTGGAGGTTGAATGCAAGAAAGGGAACTCGGTCACATTCTACTCCTTCAGGGAGAGGCCCCCTGCCTCCTGGAAGGAGTGGGGGTGAGCAGGGCCATGGAGGTGGGGTTGGGCTTCCAAGACACTCCCCAGATTGAGAGTCTGGAAGGCCAGGGTCTTGGGTTCTGTGTTTCGATTTGGAGAGCGTTTTGGGGGGCGTATTCTTGCACGATACTGGCTACTGCCTTTAGGACCCCTCGCTTCTTGGGGTCTTTACCCCCCAACTTCGGAGTGGCTGCCCATGTGTCTCTCTGTGACCTGTGGTTGCCCATCTCCTTCCCACTCCCCTGAGATCCTGGTGGGGGTGAGGAGGCCCACTTGGCGCAGATTGGGCTTCAAGATCTCTGCAGCTCCAGGAGCAAAGAGTGGGGGCCCGGGCCCGAGCTGAGGTGCTGCAAGTGGCCAAGGAAAAGTCCTTTGCCGGACGCCTGGGCTGGGGTCCTCCCTGCTCAGGAATGGCCATGTTCTGACAGGTGGGCGCTGAGGACCCTCACCTGTGCCCCCCATACAGGTGAGCACTGGCCCCTCCTGGCAGAGTTATAGGGCATGCACAGCTTTCCTGAGTGGGGCTGAATAGGGTCTCCCCAAAATTCATATCCATCCAAACCTCAGAATGTGACCTTATTTGGGGGAAGTGTCTTTGCAGATGGAATTAAGGTAAGGCTTGACATGAAATCATGCTGGATTAGGGTGGGCCCTGAATCCAGTGACGGGTGGAGAGACAGAGGCTCACATGTGACACGGGGGGATGAGCCAGGTGAGGTGGAGGCTCGCAGCAGCAAGCCGGGGACACGGGCCCCACCAAGCCCGGGAGAGGCAAGGGGCAGGTTCTCCATCAGAGCCTTGGAAGTGCTCGGTGCCGCGGACACCCGGGGCTTGGCTCTCTGGCCTCCAGACTGGGGGCGGGGGAGAACAGTTCAGTTGTGTGTGGTGGCCCCAGGAGGCTGACCCACTGGGCTTGTGCTGGGTCGGGCTGCACGTGCCCCACGTGCCCCTCGTGTCGGCTCGCCGAGCTTTCTCTTGTTTTTATACATGCAGAGATGAAGTGGGCAGATCACTCAAGGTCATGCCGTGAGCGACGGTGACAAGTTAGGCCCCCACCACTGTCCCTGCCTTGCTCCGCGGCTCAGCTGGCTGCCTCCGTCCTCATTGTCAATCCCAGGCAGGCTTCCTGGCCAGGCTAGCGTGCTTCTGGAAAACTGGCTCCCAGCCACCCTTGTGTCAGTGGCCCCTCGAGGAAGTCACGGGCACCTCGCCCCGTCTCAGACCAGAGCACAGCTGCAGTCCAGACGTGGAGCCTTCAGCCCCCGTTGCCCTGCTCTCTGCCTGGGCATCCTCATCGGGGACCCGACAGTGAGTGCCCCTCCCAGAAAGGTCCTTCCCGGCCAGGCCCCCGGCAGCAGTTACTGTCCCCCGGGGCCTAGGGCGGCCGCAGCAGATGGCACGTCAACAGAGGTTCCCGAGATGCTAATTTGCAAAAATAAGAGCTGGTGTCCTAGTGGCCTCTTCCTGGAACCAACTGGTTCCGAGGCCTCTGGCCTGGGACCAGCAGGTCACACGCTTGCGTTCTTTGTCCTCGTGGCAGGTGTGGGGATTGGCGTCTTTGTCCTTGTCCCAGGGCCCAGGTGACCTCAGTCAACTGTGGGCGCTGGCCGCGCACTTTGTGTCCATGTGTCCACTCTGCATCATCTGCCTTCTAGGCTGTGCGGAGGTCACTGCGCCGGGGCAGGACCGGGAACGCGGGGCAGCTGCTAGCTGCGGAGGGTCACAACCCAGCTCCATGGGAGCCCAGGGGGCTGATGCCTGGGGAAGGGGCTCAGCCAGGGGCTGGCCGTGGCTCTCCTGCAGGTGGTCACTGCAGTGGCCCTGCACTTTCAACCCCTGGGGCTCTCCCAGCCCCCCATCTTTTGGGCGAACGGAATCCAGAGCCCTCAGGCGCCCTTCACTCATCCTGCCCTGCAGGGCTGCCGAGTGTCACCCGCCCGCCCGCCGTAAGCCCGGGCTCGAGTCTGCAGCTGGGTAACCCCCCTCTAGTGAGGCATCTCGGGATGGGGGGTACGTACGCTGCACTTGCCGGCCATCCTCCCAGAGTGACTTCTGACACTGCTCTGTCCTTGAAGCACGTGCACACCCACAGGGCGGTAGTGCCACTGGCCCGGTGGGCATGTCCGGCAAAGAAGCTGGACGTTAGCTTTTCATTATGAACACTTACCACCAAGATGCAGCGTGGCTCCCGTGGTTCAGCCAGCCTGGTCGCTGAAGCAGCTGTCTCAGGCGATGCTAGTCTTCCCGCGCCCGCCCCACCACCGGGCACCCCTGCTGGAAGCAGAAAGTGGAAGCACCTCCTCCCACCCACCGTGCGTCCCTAGCACCTTATTTTTCATTTTGTCTGTTTTTGGAGTTGAGAAAAATGGTGTCCTACAGAGCACACGTTTTTGTATCCAGTTGTTTTTGGTGAAATATTATGTTTGTAAGTTTCACCCACGTGACTTTTGAAACGAATTTATTTTTATTGCGATCGCATCTACATCACAGAAGATCCGCCCTCATAACTGTTTGAAGCACACAGCTCCGTGGTGCTGGGTACACGCACCGGGGTGGGCAGCCGGCCCCGCCATCCGTCTTCAGAACTTTCTGCTCTTCCCAAACTGGAACTCTGTCCCCAGGCAGCACCCCCTGTCCCCCGCCCCAGCCCCCACCGCCCGCTCTATCTCCATGAATACGACCACGCTAGGGGCTGCACATAAATGGAGCCCTACGGGATTTGACCTTTCGTGGGCTGGCTTATGTCCCTGAGCAGAACGTGCTTAAGGCTCCTGTGTGTCCTGGCATGTGTCAGAATGTCCTTCTTCCATGCCGTGTGGTGTTTATCCGCTCCCTGGTCCGTGGGCGTTGGGTCGTCTCTACCCTCTGGCTGTGCTGAGTCATGCTGCTCACACGTGGGTGTCAGAGTCCCAGCTTTCAGTTCTAGCGGGGGTTCTGCCCACAAGTGGAATTGCTGGGCCACGGCGTGGTTCTGGACTTCATTTGTTGGGAAACTGCCACTGTTTCCCACGGCAGCCTCACCATTTTACGTTCCTGCCGGTAGCGGGAGTGTGTGTGTGTGTCCGTGAGTGTGTGTGATGTCATAACCACCTGCAGGTGTGTGGGGTCCTTGCTCACGGCTGTGGTCCACGTCCCCTGTAGGATTGTGTTGGTTTATTTCCCCCCACATAGCATCCTGTGTGGGGCCGGCCCGCAGGTCATCCGTCTGCTCTGCTCTCAGTGGACATTTTGGGTTCCTTCTGGCTTTGGGCTGTTACCTGTCCAGGTCTTTTGGTAACTTGTAATCCCATTTATTTAGGTGCTAAATACAAAATAGTACTAAATGCTAAACAAATACTCTGTACTAAATACTAAATAAAACCTAGTATTTCCTGAAATGTTGAGGAGCAGAATTGCTGGGTCATGAGCAGGTACGCTTCCAGTGTTATTAAAAACTCCCCAAACTCCCCCAAGTACTGGGCCACGTTGCGTCCCCACCGACCACATTGGAGAGTTCTTGCTTCACATTGTTGTCAGCCTTGGATGAGTCAGCCCTTAATTTTAGCTGTTTTGTGGGTGGGAAGCGGCAGGACACCTTGGCTTTGCTTAGCGTCTCTGATGACTCACGATGCTGAGCACCTTTCCGTGGACCTGTCGGCCACGCACATACACGTCTTCTTTTGTGAAGTGCCTGTTCCCCTTTGCTGCCTTTTTTTTTTTTTTTAATTGGGTGGTTTGCTTTTTGCTGTTGATTTGTTGGAGTTCTTTAGAGATCCTGCCTGTGAGCTCTGCTGGATGTACGTAACTTGATTTTTTTCCCCTTAAATTGCAGTATGATCGACCGTTCCGTGGAAAAAATTTAGCAACAAAAGAGAAAAAGGATTCGTCTTGCATGATTTCGATTCTCTGAAATGTGCTGAGGCTCGTACGTTGTGATGCAAGCCCTGGTGTGTGTGGGCCAGGGGCGTCGATGCCCCGTGCCCCCGAGGGACAGGTGCTCTGTGTGCCGTGCTGAGCGTGGTGTTCCGTGGATATGCCCTCAGTCATTCCTACTCACATCTGTATCTGTGTTTGCTCTGTCTCCCTGTCCCTGCCGTTACTGCGGGGATGGCAGGTCCCCGTGTGGACATGACCTTATGTGGAACAGTTGTCTTTGTGGATGGGAGTGCATTGGGCATCCTGGGGGTGGGGCGGGTGTTCCTGGATGACTCGCTAGGCTCTAAACGGAACTGCAAGGGCCTGTAGAATGGAAAAGCAGTGGGATATTTGACACAAAAGGAAGAATTTGTCTGTGGCGGGGGGGGTTTGACGACGCTTTGCTCCTGGCTTGAAGGAGGAGAAAGGGCCACAAAGGCAGAAATGCCGCTCTAGAAGCAGGTAAGGAAACGGATCCTCCCGGGAGCCTCTGGAGGGAGCGTGGCTCTGCTGGCCCCTTGGCCAGAGACCGACCTCGGACTTCTGACCTCCAGAGGTGGGCAGAGGTGCCCGAGGTGGAGGCCAGAGGTCGCCCGGTGGATGCAGAGCCCGTGGCCTCCAGCGCCCAGCATCCTCCATGCAGGGTGGGAGCATCTGCTCGGGCCCAGCCTCTGTGGGGCTTCCGGTCCCCACCCCCTCCTTGCCTATGGGTCCCCGTCCCCACCCCCACCTTGTTCTTGCTCGTGGTCCCAGGGGTGCCCTGAGCCCTGCATGGACCCCTGGGGCCCGGATGGCAGGAGGCGGGTCCAGAGAGCCCTTCCTAGGCCTGGGGTTCCCCAGTGGCTCCAGCTACCCCTGGGGCGGGTTCAGCATCCATGCTGAGCTTCTCAGCACCAGTGGGGAGTGTGTTGACTTCTTCGTCTTGAAGAGCGATAGCTGGTGCCCCGTCCCTGTGGGGCAGAGCTCTGCGGGGGACACCGAGTGCTTTGTCCTGCCCCATACCCAGCATGTCGTGTTCCTGCTCCGGAATCCGTGAGCACTCCGGGCAGCTGGGCATGAACGGCAGGCTGGCAGCCATGGAATGTGTAGGGAAACAGAGTCAGGGAGCTCTTCCAACCTGGCTCCCGGTGTGGGAGGGGCTGTGAGCGGTGGGAAAGGGACTCGGGACCAGGGACATGGCAGCAGGGCGGGCTGTCATTGGTGGTGGGGCCAGCCAGGTGCTTGCCCCACCCTAGATCACAGACCAACCACCCGTTCACCCTCCACAGTCTTCTCAAGGGCCCAGGGGAGCTCCCCGTCTAGTTCACTCTTTCCTGCCCAGGATGCTGTTCCTGGCCCGACTCGGTACATTTCCCCCGAGCTGTCCCCAGGGGCTCTGGGATTGTTGTGGGTCACCCCCACCCCTTCCCATTCTCCGGCTTCCCGGGAGCAAAGCCCTTCACTCTCCTTGACCGTGTCCACACAAGTGAGCCTCACACCTCAGTGCCCCCACCCTTGATCACTGGCATGATTTGGGGGCTGCGTCCGGCCTCCTCTCCCACCGTGGTCCAAGCTGTACGTGGCCTGGCATCCTTTGGGTGCGCGTGGGTAGCCTTGGCCCTGTGCAGATGGATGTGTTTGTTGTCAGTCCCTCGAGGGAGGAGTTAGCAGACACCCTGCCTGGGCATCGGTCCCAACGTCCCCAATACTTGTTTGGTGATATTCCTGGACCCAGCGTGCGGGTCCACCTGACCTCCTCCGGCCTTGGCCTTGGCCTGCTTTCGGGGAGAAGCCCGAGGCCCTCCTAGTGCCTCACCACTGCCAGGCCCCACCAGCGCGTCCTGTTTCTGAAGCTCTGGTCACAGTTCGTGGTGCCTTATATGTGACAAATGATAAAAAAGATCGTTAATGCAAAGTGAGTGGCCGTGTCTCATCTTTGATTTGGTTTCATGTTTGTCTTGTCATAACTTTCTCGCATCTGCGTCCTTGCTGCCCTGGTTTTTCCTGCCGGCTGAGACCCTCCTCCGGCCCCGTGGGGCTGCGGTCCCTCCTGAGCTCCCTCTGGGCAGCTCGTCTCCTGGACGGGCAGCGCGGGGCTGTCTTCGGGTCTCGGCCCATCTCAGAGCTCTCAGCCTTGTCTCCCTGCGCACCGTCCTCTCTTTCCTTTGCCCTGGTCTTCATTTGCCTGAACCTTCTCAAGCGACGGCGAGAGCTCCCTGGAATCGCTTTGGCTTCTCTAAGTGGAGGCCATTCTGTAGGACCGTTTCCCCTTTTGGGCAGGGCTTCTGGCTCAAAGAACATGCCTGTGTCCAACTCGGCAGCTGCCGTTCATTCTGAATACTGTAAATTGCTGTTGAGTTTTCCTTAATTTTTGTCGAGCTGATGGTAGACAAATAGCTTGCCTTATTGCTTTAATTAGTGTTTCTCTGCTAGGGAGCTTAAGCGTATGTGTATTTTTATTGGCTATTTGAATTTTTTCTTTGGTGAATTGCTTCTCTGTAGTCTTTGTGCGCTGCTTTGGGAGCTGGCCCGTGGTGTGGTCCCGAAGCAGAGTCCACAGGGAGGACTTTGTCAGAGCTGCGGGGTGGAGGGACCACCGGGATTGCTCATCCTGATGGCCTGGCCCCTGGGTGCCCACGCAGGAAGGCAGCCGGGCAGCCTTTGCCATGTGCTCTGAGGGGATTGCCCCAGCGTCCCAGCAGAGGGGGGAGCCCTCACTTTCTCCTGAGCTGGAGCCCCTCCTTGTGCATCTCCCGGCAGTATCCCCAGGGGGCCCGTTGGCCCCACTCCAACCAGGAGCGTGGACTTAGGAGCTTGCCCTCATTCTTGCTCATGGAGGGGCCCTCCAGATTTTTCCTCTCCCTTGATGAGAGGAGCCCCCATCTTCCACCCATCGGACCTGGGGCAGGCACTGTGACCGGGGCCCTGGTTGGGCCCTGGGGGTCAGGGTGTTTGGGGGATGGTGGTGTAGGCACATCACTAGGAGGAGGCATGAGACAGAGGTTGCAGCCCGTGTGGTGTGGACCCAGTCGGGACTCGTGCCTCCATCCCCCACCCACCAAGCACGTCCTCATGAGGACCACCCTCTCTTATCTTAGATCGTGGGCTTTGGGTGAAGCCACCCCCACCCCTGACTCTAGGGAAGACACGTGACTCAGGCCTGGCCACTGAGAAGCATAAGAGCATCACCTCTCTCCATTTGGAGATGAACACAGGAGGGGCCAGGACCTGGGCAGGCCCGTGGGCTGCAGGGCGGAGGCCTCTGCAGGGACTTTGGAGAGAAGTATGAGCTCGTTACGCTGTATCTCGAGGAAGAGGGAGGTGGTCTGTGGCTGCTGGCAGCCGTGTGGGCAGCCGGAGAATGGAGCCAACAAGGAAAGAAAGAAGAGGCAAGAGACAGAAATATGGCTCTTCTGCCCCTGGATACAGCCATGCCTGCAGGCAGTCCTGCCTCAGCACCTTTCATGTGTAAGAGCCAACACAGTCCGTGTACTGCTAAAGTGTGTGTGTGTAAGATTTTCTGTTATTTCAAGCCAAGAGTCCTAATGGATGCACGTTCACACACTTGAAAGGGTGAGACTGTAATGAACACGTTCCTTGTCACTTGGCAACAGTTTGTGCGTGAGTTCTGTGGGCATTAGCTTTGGGGAGGGCTCTGGCTCCTTCTGCTCACGCGCTCTGATTAGGGAAGATGGTTCGTCTTTTCCTTTGCTTGTTTCTGCAGCCCCAGAAGAAATGATCCCTGGACAAGTTTGACTAGCCCAACAGTCATCTTTTAAAAGGAACGTCCTTTATTGTGCAAGGGGGGACCACAGCATGGGGCTGGGTGGGGTGCATGGCCGTGGAGCCCGGCTGGGCAGGGAGCAGGCACGGGGCTGGACAGGGCTGCACACAGAAGTGAGGGAGGGTGTTCTTGGTGGAATCCCTGGAGGGTTTGCGGAGGGGAGAGGGAGAGCTGAGCAGAGGGCCCCGAACCCACAGGTCTGAGTCCCCATGCAGGCGAGACCCCTCTTGGCCCTGTGCACAGGGGCGGGGATCGGGGAAGGGACAGTACAGGAGGTAGGGGGCAGGCCTGGGCTCTGAAAGGCAGCTCAGGGGCCGGGGTGGGGGCTCCGTCCGCCTCCCAGGCCCCCCTGTGTAGCTCAGGCCGTGGACAAGCCCATGGGCCCAGCTCCAGGGTGGCACCACTCACCTGCGTGGAGCTGACGGCCCTAATCTCTGAAACTCTGGCAGTGATCTGAGGGGGCACAGTGATCTGGAGTGAGCCCCTGCCCGCTGGGTGGCCGCTGACCAGAGGGGACCCGAGGGTGTGGGAGAGCAGGGGGCCTCACTGTCATTGTCCAGAACCACAATCTGATCCTTGTGCAGGCCGAGGTCTTCACAGACGGACTTGAATGTCTGCAGGAAGTCCTCCTGTGTGCTGGGGTCCCGGACTGCAGGGGCATGGGAGGTGGGGCCTGCCTGGTGCCGTGGGGGTGGGGGGCAGGGTCCTGGGGGCATCGGATGCTGTGGGGGTGTCAGGGTGCCATGCTCTCTGGGACCGAGAGGGGAGTCTGTGTCTTGGTGGGAAATTGGGGCTGGCATGGGGAGCAGAGAGAGACCCCTCTTTCCCTTGGGATGACCTAGGAGGTGGTGACTGTCCGTTCTTCCCCTTGCCCAAAGCAGCGTGGAGGTTGAGCCCTGGTCCCGGGATGGTCCTGGTGAGAGGGCCATGTGAGCGAGTGTGTGCAGATGTGAGCGGGGCCCGGGGCAGCAGTGGGTGAGGCTGAGCAGGACGAGGCTGTGGCCAGAGCCTTCAGCCGGGGTCTGGTCCCTGACCTCCCCAGACTCATTCAGCCCTCTGCTGCTGGGGGGGAGGCAACAGGCCCCTCTCCCCACATGCTGGCTAGACCTGAGTCCTGCCTGTGAGGGTGGCTCTGGGGCCTCGTTTCCTGGAGGGGACCCCACGTACCCATCAGGTTGGCCACCAGGCTGGTCACGTATTGTACTGGTTGATCATGTAGAGAATCAGGTAGCTCTTGGGCTGTACCTCCTCCAGGTAGAAATCATTGTGTCCCCAGACTGTGGAGGACACCGGGGAGATGCAGGCTGGGAGATGGGTGGCCGCCCGGTGGGGTGAATGCAGGCCCACCTGGGCAGGGGGGACACCTGTCCACTTTCTGTGCACAGGGCCAATGCACTGCACCCTGCCCAGCATCGTGGGCACTTGGATGCGGGAGT
>NC_138382.1:79001602-79028982 GCF_054177405.1 Leptonychotes weddellii | reverse complement strand
CGTGAGGAGTCTGGAATCAGACCTCTGATGCTTCCCCTGTGGAACAGCGTCCCCGTCCCCTCCCCAGGGCCGGCCCAGTCCACCCAGCTCCTGCACCGCGCCCAAAGCCCCTGGCGCCCTGCGCTCTCGGTATGAGGGTCTCCCCGTGCAGGTTGCCGTCCTTCGCACTCATGGTGTTGATGAAAACCCTGACGTGCCCGCCGGGCCTGATCAGAGCCGAGTTATTGGAGGCCAGGGCAGCGGTGTGCCAGATCCTAGACAGCCGTGGGGCTGCAGGAGGACAGGGTGAGGCCTGGACCCTGCCCTCCTCGGGCCCCCCACCTCCGTGCCAGGCGCCTGCTCCCATGGAGCCCAGGAAGGCCCTGTGATGCTGGTGCGGCTGGCGGATTCAAGGACAGTCCCGGAGTGTGGCACCGGCCCCTTCTCGGGCCAGGGGAGCAGCCGGTGTGTCCAGGCTTCTGGCCTTATGGACCCCGTGCCCAGCGCTTGCCCCCTCAGCCCCAGGGGATGCTTCGCTCCCTTCTGGACTGAGCTCGGAGCGCCTTCCAAGACCATGGCAGGTGCTCCAGCCCCCAACGTTGCCTTTGAACTCCTCCACGGGCCTCCCCACTGTGGACTTGCCCTGCGGCTCATTTACAAGTCACCAAGAGTGGTGTCTAGGCTCCGGCCCTGGGCTCTGACTCTCCGGTCTAGGCTCCTGACGCTCGGGCTGGGTCTGTCTGTGGTCTGCCAAGGACGGTGGCACCCAGCGGCGTGGGACAGGCTGACCCTGGAGCACAGGACTCTCTGCTTCCTTTTGCACAGACTCAGATAGGGGGCATCTGACTGTCTGGGACCACGATTCCAACCTGCAGTCCTGCTCCCTGGACGACCCCCAGAAGGCCTCCGCCTTAGCCAGGGGCAGGCCACCCACCGTCCACGACGCTCGCTCAGGGTTTGACCCCCCAGCCCCTGGCCTCCTGGGACTCCTGTGTTCACCTCCTGCAGCCTCTCCTGGGGCTCCTCCTGGCTTTCTTCCTGAGCCTGGAGGCCACAGACCAGTGCCAGGCCTACGGTCAGCAGTAGGAGCTGCATGCCCACGGCACCGTCTATCTGGGTTTGGAGACGGCTGGGGACTTGCAGGCTTTGGTGACCGGGCCCCACGGCCTGTCTATATAGCCGTGTGGTTGGGGGCGAGGTCACGTAGCAAGAGCTCCTGCCCCGTCCCTGCGGGGCAAGTGGAGACTCTTAATGCTCATGTCTTAATTTTGATCTTAACGTTAGCCAGCTTTTGCGTATTCTCTTCTCCGTTGCTTTGGACCCCAAAAATGTCATGTTCCCAAATAGCCAATTTCCAAAATCAACAGCCAGCCCTGGGCTGGGCCAACTTCCTGGGCTGAAGGGTGCTGGAGTCACCTTGGCGTACCCTCTGAGCCTCCACGTTGCCAGGGCGTGGCTGGCGAACAGGAGCTGTGAGCAGGGAGACCCCGGGGTTGAGCAGTAGGGTGCAGGAACCAAGGGTGCCCCCATTCCGATGGGTCCTGCAGGCCCCCGGGAACCCACAGCCTCCTGCAGGCCAAGGACAGTGACTGAAGTCTGTTGGGGGCTGAATTGTGATCCCCCCCGATACGTATGTGGAGGTCCTAACCCCCAGGACCTCAGAATGTGACCTTATTTGAAACCAGCATCATTACAGATGTTATGAGTTCAGATGATGTCATGCTTGGAATGGGGCCCTGACCCAGGATGACTGGTGTCCTCATGAACCGGGGGTAACGGGGCACGAGATTCGCACAAGGAGACGCCCAGCGAAGACTGGGGATTTGCTCTCCCCAGGAGCGGGGAGAGGCCCGGGACAGATCCTTCAGCGGGAATAGCCAGGCCGACACCTCAGTCCCAGGCTTCTGGCCTCCTGACTGGGAGAGAGGAAATCTCTTTTGTTTAAACTCCCGTGTGTAGCACTTTGTTCCTGCCCACCACCCCCCCCGCCCCCGCTCTGCAGCAGACTCAGCACCTGACCAGCACTGCCCCCTGCTCCCAGAGGCCACGGCCCCGTAGCCGCCGTCCCGTTCCCTCTGCCCAGACCTGAGGACTGGGAGGGACTGTGCAGCGTTTTTCCCTAGGGAGCCCCCTGCCCAGCCTTCCTGACTGGGTTGCAGAGAGTCACAGGGCCTGGGTTCTGCTCCAGCACTCAGGACACCCCTGCCCCTGCCCCCAGAGCTGGGCTGAGAAGGTCCCACGATGAAGCAGTTTTCTTGTGACCTGCCTCTCCCAGGGTCAGGATCCCATGGTGACCACTGACCCCCAAGCTTGGCTCGTCCCCTCAGCTGTCACTCGCTGATCTCCCAACATTGCCATGAGCTGCGTGTTCATCCCTAGTGATGGCAGCTGGGAGGTGATAGAGTCAGGAGTGCAAACCGTCTGGGGGGGTGGCTGGGGGTCAAACAACATCCCCCCAAAAGATACGTGGAAATCCTAACCCCCGGGAGCTCAGAATGTGACCTTATTTGGGAATGTGGCCTTTGCAGATGTAATGAAGATGAGGTCATGCTGGGGTAGGGTGGGCCGTAAATGCAATGTGCCAAGTGTCTGTGCAGGAAGAGGGACCCGGGACACAGGCGTGTGGCGGGAGGCAGACGGGGAGGGAGGCGTCGACCAGCCCAGGATCGCTGGCATCTGCAGAGGCTGGGAGACGCCTGGGGTGGGTCCTCCAAAAGAGCCGCCCGAAGGAACCATCACCACTGGTCTTGATAGGGGACTTCTGGCCTCCACAACCGCAAGAGAACGGGCTTCTAAGCCACCCAGTGCGCGGGGGCTTGTTACGGCCGGCCCGGCTCTGTGCACGTCCATGGGGCTACCCGCGGAGCTGAGGGCTCCAGAAGGTGCTCTCTCGGTCCCCCCATGGGCGCCACGCCATGCACAGAAGGGGAGCCCAGCCTGAGCTCACGCGCCGCCTCAGTGGCAAGATCTTCCACCCTTGGTTCACATCCACGGTGAAAACCTTGCAGGCAGACATCAGAAGGAATTATTGGCTTTCTTAATCTTCACGAATTCCGGAAACTATAGGTGCTCATTCCTTTGTTTGGGCCAGATTTGCGGAGTGCCTGTGTGTGCCTGCAGGAAACCCCGCCGACCGGAGGCCTGCACCTGCTGCTTGGGGCCGGACACATCGGGATGTGATGGGGGGCATTACAAATGCTGCGTTCTGTGGAGGAGACGATACGAGGAAGACTCACAGTTGGGGAGCCCTTCTGGGTCTGTGTTGAAAGGGCAAGTCCACCTGAGAACGTGACCTGTGAGCAGAAGGGGGAGCAAAGCGGAGGAGGGTTGAGGGCAGGGGGAGGGCAGGGCGGGCGCAGTGAGCCCTGGGGGCCGGGACAGGGCGGCAGGCGCGAGGTCCGAGGGCCCCCCCCGGCCCCTGCAATGAGGTGGGAGCAGAGCGCGGACACGGCCCAGCGAGCTCTCACTTCGCCTTCATGCTCGAAGGACCAGATTAGAGTCCTGGTTTTTGTTTGTTTTTCCTCCCAGCCTTTGTTGGTGCTCGTCCACGTTCTGTGTCCCGCATTGTTTCTGATGAGACGTCACTGCTCCCTGAGTGTTCTGGGTTCCTAACGGGTCACGCGAGACAGGTGTTTGTCAGCGGGTGTTCCTAGGGACGCTTTTCTCTGTGCTGCTTCTGCCGGAGGGTTCTGGGATCCTAGAATCGACCAATTCACATCTTTTGCCAAATTTGGGATTTGTTTTTCCATCCATTATTTCTTTAAATGTGTCCCCCACGTCCTTCCCTTCTCTGCCTTGGAACTCCAGTGAAATATCAGGCCTTCAACATCGTCACACAGATTGCTGATGTGCTGCTCATCCCCCCCCCCCATCTTTCTCCTCTGGTTTTTAGATTGGATAGTTCCCACAGCTCTGTCTTCCAGTTCACCAACTTCTCATGTCTCCGCGCAACCGTCCAGGGAGTTTCTAATCTGATGTGTGTACAGTGAGTTCTAGGATTTCTGTTTGTTTCCTCTTAGAGCTGTTACATCTCTCTGAGCTGTGCCTTGTTTTCGTTCCTTAGGAGCGTATTTTTCCTTTATGTCCTTGGACACAAATCTTTGCCAAGGTTGCTTAAATGTCTGGTCTCGTTACTCTGGCACCTGCTTTCTGAGCATGGGCTTGCCCTTCGTGTATTTGCTGCTTTGGGATTGTATCCAGGACGCCATGAACGGTGTGATTTAGATTCTGGATCCTATCTTGTTCCTCTCGAGAGTTTTCAGCCGTCAGTGTCCTTGGCTGGATTCAGACTTTGAGCACAGTGTGTTTGCTGTGACAGAAGCGTCCCTTCCTTCCTCCCAGGCCTGCTGGCTGCACGGTCTGTCCTGGGCACGCAGAGAGGTGCCCGGGGCGCAAGTGCGGGTTCAGAGCTCACCCTCCTTCCCGTGACGCCCCTGTCTGTGCTCGTGGCTCGGGCTGCCTCCAACGTTGTTCCCGGGTTCTTCAAGCCAGGAAGATCGGGAGTTTGTGTCCGCGTGTTGGCCACCCCGTCTCAGCTGAGTGGGGCCTGTGCTCACACAGAAAGCTGTTAGAAAAAAAAAAAAGAAAAGTAGAAAAGGAAAAGAGCTACATGGCACCTCATCCTGTACTATCTCTCCTTGCAATGTGGTCACTGTCCTGTGCCTTTAGATGGTTATTGGTGTCTTACCCAGACTAGTTATTACCTCTGTGTGTGGTGGGGCTGGTCCCGTTGCCGCCGCCCCACGTTACTGGAAGCAGGACAGACTCCCATCTTAACAGGGATGCTGTAGCCGGCGGGCGGAGAGGGTCTGTGAGAATCCAGGCGCGAGGAGGGGCTGGCCGGCACGGGGGAGCCTCGGAGCAGGTGGTGAGAGGTGGGGTTCTGTTTTGAGGAGTCAGAGACCTGCTGGGGGGTTGGCGGAGGGGTATGGGAGCAGGAGGCCGGAGGATGATGCTGAGCTGCCGTCCTGAGCAACTGGACGGTTGGGGTTTTGGGGGAACCTGGGAGTTCCGTTCCAGATGCCTCGAGCAGAAGGGGCCTGTCGGCATCGGCGCGCGTTTGGGGCTGGCAGGTGCTCGGCACTGCTGGGTCCGTCGGCCTGGCCCCGGGTCCCAGCATCACGTCCCACGAGAGACAAGCCTCCCGTGTGGCCACTTCCTAGCAGGGAGGCCTGGGCAAGCCCCGCATGGGGCTCTGACTTTCCAAGCACCACGTCCATCTCATGGGGCTTCTGGAGAAAGAATGGAATGGACTAACGTCCAGGACAGCGCAGGGGAAAGCCAGGCCCCTGTCCCTCCCCACAGCTCGGGGGGCCCCTGACGTGGGGCTGCGGTGGCCAGAATCTACTGCCGGCCTGCAAACACCCGAGCCTGCCCCCCTCCCTCCTCCTGCCAGGAGGTGGATGCCCCCAGGTTCAGTCCATCTGGGGACAGTCATGAGGGACAGCCTCGTGTCAGGCCGAGGGGTCTGAGCAGTACAGCTGGGAGCCGGTCCTCTGAGAGGCCCTCTTCCCCCAGCATTCCCGGCAACATCTCAGCACCTGCTGGGGACAGCCACCCATCGTGGCCTCGGTGACGCTGCTCAGAAGGAGCCTGTAGCCACGGCGACTTTGAAAGATGCTCACGTGTCATGGGGCCTGGCTGCCAGGGGCAGAAGCCCCCCGAGAGGACCAGGGACCAGCTTGTCTGAGGATGGAAGGGAGCGGGGTAGGTGGCAGCGCTGTCTGAGTCCCCAGGCCTGTGTGGCCTGTCGTGTGGCCGCTCACGGGACCCCGAGCTCCGTTTCTGGCACCTAGGCTGGAGGCAAGGGCGCTGAGGGCAGCTCTAGGCTTGTGTGTGTGTCCTGGGCCAGAGTCTGCTGGGGGGAGGGGGTGCGGACGGGGTGGGTGTGGGAGCATCCGGCCGACCCATCCCTTGCCGGGCCCCTCGCCATGGTCTTCCCTGCCCAAGGCCATGCAGGACCGACCACAAACCGTATTTCAGTGTGGGCGCGGCCGGCCGCTGGGGCGTCCTGTGGTGTGCTGAGTCTGGCGGTCCTGTCCTAGGGGCCTGAGCTCAGCCCTCCCTCCTGGCCTTCACCCCCACACGCCGTCGGTGGTCCCGACCCTGAGGGACCCTCCCACACGGTGTCCCACGTCCATCGTCTGTCTTTCTCTTCTGGGCCCAGCTCTGGCTGCACCCGTCAGCTGGGCCTCAGCCTGGAAACCTCGAGGTGGCCCTCCAAGCCGGGGGTGGGGGGCCGTGATGCCATGTGTGAGACCACCCACCTGCATTCACCAAACCCCTCGCATTAGCTTCCGGGGCCTGTGATGGGCTTGGGGCTGGGGAAATGGAGGGCAAGGAGGCCATATTCGTGCCTCTGGGACTTAGGTCTGTGGGTGAGGTAGATGGGCCGGGGTTGATGCATCTGCCCACCCTTTTCCCTGTGTCACGACCTTGATCCCTGGCCCTGCCATGCAGGGTCGCTACCCCAGGACTCTTCCCACTAGCCTGGGGCCCCCTGACACCAGCTCCCTGCATGCCACGTTCATTCTGGAACGCTGAGCTCCACGCACCTTACAAAACTGAATTCAGTGGTTGCAGGTCGAGCTCAGGGAGCTAGAGACGCAGAGGCCTAGGGTGGGCCTGGGTCTCAGGGGCCGAGGGTCCTGCAAGCTGGTCTGACAGGGATCCTGACAACGTGGCCTTCCCTGCCTCCCAGAGGCTGCCCTTCTCCGCAGGCCTGGCCAAGGTCGTCCTTTGGCCCGCTGTCCAAACCCGGCCCTGTTAGGTGCTTCTGGCACCAATAGCACGCTGGGTTTGAAGTGTCGGTCTTTAAGAACAACATGAAGGGGCCAGCTCCTGGTAGGCAGCCTCAACTCTGCCTATCCCGGATTCGGAGCATCAGCCCCCGGCCGTCCCCTGACCTTGAGGGAGGGCGGACCAGGGGATTCGCTCCTGGCTCAGAGCAGAGACTCTGCAATCGATTGTTTAGTTGGGGCATTTGTGTGCCCGCCTCCTGGCAGGTGCTGAGAATGCCGTGATGGCCAGGCAGCCACGGCCTGCGGAGCTCCCGGGCTGCCCCCCTGCACCCCGACAGCCGCAGGAACCACCAGCCGCTCGAGTCGCTGGTGTGATCCTGGTCACAGGGACCTTATGGTGCAGGGGTCCTCATCCACCGTTTGCAGCTGTGGAAACTGAGGCACGGAGAGGCCAAGGGCCGTGCCCACGGTCGCACGGCTGGGAGGTGGCGGAGTCTGGTCCAGCGTCCTGCACCTGTGGGCTGCCAGGCTGCCTGCCCTAAGTGCCAGGGGGGAAGGGAGGTGGAAGCGGCACCGAGCACACAAGCTTCGTGGACAAGGGGAGGCAGACGGAGGAGAGGTGGTGACAAGATGAAATCAGCACAGTAAGAGGCGGGTCACAGACCAAGGGGGACTTGCCGCCCAGGGGAGCAAAGTCGGATCCGTGTGCAAAATAGAGAATTAAGAATCAGCAGGGAGAAGACCCACAGACTGAGAAAGGGGCAAGGAGTCTGAATGGGGAGCCCCCAGAGGAGGAAGAGAACCCACAGACGCACCTTCCACCTGCTGGGCGTGAGGGCGAATGCAGACAACGAGCTATGGTTTCTCACCCGCGGGACTGGGCCTGAGCGACCCGGGGGGTGGGGGAGGCAGGGCCTGGGCGTGCAGGGCAGAGCCGCTCAGAGTCATCCGTACATTGCAGGCCGTCTGGGGCTGCCGCACCCTTGGGGCCGGCAGTGGACGGTTTACCCTGGTGCAGCGGGGGCACCCCAAACCATCGCCACTGGAAAGACAGATGCATCAAGTGTGGCGTATTTTTTTAGAGATTTATTTATTTATTAGAGAGAGTGTGCAGGGGCGGGACAGAGGGAGACGAGCAGACCCCCTGCTTAGCGTGCGGGGCTCAATCTCACGACCCTGAGATCACGACCTGAGCCCAAATCAGGAGTCGGTCGCTCAACCGAGGGAGCCCCCCAGGCGCCCCCAGTGTGGCGAATTAAAGCTGAAACAAGGAAAACCGCAGAGCGACACGGAGTGAGCCAGAGTCGCATGCACCAGCAAGGACGTTCCCACAGCAGGTGCCGGGCACAGAGCACTGGCCGTGCGCGGGCCATCAGCGGAGGAGTGGCGGCCGCACACCAGGAGCACAGACACCTCCCTGAGGCTTGCGAACGCGGCAGGGGGATCCAGTTGTAAATGTAACGCAACGGGAGGTGGAGACCAGTGTCTGCATGAGCCCCTGGGGGCCGCCGGGGGTCGGTGACGTGGTGTTCTGCCCATTGGAGAGGCCTCCTGATCTAATACCGAGGGTAAGAAGGAAGAAAAAGTGGCACAGAGCTCCCCACCATTCGGGGCTGAGCGCCGCAGGTGAACCAGAATCACAGAACTGCCTGGGATGCGCACGGGGGCCTCGGAGAGCCTCAGGATGACTAGGGTACCGCGTTCACCCCCAGATGAGGGATCCGGTCCGCTGTGGCCTCACCCTCCCGCTTCTGTGCTGTGTCCCCCACGACTGTCCTGTTCCCACTTTTGGATTTCGTCCTGGCGGACGCGCTGGCTGGGCTGGGAATACGGGGGGCCGGACTCTAGTCAGCTCCTCTGAGCTTTCTCTCAGCGAGGCCTCAACCTTGGCCTCTGAAGACATGGACAAGCATGGAGAAGCCTGCATTTCTGGGATGACCCTGGCCCCACCGAGCGCCGGCCAGCACCCGAGGCGGGCCCCGTCTGCCAGCAACCGAAGATGGCCTGGTCACACGCACTGCGACCTCCCACCTTCCATAAATCTCCAACTCCCTGACTCTGCCGGAGCCCCCTTGTCCCTCTCCCTGGCCTCACTCCCACCTAGAAGGCCCAGTCGCCTCTGGACGGGGAGTTCAGCCATGGTGCGCCCCCCTGGCTACTGCCTGGGAAATCTGTCCTCGCTGCTTCAGCCAGACCCTGGCTCTGGTCCACGGCCTCCCCGGGTAGAGGGGCAGAGCAGGGGGGTGGTGGTGTTAGGAGTCAATTGGGTGCTGAGGGAATTAGGGTCAGGGTCCCCAACAAGAAAACAGGAAGCCAGGACAGCTAAGACGAAACGCACCAGCATCCTGTTTGACAGCTTAGACGAGACCACAAGAGCATCCTGTCTAGCAGCTTCTGCGGGAGTGACTTCTGCAAAACATCCCGAAACAAAACAACGAACCATCAAACATTGTTCACTGTCACAAGTTGAGGCAGTTGAACAATAACCCGCTAGTAGCCAGGGGCGCGATCAAAGCCCTGATGGGCATACCTTAGCGGCCAGTCCCCGAGGGGCCACTCTCAGACTGCTTAAGATGGTTCCTGGAAAGAGCTTCTGAAAACCCCCGAATGTGAGAACGGCAGCCCTTTTGGGTCCCCTCCCTCTCCGGGAGCTTTCAGCGCTCAATAAACCTCGCCCTGCTGCCCGCCACCCTTCGTCCGGTCTACCTCTTCCTGCCTCGGAGCGGCGCGACCCAGAACTGCGGGCGCTAACGGAACAAGATCCTGAAACAGTGGCAGAGATTTGAGCATGGGTGACTTTGGGAATGGTAGGGCTCCTACCCTGGACCCTCCCAGGCCACTCTCTGTAGACGGGGGACCCCCACAACCCCTGTGAGCCCCAATGTCCTGGGCGAGGTGGCAGAGACCTCTCCCAAGGAATGAGTGAGAGGGAGGGCGAGGCAGCGGGCCGGGTGCGTGCTATCCTAGCCCAGGTCCCCACGGCCCAGCGTTTGCTCCAGCATCCGTTCCTGTCCCTGCCCGCCATGCTCAGCCGTGCCCCGTTCTTTCCGGATTGCCAAGCATCGTGCCCATAGCTCGCTGGTGGAGGATGTGATTCCAGGCTCACTTCTTGGGGATAATTGAAAAATTCCAGGTTCCGGAGGGCTTTACAAAGCACACGAGGCAGGCACAGGGCAGATGAGTGCGCACAAGGCGAAGGTCGCAGACTGGTGTTCTCGCTGCGGCGGCGGCTTGGGGAGGCCTGGCCTGAGCTGCAGGTCCCCACAGGGTCTGGACATGCACTCGAACCATCCTGGCCCTACAGGCAGGGGAGGGTCTGCTTGCACGGTGCAGGGATGGTGGCAGGCCTGGGGTGACCCTGGTTGATGCAGGATGGGGACCTTTGGGTGAGCTGTCCCTGCCCAGCCCTCCCCCGTCCCCCAGATGGGCACCCAGTGCCACCTGCCTGATTCAGTTAACAGAACTGGCTGCTTCTTTGCCCAGCACGTGGGGTTAGGGACCTTGCCCACCTCTTGCCTTGGTGTCACTTTTTCCGAAACCTACTTTTTCCCGGACATACGTGTCTTGACCTGTGAAGTCTGAGGCCAGGCCCTTCCTCCTTGGCCCTCTTCCTCGCAGCCAGCACCTGCTGGAGAGTGTCCCACATTCAGATATAGCAGTGGTGGGGGGAGTCAACGGCAGACATTGGTGTGCTGGCCTCCGTTTCCAGGTTCCTGCTTCGGGGCACCATGGAGTCCCCCCTCAAGGGGCTTGGTGTCTGGGAAGGCAAGGACTGAGTGTTGGGTGGGCAGCCGGCCTGGCTTGGCGTCTCCTCTGCGCTCAGACTCACCCAAGCAGGGAGCGGGTCCCTCTTCCCGGCCTCTGGGGAAGTAGGAACTGAAGCAGCGGGTCCTCATTATGCATGTCAGTGATCTGGATAAAACCCACACGGGGACCGTCTTCTTGCTTCTCTCATCTAAGGCCAAGAGAGAGGGACACGGTCTTCCGGAAAGCCAGTGAAGGGTGGGGGGCAATGAGAGATGAAAGAAGACAGCTACGTGCCTGGGAGCCTCTGTCCACCCTGTGCCCCTGAGGGAGGAGAGGGGGCAGCAGCCCTTCCTGTCCCCCCCGCCGCCAGGGCCATGCAGGAGGATCCCTCTGTTCTTAGAGAGCAGGACTCCAGAGCTGGGCCTGACCTGGGGCTTCCCACGCTCACACTGGGCCACGGTCGGGTCCAGCGGGGATTCATGCCGCTGTGGGCCGGGGGGCGGGGGGCATGTCCTGGGGCATTGGCGCCCCACCCCGGCTCCCTGGCCTCTCTCCCCCGGGGCCGAGGGCACGGCACCCGGTCCCCTAGAGATGTGACGGGGCCCCGTGGGGTGGGGGGCAGGGCTTGTCAGGGGTTAACCGATGCCCCTTCTGCTGGAAATAAGAGCATTTCAGACCACAGCCAAACATTGAGAAGTACTTTCCCACTGGGATCACACTGGTGTTTGAGGGGCGACCGGGTGACTTTTCTGTTTACTCTCCTGCAACAAGCTTGCTTAATTTTGATCAGGCCAGACTCACCGCTTACGTTCTAATCACTCACCCTCGCGAGGGTGGACCTCGGCTGCCCCAACACCAGCAGTGATGATGGTCTCTTGGCAGTTCCCTGGCGCCCCACCAAGCCCTGCCCCCTGCCCTGACCCCGAGTCCTGCCCCCTGCTTCCCTGACTTTGCTTCTGCCGCCTCGTCCACCTGGGGGTCTCTGCGGTTGGGTGGGCTGCAGGAGCATGCTGAGGACCAGAGCCCGGCTCAGACGGCGGGGGGCCTGGGGTCTCTGCTGTCTGCCACATCCTGACCATCCCTCCTGGGAAGCCCCCGTTCTGATCCCCAAACGCCGACCTGCTGTACCCGTGGGCCCCGCTGAGGGGGCAGCTTCCCACATGTCCCTTGCCACGGCCCAGCAGGCTGCACTGAGGTTCCGGACCAGGAGCTGGAGGCCGGGTGGGCCGTGGGGGTGCGGGGTGCGGCCCAGCTCCCTGCCCATCCTGACATGCTCTGTCCAGCGTCTGGCGCCTTTGGAAGGGGCATGAAGCTCTCCTTCTCCGGCCCGGAGCACCTTGAGCCCTGGTCCTACAGCAGCCTGACTCAGCTGTTACCAGCAGACACTGTTCCCCACAGCACCCTGGGAGTAGGGGCTGTGGGGTGGACCCCTTGAGATCTGCGGCTGGCTTTCAGTCCTGTGCTGCTGACCCCAGCCAGGGCCGTCCAGCCCATATGTCCGTCCTGGAGATTTCTGGGACGGGAGGGGTGCGCTCTGGGGAGATCTCTGGTCGTGCTCCCCTGTGGAGGGAGGGCAGGGTCAGCTGCTCCTCAGACTGGGGGTGCCGAGGGGCCCAGGAGAGCCCCCTCCTCGCCCTGCCCGGCTGCCCACCCCGGAGCTGCCCAGCAGCCGGCGAAGTGTTTACCGAGCACGCCTGGGGGGCTTGGTCCCTGTTCTCGGGGGCCGTGGGGGAGGCGGAGGCAAGCCCAGGCGGGAAGCGAGGGGGCAGCGATGGTGGCGGGGCCTGGGGCTGAGCCTGGGGAGGGGGAGACGGTGGGGGGTGCTTCTAGCATTTTCTGGGCTGACTTGGAAAGAAGGACACACACTCTCTTTTTAACTTTTTATTTTGAGGTAACTGTAGACTCACACGCAGCTGTGAGAACGAGTCAAGAGACCCCTGGTGCCCCTCACCTGTCCTCCTGATGCCACTGTCCTGCCCGCCGTCCCCCCGACGCGGGCCCTGGCGCCACCCCCACCCCCTGCCGCCTAGCTCGCCTGCACTGTGGGGTGTGTGTGAGTGTGTGTCTACAGGTGTGCGCTTTTCCTGGTGTGCGCAGGCTCCCACACCCTCCACCATAGTCCAGATTCGTGGGGACCCCCCTTCAGGCCGCACCCCCTCCCCACCCCTAAGCCCTGGAAGTCACAGAGTGGTTCTCTGTTTCTGTGGTTTTCGAGACCATTGGGCCAAGGCAATCCTAAAGTGTCGCCTTCTGGGGTTGGCAGCTATCACTCGGCCCCGCCGCCTTGAGACCATCAGGCTCCTTCCTGTCCACGCCGAGCCGCGTCCTGAGGCGCGGGGACCGCTGTGTTCAGCCATTCCTCCGCGGGGCGCGTGGGGCCGTTTCCGGGCCGGAGACCGTGAGCACAGCTGCTGTGGGCATTTGCCTATAGGTGTTCGTGGGCTCGTTTCCATATTTCCGGGATGAATATCCAAGGGGCAAGCACTTCTCACCCACGAATGGATGAACCGTGGACTAGTGGGAACTCTCCATGTACCCGCAAACATGGGGCGTGGCGGGGGTCCCATGTCCCAGCTGCTGAGGGGGATGGCGGTCACCGCCTTCCACCTCGCGCCCCTCCCGGAGGTGCCGTGGGGTCCTCGCCTCTCAGAGGAGGCCACTGTGGAGGGCCGGTCCCCGGGAAGCGTGGGTGGGGGGTGAGCGTCACTGGGACATGGCTGGCCCCTGAGGAAGGAGGACAGCTCAGAGAAGGAAACTAGGGGCCGAGTGGGGCCCCCCAAATATGTGCATATTCCAATCCCGGCCTCCAGAACCTGTGGGTGTGATCTTATTTGGAAAAAGGGTCTTTGCAGATGTGATGAATGTGAGAATCTTGAGGGGCGCCGGGGTGGCTCAGTTGGTGAAGCGTCTGCCTTCAGCTCAGGTCATGATCCCAGGGTCCTGGGATCGAACCCCGTGTCAGGCTCCCTGCTCAGTGGGGAGCCTGCTTCTCCCTCTCCCTCTGCCTGATGCTCCCCCTGCTTACCCTCTCTCTCTCTCTCAAATAAATCAATAAAATCTTAAAAAAAAAAAAAGGTGAGAACCTTCAAATGAGATCATATTGGATTATCCAGTGGCCCGAAATACAGTGACAAATGTCTTTATAAGAGGAGGCAGAGGAGAGACCCAGACAGAGCAGAAGCCGTGTGAACACAGGGGCAGAGACTGGAGGTGCACGGCCTCAGGCCCAGGGGTGTGTGGAGCCTGCAGACGCTGGGAGAGTCTCTGGCAGGAGTGCGGCCCCACCACCTTGACCTCGGACTCTGGGCTCCAGAGCTGGGAGGAGTGAATTCTGTGGTGATAAAGCCCCCAGTCTGTGGCCAGTAGTTATGGTGGCCCCAGGACATTGACACGTGTGCTCGGATGCTACCACCCCAGAAGGCGGGGGGGGATGGGCTTGCAGAAGCGGCCCCACGCCTGCACCCAGCTTCCTCCCACAGCACCCCGTGCTGCCCCACTGGCCTCCCCCCCACCCCCACCCCCCCCGAAGCTCACACACCAAAAGGCCTGGGTGGGTTCCTCTACTTCTTGTATTTGAAACAGGTATCTGGGAAGACAGAGCTTGGCTCTCAGATGGAGCCTCACTGGGGTGTCCATCCCCCAGCCCTGAGACCCTGGGGCTCCCCGGAACACCCCTGCCCCAGGCCCTCCCGGCCCAAGGCTGCTGGTGCAGAAGGTGGTGGGGCCTACTTTGGTTGCTCAGGCTGATGATGTTCTGTGGACCCAGTCCGTACTTTCTGCAGACTTTTTCAAATCTGTTCAGGAAGCTGGGACTCAGGCTCGGCACCCGTCCTGAGGACAGAACAGCAGGGGCTGGGGTCCCTCGCTGCTTGCTCGGGACGGTGTGCAGAGGAGGTCCCAGGGGGACTTGGGCAGCGCCGAGGCCGAAGGGGGGGTGCCCTGAGCAGAGATGGGGCCGTGCCAGGTGGGGGTCCCCCACACTCCACGACGTGACTTGACCGTGTGTAGACAGGCAGGTGGGAGCCTCGTGTGTGGCCCAGAGGAGGGGGTCCCCGAGGGGCCTGGCCAGTCTCCCCCCCGGCAGATGGGAGGGGTCAGGAGGTGGTACCATAGAGTGCCAGCACGTTGGTGTCTGTCCCGTTCCTGATGTTCCGGAGATGGAAGGTGATGTACAGTTTATAATCGGTCTCCAACAGGAGCACCTTATTGTCGCCCTCATCTGTGTGGAGACTCGGCTCAGAGCAGCCCCCCGGCCCCTGCCGGCCCCCGGCCCCCACGGGTTATGCACTGGCCGTGCTGTGTCCTGGTGGGCTGGTGGCCCCTGCCAGGAGGGGGGTGCCACCGGCAGAGGTCCCTGGGCATTGTTGGTAGAACAATGCATGCTCAGGGGAGGGCGCACCTGCCTCCCTGGGGCCTGGGCCAGGCTGGTCCTCTCACGGCACGGTCAAGCTGTCACAGGGCCCCGTAAGATCCCCTAAGTCACAGCTCACCAGGAGACGGCCAAGGCCCTGAGGAAGGGGAGCGCGCTGCCGCCAGCCGGGAAGACCCCCATGCACTTACAGTTGACCGTGTACTCGCCGTCCTTCTCTGTCCTCTCGCAGACCATGGCCACCTGCACGCACTCCCCGTGCACCCTGAAACCAGCGGGGGTGATGTCGGGCAGCCGACCCACACCCCGAGCCCGACCCCAGCGTGCAGCCCTGCCCTCCCGCTCTATGGGGTGGGGGCGGGGGGACACCCGTCCTCCCCAGTCCCGGCCGAGATGGGCGGCACGCACATGAACAGGAAATGGAACCTCAGTCCGCCGTCTTTCAAGCTTTCAATATTCCGTATGAAGACCCTCAGGTCCCCATTTTCCTCAATCCGCTTCATGTCATCAGAAGCTATGGACACTGAATACCAGACCCCCGAAACCTGTAGACAAGGCCCCGATGGGCAGGGAGACTGGGTGGCGGCCCTGGGACTTCTTGGTGCCTCCTTCCTGGGGCTGGGCCCCTGGGTGTATGGCTCCCAACCAGGGTCCTCCCCTCCCTGCCCTCCCAGAGATCCCTGTAGCCATCACAGCTGGGGGAGGAGAAGCAAGCCCTTCCAGGAGCCGTGTCCTCCTCCCAGGTCAAAGACTCCAGATGGCCGGAGGACGGGGGCCCTGCAGCCCGGCCCCAGGGGAAGGCCCGGACTCCGGGCCACAGACCCACCCTGGCCATGTCATAGCTCCTCCGCACAATGGCTCGGGGGTTGAGCTCCTGGGCGGAGACCAGGCTCAGCCCCAGGCTCAGCAGGAGTAGTGCCATTCCTCCTGGTGGGTGCCTTGCCCGTGGCCCCCCTCCCTTATACCCCTTTCTGCCCTGTGGTTTCCGCCCCCCTGCCCCCAGCACTGCCTGTCCTCCCCCCCTGCACGCTGGGAACACAGCCAAAGGCCACCACCACCGCCCCCACCTCCCACGGCTCTCGGATGTCCTGGAGCCAACGACGGGCTCACCCTGCAATCTGCTTGGACAGAGTGTCCGTCTGGGTCAGAACCGCAAGGGGAAGTCAGGTCAGCCAGGGGCCCTGGGCCGGAACCCCCGGCTGCAGGGGCCCCGGGTGACGCTGGGGCCTCCCTGGCCTCTCTGTGCTGCTGGAGCTGGGCGGCAGATAGCCCCAAGGGCGCCCATCCCTGCCTGGGCCTGGGCGTCTGGATTCGAGAGCGTGTAGGTGCCATGCAGGACACCGTGTGGGCCGTCCTGGCCTTGAGGATGTGACTGTGAATTTGGAGTGAAGGTCCACAGAGCCCTGTAAGGGATGAATCCCAGGGGAGGGGACATGAGGGGGGCCCCAGGTGGTGGGGCCAGAAAGAGACTCTTCGGGGTTTGGGGTCCGGAGAGCACAGATGTGGATTCAGATAGATGTGGGCCTGGCCTCCACCCTGACCCCTTCCTGGCCAGGGTCCAGGGCAGTGGTGGAAAGTTCCCCGTCTCCCCATGCTGCGTGCAGGTACAGGGCCAGCAGAGGGCCTCAGGTGGACTGACCGGGACATTGGACACCAAATCCTATTAAAAGTACCAGATCACAGCTCGTGCACCGGTTGAATACTGTTCCAGGGTTTGCGATGACAGTGACTACCAGTTCTCAGGAAGCCCCCTTCCGGCGGGCAGCGGGGGGCGGGGGGCAGATACCAGACAGACAGTGGGGCCGGCCTGCCCCACCCGCTGCCCCTGCCAACCACTGGCTGGCCCCTGGCAGGGAAGGACCCCCTCCCTGGCTGGCCCCTGCATGGCCCCTGCTGCCTCCAAACTTCTGTCCCACTCAGGTGTGGCTTCCGGGACGCCGCACCTGACGTAGCCCCTCAGTCAATGTCCCATCCCCTGTTGGGCCTCCTTGTTCACTATTGGGCTCCTGTTCCGAGCTGGGCCCCCTTCTCTATCTGATTCACCAACTCACTCCCGAGGCAACAACCCTCTCCCTCCACCTAAACCCGCTTCCCTCTGTCACTCAGCAGGTGCAAAATAATTTAAAGGATGTGAGTCTGACTGTCCTGTAGGAGGGGCGTGAGTTCTGCAGGGCATGGGGTCGTGGGACTTCCTGTCTGAGGGCTTGCTTCCCCAGTGTGGTCTCAGGATGCAGTGAGGACAGAGCAGGTGTATCTGTCCACTCCCTCGATTCCCTCACTTGTTATTGGCACCTGTCGCGCCCCTGAAGGGGGGCGCCTGGCTGGTGGAACGTGCTGGATCCCTCTCCAGGAGAGGAGCCTCCCCTCAGCCCAGCCCCAGACCCCTGTGGCCTCAGCCTCCCCCACTGCCCTTGTCCTGGGCCTGCCTGGGCCGCCTCCCCATCTGGACGCTCCCGCCGACGTTCTGCTCCCCGAATGCTGGACAGTCTCAGGCACGGATGTGTGCCCACCCAGCACACGCCCGTGCACACCACGCACACATGAACGCACACACCATACCCTCAAGGGCAGCCCGGTCTCCCGCTTTCCTTCATAGTCAAATTTCTCTAAACACAGAGTCCAACACCGGCTCGAATGGAAAAACAGGGAGAAAATATGAAATAATTCAAAACTGATCTTGACTTTCGGGTAAAGATGGCGTCATGGAAGTCTGTGGAGAGCCAGGGGCCGTCGGGGTGCGAGGGCGGCCGTGGCGGCTTTGAGGAGCGAGCCCGCCCAGGTCACTGTCCCCCAGGGCCGCCCCACGTCTGCTCTCCCTGGGGGCTGGGCAGCCCCATGCACGGGGTCTTCCGAGAACCACAGGCCCGCGGCGGGAGGGGCACTTCCCGGGGGCGGAGTGCGCAGAGACAGGCGTGGACGGCCGGGGGCGCTGCGGGGAGGCTCGGGCACAGGGAGAAGCCTCCGCGTGGGCACAGAGGCGAGAGCCAGGCGTCTGGAAGCCGAGGAGTGCCAGGGAGGCCGCGCCCGGAGACGGGAGAGCGCACTCTGCCCGCACCTGCTGCCCGCGCATCGGGCCCCCTCGGCCATGCAGGCACACGGCTGTGTGGTTTGAAGCCCGTCAGTCTGTGGCAGTTCGTTACGTAGCCTCGGGAAGCCAAGACACCACGCATCCTGCTACGCTCTCAGTAATAAACATGAATTTGTTTTCAAAGGGGGGAGTAGGGCAAGGTGCGTGTTACGACCACAAATCCCGATGGTGGGATCCGGCGTGCTGTGACTTCACTGTGCGTCCGTGCGCCTCCCGACGCGGGGCTCGAGCTCATGACCCCGAGATCACGACCTGAGCCGAAACCAAGAGTCAGCTGCCACCCAGGCGCCCCATCCTTCACTTTTCAAGTGGGACAAGGTCCCGTCGTCCGGCAACCACGAGAAGCCCCCGCTAGCAGATGCATCATTATGACTGAGACTTCCTGACGTCTGCATCATCAAAGGGCCTGCTGACGTCACCGCCCGCAGAGCAGGGGACAGCGTCCGGCCTGTGGCTTTACGAAGACCCAACGACAGAATGCTTGGGGAGCACCCGCCTTGTCCCTTTCATCGCCCCCGGCCAGGTGAAGGGATCCTTCAGGAGGGACGTGGACAAGTTTGAGTGACTATGGAGAGGAGGTCACCGGGGCGCACGTGGCATTTCCAGTGCCCTTGAATTTATTTAAGAGGGGGCCCGCCGCCCGCCACGGGGTGTGAAAGCTTTATCCCGTGTGGCGCTGCCCAAAGCAGACAGTCTGGTACAAGTAGACGCGCGCTGCATTCGCAACGTCCGGTTTTCTCGTAGCCACATTATAAAAAGTAAAAGAAACGAGTGAAGTAATTTTCACAACATATTTGTGGTTAGCTCAGTAGATCCAGGCGATTCTGATTTCAGTATTTTATCAGTCTAAAATTATTAAGGAGATATGTTCATTCTTTTCTTTCGTCCTACGTCTGCCTTCAAAGCCCAGTGGGTGTGTTTTGGGCACTCACAGGACATCTCAAGTGAGAGCAGCCACGTTTCGTGAGCTCGGCAGCCGCACGTGGCTGGTGGCTACTGAGCCGGGCAGTGCAGATCGGAAGCCTCTTGCCCACTAACCGAGTGCTCGGGAATGAATGAAGCACCAGAGACCTCCACTTTGCTTCAACACGTAACCCTACAGACCCGTGACCAGAAATCCCAGTGTGAGCTCGGGGGGTTGGCCGGAGCCCAGAGTTCCACGTTAGAACCTAATGCCTGTGATTTAGGCTTTAATCCCTGTTTACGAGCATCGACCTTCGAGGGAGCTCAGAACTTTTATTTAAGCCACCATAGTCTTGGGACAAATGAGCCATCTTACTATCGGTGGGAGGAAAAAGAACAAAAAGGCTACTTTTGGGGCCCATCACGCCTCCTAGTCCAGGAAGCCCCCTCTTCATGAGAGCCAGGTAGTGGGGAGATTGGATGCCTTTCTTCTCTGCGATCCTGGTGGAGGGGCAGGTGCCCTGAGAACACCATAGCACAGAGCTCCCCGGCCCAAGCCGCCTTCTCCTTCTAGAAGCAGGACCTTCGGTTGGTGTCCCAAGGTCTGCCAACTAGACGTCGTAAATCCACGGCTAGAAGGTGGCCAAGGTGCACCTGTTTACTATTTAAAATCTACTTCTCTCTGCTTTTCCCTCCAGGAGACCATGAATTGCAAGAGAAGGATGCTGTTATTGATCTCCTGTGTTTTATACTTCATGTTGCTCGAGTATCATTTCAGGTAAACATAAAATACTGGTGAATCTTGACCCGCTGCGATCGGCAGAGAGGATGTGAAGAGCTGGGTTCGGTGCAGACGTTACTAACACTCTCGAAAGTGACCAGACCGGGCGCCTGGGTGGCTCAGTTGGTTAGGCGACTGCCTTCGGCTCGGGTCGTGATCCTGGAGTCCCGGGATCGAGTCCCGCATCGGGCTCCCTGCTCGGCAGGGAGTCTGCTTCTCCTTCTGCCCCTCCCCCCTGTCATGTGCTCTCTCTCTCTCAAATAAATAAATAAAATCTTTAAAAAAAAAAAAAAAAAAAAGAAAGTGACCAGACCTTCCCTTCTCTCTTTGGTACAAAGCAAAGTGTACCAACTTTAATTCGTTCCTCTGTGATTGGGTAACAGTGATCTCAGAGGGAGCAGTAGGAACCCAAAGCGCCTGCTCTCGGGGAGCTTTCCACTCCAGACGGAGAAGGCAGACCATCACAACGTGGGGTGTCCGAGTTTACATAACTAAAGGCATGAAGGAAAAGGGAAGCGAGGTGAGGGATAGCATGGGGTTGCTCTTCTGGACAAACTGGAACGGCCCCTAGCAGCCTGCTGGGGCAGCAGGTGTGCCCCGGGGCAGCCCATGGTTGACCCGTGAGAATTCTCTCCTGTAGAAAAATTCCAGTCCTCGCCTTCTCGCCCACTTCGCACGACCTTCTAATGAGCAGGGCGGTCTTCCCAAATGCTATTTGAAAGGCAGCCATATTGTGAGAAATAACGTCTTTACAAACGAAGCCTTCACAAAATGCATGTCTGATAAAAGGCTTATATTCAAATATGCAAAGAACTCTTCCAGCTCAACAATAAGGAAACAACCTAATTAAAAAATGGGCAAAATCCGAGCAGACAGCTCACCGAAGATACACAGAGAGCAAACAGGCTCATGAAAAGACGCTCAGAATCATTCGTTACTAGATAATTGCCAACCAGAATAATGAGACGCCACCACATGCCCAGGAGAGTGACCCAAATCAGGAGCCCTGCCAGCACCACACGTGGGCGAGGACATGGGGCACGGGACTCTCGTTCATGCCACGCAACACAGGGCAGCCACTTTGAAGACACTTTGGCGGCTTCTTACCGAACTAAATACAGTCTTTCCGATGATCTAGCAATCATGCTCCTATTTATCTGAGGCGTCTGAAAACGTACATCCACCAACAACCTACCCAAAGTGTTTATAGCAGCTTTCTTCATAATTGCCAAGGAGTGGAAGTGACCGAGGTGCCCTCCAGTGGGTGAATGGATAAATCAAGTGTGGTGCATCCAGACAAGGGGATATCATTCAGCACAAAACGGAAATGAGCTACGGAGCCATGAAGACACGGAGGAAACTTAGATGCACATCACTGAGTGAAGGAGACCAATCTGTATCTTCCACTCCATTGAATGGGAGTCCTGAATTTTGTCTGGCAAACTTCCCTACAGAAGGGGCATCTCTGCTGGCAAGAAGCTTTGGTGTGGGAAGACCTACAGAGCGAGAGCAAAGGGGCGGGAGCTGGGGGCGTTCTGACGGTGACAGAGAAACCAGAGACCGAAAACCCTGCTGGCAGCCCGGAAGTCAGCTTTCTTGCCCATCGGCTGGGAAATCTGCTGCCCACGTGCACGTCTCCATGAGACCGGCGTGTGTGTGTGTGTGTGTGTGTGTATGTGTGTGTGGTGGGTCCAGGGAGGGTGGTGGTGTTCAGGGAACAGACAGGACACGAGAGATCAGTATCGCACAAGTCTTCTGTCTCCCGGAGCCCACGGGGAATCCAGGAGGGGCCCCAGGTCTGTGTGACGGTTTGCTTCTCTGGGATTAGCGGACGGCGGGTGGGTGTCGTGGGGTCCGCAGCATCGGCCTGCACTGCAAACAACTGGGCCTGTGAGCACGTGGTGTGGGGAAGCAGTAGGTGAGTGGCCAGAGCTGGGCACCCTTGACCCGCCACGGGATAGCAGTCCTCGGTGCCCCACAGCTTAGCCCCTCACGCAGGACGAGGCTGACCCTGCTGTGGGTGGAGCACCTTCTTCTAGGGTGATGGTTTCCTTAGGTCAGGACCCCCTCTTCAACCAGCCATGTTTTCCATGCCTCTGTTGCTCTGTGGGACCCCAAGGATCCGTGACCCCAACATTCTAAAAGAAAGGCCACTTTGGGGGCACCTGGGTGGTTCAGTCGGTGAAGTGTCCGACTCCTGATCTCAGCTCAGGTCTTGATCTCGGGGGTGCGAGTCTGAACCCCGAGGTGGGCTCTGTGTTGGGTGCGAAGCCTGCTTATGAATAAATAAATAAATGGCCACTTTTTAGCACTTTAGTTTGTCACTTCATGATGTTAGTGAAGTTCGCGCGGGCCATCCAGAGTTTGATGGTCTAGCCCTGGGGGATCCAACAATGAAATCGGGGTGCTCTCTCGCCATTCTTCTCTTCCTGACCGCACATCCCAGCATGATGGAAACAAGTTGCCCGATCTCGTTGGAGCACAGCAAAACTCTAGGTGAATCACGTATTTAGATGAACATTAAAGAAGGACGCCTGAGTCTTTCTCCGTTAACCGCGGCCAAGCCGCTGGGGCGGTGGATGAGGGCGTCAGATCTGCGCTGTCTCGGTAGGCAGCCTCTAATGTGGTGCTGCTGGGGGTTTTGTAGATCCTCCCAGCAACCTGCCCACAGCCCTTTCTTGCCGTCCCCCTTCTGGCCGTCACCTCATCACCCCGCACCTCTTTCCTGACCACTGGTTCCCTTCCTGACCCGGAGAGATAGCTCCTCTCCAAATGGCTCCCCGGCCCCCCAGCTGGGTTAATGCACCATACATGCAGCAAGAGCCTGTCCCTGCGGTCAGCCCCGACCTCTGGGGACCGCTGGGGACTGCTGAGGCCGCCGCCTCGGCTCCCCAAGAGCAGCGGGCAGGCTGTATGTCCACCAGCACCGGACAGCGCCTGCCCCGCCGCGGGGGCTCCGTAGACCTTGGCTGAACACATGCATGACTCGTAATAACTTGGTTTTCCCTTCGCACCCAGGGACGAAGTAGAAGAACTGCGGCTCTCAGACTGGTTTAACCCTAGGTGAGAAGAGATGCGTCCGCTCACACGAACGATGGTGCTGGGTGTGGCGCGAATGGCTTTTCCGATCACCCAGGGATTGCTGCCCTGGGAGGCTTCCCGTGCCTGGAGCTTTCATTTGTAAGGCTGTCCACACTGACACGCTCTCCTTGGCTTGACCTTCTTGGTTTTGTCAGTGACAGACTCTCTTTGCAGGTGGTTTGAAAACACCATGATGGCTGCTCTCGATTTCGGCACTGGCACCGGGGAGGCCCCCCCCGCCCCATCTGTATTGGCCGCGTGGTATCCGACGTTAGGTTTGCACACCATAACCGACTCAACCAGCTCCCTGCTGGTTTTAGATTGTCTGCCGTTTGGGGCTTTTGCAAATAAAGCGAACCTTGTACCTAGATCTTTTCACACTGGCGCGTTGAGTTGATCTGTGGGACAAATCCCTCAAATGGAGTCACTCGGTCAAAGAAGGCAGGCATTTCTAGTTTGGATGTAGGTCGCTAAACTTCCCTTCAATAATTGCACCGTTTTAGTTTTTTAGGTACAGTGGATGAACTGAGGCATCAGAAAATCGTTTATTCTAGGCAAAACTGCTAGTTTAAAATATCCCAAGTCAACTTGCAATTCTGTAATTATTCCTGTGTTTGAGCATAGTTTAGTACATTTATCATTCACTTGTATTTGAACTTCTGTGAATGTTTTCCTCACATAGGCATGTATTTTAAATGGACCTCAGCTTCTTAGATGAATCATATCCATGATTCATGACACTGTCCTCATTGGTTCCTGCAAAACCTGCTTGTATTATTTATGTGTTTGCTTGCTTTATTATTTTTAATGCAACAAAAATTATAATGTGCATCTAACTTCCTGTCCTTTCCCATCCCTTTACCCTGTCCCCTGTAACTTTATACAAAGAGGATATCACACTTATGCACTCTTCTGGGACTTACATTTTCTCTTGATACGGTAAGATTCACCCAAATTTTGCACATCACCGTAGTTCATTTTGGACAGCTGTGTAATAAATAGTCCAGTGTGGAAATATACGAGTTTATCCACCAGCTGTCCTGCTGGTGGGCACTTGGATCATTTCTGTGCTTTGCTGGCACCATTCCTACACAAGTCACCTGACGTGTGCTGGAGCCTCACCAGGGGGAGGTGGAGCCCTTGGGGGGCAGGGCACTGGATTGTGCTGCCCAGATGATGGTGCCAGATGTTTTCCAAAGCTGGTGCCGATGTCAATCCCTAAAGTTCTTGCTTTATGATGCTTGGTGCTGCCAACAGAAAGGGCTCAAGAGTATCTAGAGTTATGTTACCAAAAGTGATGGAGTAATAACCTCCCCCAATTTTATCCTTCCTAAAACCAATGAGGAACCTGGCAAAAAATTATTGTAATCGACTCTTTCAGAACTCTGGAAATTAACCAAAGGCTTGCACCAATCTGGGGAGCATTTGCTCAAGAAAAAGAAAAGTGAGCTTTCTGGCATTTTACCCTGCCCTGGGCTGGGTGCCTCCCTCCAGCTCTGCAATGGCCTCAAGCCAGGTCCTCCTTCCCTCCCTCCCCTTCCCAGGGCGTGTTTTTGCTGTTTGTTGTTATGTTCTTTAGTTTAATAGCTTCTGAACTACTTTTATAAAGTCTGTATTCTTTGTCATTTATGGTCACTGAAATCTCTGCTCAGAAAGAATCTGATTTATAGAGTTGCCACATTATTTAAATGACCCATTTTTCAACCCCAATACCAAACAAGTGAAGAAATAAGGCAGTGTGGCCTATACCCAGGAAAAAAGCAATCCATCAATAGACTACCCCTGGAGAACACCAGGTATGGGACTCACTGGACAAAAACAGTCTTTCTTTGAGGCATAGTTGACGTCATATTATGTTCGTTTAAAGACTGTAGGATGACTAGATTCAGAAAGTTAGACCACAAGACGTGCTGGTGAGAATGTCGAGAATTTTGAACTCTTATAGACTGCTGGTGGGAATGTAAAATGGTGTAGCTGCTTGGAAATGTCTGGCACTTTCTCAAAAAGTTAGCCATGAAATTACAAGATGACCCAGAAATTTCACCTCTAGGTATATATCTGAGAGAATTAAAAACATATGTTTACAGAAAATCTTGCATAGGAAATGTTCATAGCAGTACTATTGATAATAGCTGAAAAATGTAAACAACTAAAATGTCCATCGACTCATGAGTGAATAAAGAAAATCCATACTGTAGAATATTAATCAGCCATAAAAGGAATGAAGTACCGGTTCATGCTACAATATAGAACCCCCTGGAAACAGGCGAAGTGAACAAAGCCAGGCACAAAAGACCACAGATGGCATGATTCCATTTATATGAAATTCCCAGGATAAGCAAACCTACACAGACAGAAAGCATGATTAGTTGTTGCCGGGGGCTGCAGGGAGTGACTTCTAGTGGGTACAGTGGTGCATCAAAATATTTCGTTTTCTTGGGAGCAACTGTAAATAGCATTGTGTTTTTAATTTCAGTTTCTGCATGCTCCTTGTTAGTGTATGGAAGTGAGATTAAATTTTGTGTGTGCTGATCTTGTATCATCCTGTGACCTTGCTGAATTCACTTATTAGTTCTAGGAGATCTTTTGGCAGATTTTATACATAGGCAAGTCATCTATAAACAGGGACATTGTTACTTTCTCCTTTCCAGTCCAGTGCTTCATTTCCTTTTCTTGCCTTATTGCAATGGTTAGAGTTCACACTACTCTGTTGAATAAGAGTTGGTGAGGGTGGGCATCCTTGCCTTGTTCCCAGTTTTAGGGAGAAAGCATGCAGTCTTTCACCATTAAGTATGATGTGAACCATGGGGTTTTTGTAGATGCTCTTTATCAAGTTAAGGTAATTCCCCTCTAAAAAATAGGAATTTTTCTGGGAGTTTGTCTTCTCTCTCTCTCTCTTTTTTTTTCATTATGAATGGTTGTTGGACTTGGTATAATTTTTTTTTTCTGTGTCAATTCATATGGGCATCTGACTGTTCTTTAATTTCTTGGAATGGTAGGTGCATTGAACAATTTTCAAATGTTTAACCAGCTTTGCATGTTTTAAGCTCTGTTGTTACTAGAAGCAAATCTAATATCTCTGTCCCTTTTTGGACTCATCTTTTTATTGCTGCTGGATTGCAAAGTGTCTTCTAGATCTTCTAGGGAGAGGGGAGGGAGAGAAGAGGAGGAGGAAGGAAAATTGAAGGACTCAGGGAGATGTGGGGAGGGAGAGGCACTGTGTCCGCAACACTGACTTCAGGCAGTATCAGGGGACGCTCTGACTCTGGGCTGCCTACATCTAAGCTGAGCTGGAGCTCAGAGAAGGTGGCCCCTGGGCTCAAAGGCAAGTAGCCTGGTGACAAAAGCAGCAATTGCTGGGTCTTGCCACTGACCCACATGTGTTCGCTCTGTGGTATTAGGCAGCTCACTCAACCAATCTATGCCTCTGTTTCTCCACACCAAGAACAAGGACCAAAATAGTGCTTCATGCATAGGGCACTGCAAAGATTGAATGAGCTGCTTAAGCTACCTCGACCCAGTGCCTGGCACATGGTAAGTGCTCTGTAAGCGTTAGCAGGTATCTCTCGGGGGGGCTCTGCGGCTGTCGGCTGTCATAGTAAAGGCAGGACCTGCTTTACTTGTTTTTCGTTTGTTCAACAGAAAACACCATGATGTTGTAACGACCACAGGCTGGCTTGCTCCAGTCATATGGGAAGGCACTTTCAATAGACAGGTCCTGGAAGAATACTACGGAAGACAGAACCTCACCATAGGCTTGGCTGTCCTTGCTACTGGCAGGTAAATGCGAACGAGCGCACGGAGACCTTCTATCTCCAGCAGGCTGCCTGTAGGTACCCATAACCGTTGTATCCGGCTGTCCCGTACAAAAACCGTGACGTTGTTTTCTCCTTGCTTAGCTGGCTCATTCATGCCACTTGGCTCACATTTCTTTTCTTTCCAACGGTTGTTTCAAAACTTTAAAGGCTTTTCTCAGACCCCCCAGGTCACTATATCCTTTCTCACTAACCAGAGCAGTCAGACCTGTAGACCCGACCTGCCTGCATTACCCACTGGGGGTCCCATAGCATCAGTGACTCGTCAGTTAGACAACATGTTTGGTGACATGTCCCCTTCTCTTGAAAGTGTTCAGGAAGCATCTCCCTCTGCGTGTGTGTGTTTTGCAGGATTGCAGATCAGTACCTGGAGCTGTTCATACAATCGGCCAGTAAGCACTTCATGACTGGCTACAGAGTTATCTTTTATATCATGGTGGATGCCTTCCACAGGCTGCCTAACCTGGAGCCAGGTCCTCTGCAGACGATCCAAGTACTCGACATCAGAGGACACGATGCGGATGACCTTCACCTCATGCTCATGAAGAACTTAGCTGTGCACATAGTAGGGCACATTCAGGACGAAGTTGACTTTCTCTTCAGCATGACTGCCAATAGGGTCTTCCAGAATGACTTTGGGGTGGAGACCCTGGGCACGTCCGTGGCTCAGCTCCATGCCTGGTGGTACTTTAAAAACACGGAGAACCTCCCTTACGAGAGGAGGCCCGGATCCACGGCGTGCATCCCTTTGGGACAGGGGGACTTCTACTATGATGGGACGGTCATTGGTGGCACGCCCCTGGAGATTTTAAATTTCATCAAAGAATATCTGGACGGGATTATTCGCGACAAGGAAAATGGGCTGAACAGCACCTAC
>NC_138382.1:78968443-79001102 GCF_054177405.1 Leptonychotes weddellii | reverse complement strand
GATAGTGCAGAACTTTCAAGGTTTTATGTCTATTCAGAATCAATCAGGAATTAATTTTAAGATAATGCAAAGAGTGAGATATCTAAACTTATTCTTTTCCTCCAAATCTCTTGCCATTTCCCCTAATACTATTTATTGAATTAATAATGCTTTTTAAGATGGGCCGTTTGTATACCGCATTGTTATTATACTTGCTAGTGTTCATTTCTTGACTCTATTCACTGATGTTCTTTCTGTCCCTGAGCTAATTCTACACACTTGTAATCGCTGTCGGTTCCTACTCGTTACAACAGAACAGTGTTTGTGTGACTTCTCTCTGAAACATTTCAAAACTTTTGTTCTTTCATGTGGATTCTAGATTCAGGTTTGCGGTTAGCGGTAAAGATCCCACTGGAATATTATTTTTTAAAGATTTTATTTGTTTGATAGAGTGCGAGGGCACCAGCAGGGGAGGGGGCAGAGGAGAGGGAGAAGCAGACCCCCGCTGAGCAGGGAGCCCTACGCGGGGCTCGATCCCAGGATCCTGAGATCATGACCCGAGCCGAAGGCAGACGCTTAACCGACTGAACCACCCAGGCGCCACCCCCCCCCACCACTGGAATATTGATTGAAATCCTTGGATGGACAAGTTAACTTGAGGATTATTAAATATTTATGATATTGAAGACTATGCAGGAATACCCCATATCCATTTATTTAAGTCATTTTTTCACTGTCCCAGAGTAAGGATTTAAAAATTTTTTTTCTCATATAAATTCTGCAGGTGTCTTACTAAATGTCTGAGCATTACTTTCTCATTGTACCATGTCCATTCTATTTCTCAAATTTGGGTTTTCTTTCTTTTTTTTTAATTATGTTCAATTAGCCACTGTATAGAGCATCGTTAGTTTTTGATGTAGCGTTCCATGATTCATTAGTTCCACATAACACGCGGTTTCTGGTTCACAGGAGAGCATCGTCCTTGGAGCACCTGCTTGTCTCCGGCGTCTGAGTGAGCCGCAGGTAGACATCCGCCCCCGGGGGCCAACTGGCTCCTACAGTGCTGACCTCACCAGGTTGGTTGGCAATGGTGGATGTTGCCTTTGCCGAGGGCGTGGCCTCCCGGGAGGCCTTGTCTTTGCTGGGGCATTGCTGGGGCAGGATCTGGTCACACCTGTCTCTGGCAATTCCAGACGGCCCGTATGGAGGCCCCTGATCCAGTTTCCGGAGAGCCTGCCCTTCAGTGGGTGGTCCCTGGCTCACCCGGGGAAGAGGGGAGAGTCTTCGGCCCAGGCACTGCCCTGGTAGTGCACTGGACTTCCAGGAGAGGGCACTGGCCTGTCTCAGCTCCCCTGCTGCGCAGGTGCACGGGCCTGTGTTTCCCCGGCCCTTCTGGGGGAGAGCATGGGCAGGTACCGTGCGCACTCAGTGCTCTCTGACCTGGGCAGGACGTGCGGCTTGGCTCACGGGGCCCAGCGCACCTCCCTGGAGTTGTCCCAGAGCAGGACCCAGGTGGAAGCAGGTCCGAGGAGCGCCAGCCCAGCCCCTAGCGGGGTTGTGCCCCCGAAGGACTCCCCGGGTGGCCCTCTGCCACACTGCAGTGCTGTGTTCGTTGTGGCCCAGGGCTCTGGGGGTTGCCTGTCCCTTCCCGGCCACTCAGAGCATTCCCACGCCCCTGGGCCTGGCTGGGAGAGGCCAGGAAGGGGACGAGCAGGGGGCTGGGCTCAGGGTGGAGGGGCTGCCTCGGGTGGCCGGGGGATTTGGGAGGCACCTGGGCAAGCAAGGCAGGGGGAGGAGAAGGAGGCGAAGGCAGGGGTCAGGGGACCGGGCAGGAAGTCTCCGGGGGCCCTGACTTAGGCTTCGGCTGGGGGGCACCGGGCTGTGGAGGGGAGAGAACAAGATGGGGATTCCAAGGCTTTGTCCATTCCCTTTGAAACCAACCAAACCCAGCGTGCAGCCGGCGTCCCTCACTGGGGAGCAGCGTGCCTTCTGCTGTCCAGCACCCGCGGGCGGCCACGTCCTGCCATGGCCCCCCTGCCCTCGCTTTGACCCGGACTCCACCACCCCGCCCCTCGGTTCGCCCCCCTCGCCGCCAGGGGTTGGTGACCACACAGCATGTCTGTGCTCCCCTGCTCCGGGCTCCCTTTTCCCTGATAAATCAGGGACGGGCCTGCAGTGACCCCGTGTGACCCATGCAAGGACTGGAGGCTGTGTCTGTCTTGTTCTCCATGCTTCCCACCCCAAACAGCCCGGCCTGGGTGTGTTGATGGATTGAATGGTGCACAGGGAAGGGGTGTGGGGGCGAGGGGCTCCACTGTGTGGCCTTGGCCTTGTTTCCAAGCCCCTCTGACCCTAGTGTCTGAATCCACAGAAGGGAGACGGATATTGTGCCCAGGTCACTGTGTTCTAGGGGATTCGTGCCGCCTGGCAGGCGAGGCTCCCAGCAGGGGCCCGACCATATGGGGGGGCCCTGGAGGGGCTGCCCGTGTTTTTAATTGCTCTGGTCTTCTGCCTATTATTGCTAGGGGTTCCAAGCCTGGCAGGCGAGGCCCCAGCGCAGCAGCCTGGGCATGGGGGAAGTATCTGGAGGGCCGTGCCTACCATCCAGGTTGAAGACAGGGGCTTTCTGCAGCTGGAATCTGGCAACGTACCCAAGGTACTTCCCCAGCCACGTGGGGTCCCCGAGCATTCTTCTGGCTGAAATCAGAGGGGCCGAGAGTCCAGAGGCCCTGTCTTTTCTCCGAGTGCCCCCTCCTCCTGCCGGCCCGAGCCCTGCCGCTGACTGGCTGGTAGCTGCCGCCTCAGCCCTGGTCCCGCTCCCTCCTCGTCTCCCCTGAGAGCAGGCCCACCCTTGGCTGAGTGGGCACTCCCTCCTCGAAGGGGCGCGTCAGGCCCCGGACCCTCTGGGGAGGACCCCCTTCACACAGCAGCCTGTGGCCTGCATGACTGGGCCAGCCCAGGACATCCCCCACCGCCTCCATGTAGTCCTCAGGACAAGGTGTCCCCACCCCCCGCCTGGCCCAGCCCACCCTCCACACCCTCCCCCCTGACACCCCCCCCACCGTCCCGGGGCTTCTGCACGTGGCACTTCCACTCTCTGAGGTCTGATGTGACTCAGTTGTTTTAGGTTCATTGACTAGCTCCCCGGCGAAGGCAGGGGAAGGTTTCTGTTCTAGCGGAGTGTCCCTGCTCCCGGGACACACACACACACACACACACACACACACACACACACACACAGACACACACAGACACACACAGACACACACACACAGACACACACACACACAGACACACACAGACACACACAGACACACACACACAGACACACACACACACAGACACACACAGACACACACACACACACAGACACACACAGACACACACACACACACACACACACGAGGCTGTGCTGTAGGCGGACCAGCTGAATGAACTCCCGAGGGAGTGAGCGGGCAGGGGCAGGGATGCCCGACCTGAGGGGTCCCCGGGAGCAAGCGCCCATGGGGGTGCAGCTCTGAGCAGTCCCGCTGGCCCCAGCGCCCCCAGAGCAGCAGGCCCTGAGCACAGGTCTGGGGCAGCACCCCGGCCAGCGTCGGGGAGAGCCGCCTCCTACCCAGCAGAGCCCACAGGCTGGTGGTCTCGCCGGCGTCCTCGAAGCGGACATAAAGGATGAGGTTGCTGTAGTCGGTGCTGACGAAGCGGACGAGCATGCCCGCGCCTCTCTCCACTGTGGGAGACCCCCGCCCAGTAACAGGGGATGCCTCTCTCCTCCACCCACCCCCACACCCCCCGGACAGCGCAGGACACCGGGAGGATGTCTCCCTCCAGCACTGGCACTTCCCCCACGGCCCCGGTTCGGGGCATCGAGCGTCCCCTGGCCCCCAGTCCAGCACAGCACCCGGGCCAGAGGGCTGGGCTACTCACGGGAGCCTTGGAACTGGCCCTGGAGCCCGGCTGGGTGGATGGTGATGTTCACTCCTTTGCATACCCCCTGTCCTCTGGGAAAAGAGGAGGGGGCATACGGTGGTCACGGCCTCTCCCTGTCTCCCGGCCCCCGGGGACATCGGACGTGCCCTGGATGAGGTCCCTGGTGGCTGCCTGAGTCTCTCGGCTCCCTGGGCTCCCAAGAGTCGTCTAGCTGGGGGCAGGGCTAGAGGGCAGGAGTGAGGAACCACTCCTTGCTGGAGTGTGGCCAAACCTCCCGGGAGGAGTGGGACCCAGTCTGTCCTTGGCTTGGAGCTCCAGGTCTCTGGGTGGGGGACCCTGTCCTGGTTGTCCCCAGTCACCTGGGCTCCACACATAGGCCACGCCTTTTCAGCCCCCTGTCCCCGGGTCTTCAGTTTCTCTGCTGGGATGGGTGGGGGTTGGGCTGGGTGCCAACAGACCCTGGGCAGCACAGCCCTTGGGGTGGTGTCTGTGGCCGAGCCCTGGCAAGGCTGTGGCTCTAACTTAGGGTCCTCAAGGCCACGGGTGCTGGACTGTTCAAGCATCACTGAGATCAGCACAGCGTGTCACCACTGTGGATGTTCCTGACCGACCGACCAGTGCGAGGCGCAGCCCTGCCTGGGCGTCCCCAGCCCCCATGGCGGGAGGGACCCGGCTGTGCGTGTGTCTTTCCCCAGGCCCCTCGTCGTAAAGCTTTGGGGCTTCTGAAGCTAAACGTTTCTCAGACCTCTCGGGAGGGTCTCGAGCCTGCAGCTTAGTGCCATGTGTCCCTCTGTTTCCCCCCACTGGTCACTGTCCCTCGGGAGGCCCCTGAGCGGGACCACCCTGCGAGGAGCTGCAGAGGCCGTGCTTACGTCCAGAGCAAGACGAACTCCACATCCTCGTCCCGAGTCCAAATGGAATGGAGGCCGAGCCTCAGGGGATCGGCTGGGGAGACCAGGTGGGTGCGGCTGGCAGCCAGCCGGGTGGTGAACCAGCGTCCCTCCACCTGCAGGGTGCGAGGTGCAGAGGGGGTGACGGTCCCCAGTCTCCAGTCTTGGCTCTCAGGCCCCAGCCCCGCCAGCGCTGAGCGCTTCCGGGGAGGTCAAGGGCCAGTGGGGTGTACTGGAGGGGACAGGTGGCCCGTTCCTTGTAAATGTCCTTCTCTGTCAGGCTGCCCTCTGTCTCCCCAGTGCCCTTCTTGCCGCCTCTCCCTTCCCCACTTCCTTCAGCTCCTCCCGTATCTGGCCCAAGCGCTATCGCCTGTTGGGTTCCAGACGCCCTGGCCGGGGTCTGGGGAGGGGTGAGGGCCGCCCTGGAACCACCACCGAGTCCTGGGGTTGCTCTAGCCACGCTCCCCACAGTGATGGGTGATGGGCAGGTGGGTCAGATAGGGCAGGGGGACTCTGGACCCCTCCCTGACCCCAGGGCTGGGCAGGGGTACGAGACCCCCCGGTTCCTCCGTGAGGCTGTGCCTGGGCCCAGGACGCCCCTCGCCCCTTAGCTGGCCTCTCTCCCCGGGTCCTGCTCCCAGAAGCGCCCCCTGCAGCACCTGGCACCCACCTCCCCGTCGCAGGGCTGAGCCTGGGACCTACCCGGCTCCGTTACCTTGTGGGCATTAAACCCTGGTTGTATCGGCACCTCGTCTAGAGTCTTCTGGGCACGGGCCAGGCCCAGGCTGAGGGTCAGCAGCAGGAGGGGCCCTCTCTGCAGGACCATGACGGCAGGGCCCAGAGGGAGGGGAGGCCGGGCCGCTGGGTCCCTTCTTCGTAGGCGTCCTCCAGAGGCCACTCGTCTGAAGAGCTGTCCCGGCCAACCCCGCCATCCCTGCCAGGCTCCCTGAGCATTCAGAATTATTCCCACAGGAGGGACGTGGCCTCCCCAACACCTGCCTTGTCTCTGAGGGATGGGAAGGGTGTCATTTGACCTGGGGGGCGGGCGCTGTCGGGGCAGTCTGGCCACAGTGCTGGCTGTCCTGGAGGTGCAACCTCACCCCTGGGGGCTCAGCTCCCTCCTCCCGGCTGGTGCTCCTCCCAGGGGCATCCATCCTCTGACTGAGCCAGGACTGTTCTCCCCCCTCCTCCCCTTCCACCATCTTGGGAGGTGTGCTGGGGAGGGAAGGCAGGAGGGCGCACACACTCTCAAGATGGCACTCAAACCCTGGCACGAAACCGGGGCCCTGTATGGCTCGTTCCTATTTCCCTCAAGCATCTCTCACACTGTCTCCAACTATGGCCACTCAGACCAGACTCCAGCGCCCCCGCTGCCTACCACCGTCCTGGGGCCCTCTGAGCTGTGCGACCCTGCTGGCCGGGGTGCAGACGAGAGCCTGGAGCAGATGCAGAGTGGGTTTACAGCATGGAGAGGGCACAGGGAGGGCAGGACAGCCACGGGGAGGGCACAGGGAGGGCAGGACAGCCATGGGGAGGGGACAGGGAAGTCAGGACAGCCACGGGGAGAGGGGACAGAGAGGGCAGGACAGCCACGGGGAGAGGGGACAAAGAGGGCAGAACAGCCACAGGGAGGGGGGACAGAGAGGGCAGGACAGCCACGGGGAGAGGGGACAAAGAGGGCAGAACAGCCACGGGGAGGGGGGACAGAGAGGTCAGGACAGCCACGGGGAGGGGGGGCAGGGAGGTCAGGACAGCCATGGGGAGGGCACGGGGAGGGCAGGACAGCCATGGGGAGGGGGGCAGGGAGGTCAGGACAGCCATGGGGAGGGGTGCAGGGAGGGCAGGACAGCCATGGAGGGGGACAGAGAGGTCAGGACAGCCATGGGGAGGGAACAGGGAAGGCAGGACAGCCATGGAAAGGTCAGGACACTCCAGATTTGGGCACGAGGGGGACAAGACAGTGTCCCTGGGGTCGTACCTCTGAGGATGCTAGGAGCCAGCCCAGCGGGGAACCTCCCCTCCGTGTGCTAGGGGACACTTGGCTCCCATGTCAGGGGTCCTCGGGCGTTTTCCTCAGTCTGTCCCCTCCTCCTGGGGTCCTGCCCCTTCCCTGTGTCCTCCCGCTGGTCCCCCCAGCTGTCCACGCCAGTGGCCTGGTGAGGCGGCTCTGGACTGCTCCTCAGCCTCCCTCCCCGTGTGATCCCCGTCAGTCTGGTCTACAATGTGGAATTCTTTGATTCACTCTCCCCTTTTCCGTGAGCTGTGCCCACTGGAGCCAGACCCTATCTGGGTCACAGCAGGAGTGAGAACTGGTCCGTCTGGGTTCGCCCAGGTGCAGCTGCGGGATCCTATCCCGTCCGTGCTCTGGGAAGCAGCAGCTGCCCAGATGAGCGCCCCACATCCCCTGGGGCTGTGAGGGGACGCCCCAGGAGCGGCAGGAAAGCTGGGGGGCCGGTCAGCCCTGGGGTCTCTGAGGACGTGGCCGGGCTGAGCATGTGGCCCCTGCCCCCACCTGCGGGGGAGGGGACGTGATGCTCAGGCTGCGGTTTTCCGGGGCTTTGATGTCAGATAGGACGCATGGGTAGGAGCCTCCTGCTTCCATCCTTGGATCTGGGTCCCGGTCCCCACCCCAAGCGGCGCTGAGTTGCTTTGGGGGTTTGCACGGTGGAGAGGACCCCCCAGTCACATGGGAAAGCTGCGGACTCCTGTTCCTTCACGACGCCCCCCGGAGCATGTGAGTGTGTGCTGTTGGGGGGTGGCCGGGGTGTGGTGTGAGGCCGGCAGTGAGTCCGGCCCCAGGCTGAGCCGGACCTGGGGGCCCGGAGACCAGAGCCGGGCCGATGGAACCAGGAGGGGGCTGCAGACAGACTTTACCCCTGAGCCCAGACACCAAAGCCGGGGAGCAGCAGGGGGTCCTGCAGCACAGCACCTGTGTCCATCGGAAGGAGGAACGGGAGAGTGGTCTAAAGCCCTGACGTGAAGATGCTGGTGCAGAGGCAGACCACGGCCTGTCCCTGCTCGGGCCTCCGCCACCTGCCAGGCACCCATGGGCATGGGGAGATGGTGACGGTGAGGTCCACAGAGCCTTCCAGAACGTGTAGGCCACCACATGAGTGACAGCCTCACATGGTGCCCACCTCGCGGAAGGGGTGACCGCTAAGCTGTGTGCTGGGATGGGGCTGGGTGCAGGGAGGAGGGAACAGTACTCTGGAGGGTGGAACAGTGTGTGCAAGAGCCCTGAGGCAAGCGGGGGACGGCGGGCTGAGGGAGCACAGGTCTGAGGGGTGTGGGAATGTGGGGGGCATGGGGAAGGTGAGGGCGCTCCGCGAGGTCACCCAGGCCAGGTCACAGGAGCTCCTGGGTCTCGTGCAGGATGTGGATTGCATCTTTGTGATGGCAGCTGGTGGAAGGGTGTGATTGGGGTGACATTTTGGCAAGACCCCTGGGCTGTGAGGCTGTTGGGGTCACTCACCCTCACCAAGGCCAGGCTGGCGGGGAGTGGGAGATGAGGCCACATGGGAGGCCAGCCTCCGAGCAGCGGGGCAGCCGGTCAGCCTGGAGGGCCGGGGTCGGAGAGACCTGGGGCTAGCAGAGCCTGGAGGCGGGGTTGTGGAAACTGCTCTGGTGGTGGGTGTCCGGAACACTCCACGAATCAGCTGTGTCCTAGAGAGCAGCTCCCAAGCCTCAGATCCTTTCCAGAAAAAGTCAAAAAACGTACACAAGCTGGAACTGAAAAGACCTCTCTGTTGGAACAGCGGGACCGGTGTGTGGGGTGGGGGGGTGCGAGTGTGTGTGTTTGGGGCTAGACCAGAGACTGGGGGGGAAACGGTTTTCGTCCTGCCGCTCCCAAATCTTTCCATCCCTCCCTCCTTCTATCTCCCCCTACCCCCTCCACCCCGGTCATACAAATCATTGACATCGGAGGTCAAGGCCAGAGTGTCCGCTGTGAGCTCTGGGCCTCAGACTCTGCCCTCACGGAGCCCTTTCCTGTGACCCCCACCTTCCCTGCCCTGGGAGCCCGGGGACTATCAGCCGCCCCCACGGATAGGCTTGCTGCTCTTACCATCCGAATGCCCACCTGCGTCTGGGGGTGAGGTGCTGTCCGGCCCTGCCTTTCCAGGGTCCACCATCACCCACAGACACAGGGAGACCAGCTCCGGGCCTGAGAGGTCACTAGCGCCTTCACCAAGGGGGTGTTCCTGTTGGCATCCAGGGTGGGACCTCAGATGACAGCCCACGGCTCCTCTGGGCCTTCCTCTGCCCTGGGAGGGGTCTAGTGTCTGCGTCTTGGGGTGGGTCTGGGGGAGAGGACGGGTGTGTTGGGCAGGAGGACAGGCACGTGGGCATGGGGTCCACCTGACAGCACGCGCACGCTGGTCACTGTGCATGCCTGGCCTTGGAGGACCCAGGACAGTCACGGCTATGTCAGAGGCAAACTCAGAAAGCTCTGGGTGACATGTCCTCGCAGACTCGAGATCAAGCCCACACCATGGATGTCACTGAAAGAGTCTAATGAGATCCACTTGTGGAAGTCCAAAATGGCTCTTTAACAGAGGGTTCTGAGTCTGGCCTACAGTTTCCTGAGTTAAGAGGCAGACCGGCAAAAGCAGGACCATTGAGCCTCTCAGGTGGAATTTCCCCGCCAGCATTTCTCTACTGTTTGGGCCATTTACTTCCCAGGGTGTGTTCATGCAGTAAGAGGACTTGGGTGCCACCAAGCGGCCGTCCTAGGGACGTCAACGCCCTGCGCTGTGTGGGACCCACCAGTAACTTCTCCTTAGGTAGCAACACTCTGCATTTGAGTTACATCGTTAGGATTCAAAGTGAGAAAACCCACAAGAACTGCTTGTTCGCTTATGGCCACTGAGGCCTGGGAAGAGGCAGCCCCTAGCTCAGGCTGTTCAGAAGCTGTAGAGCTTAAGGCACGAAGCTGACTTCCCATTTTTTAGAGATAGGCACGAGCCACGGAAAGTACCACAACGGGCCTGTCTCCGGGAGTGTGGGTCGTGGGGACTGGTGTCCTGGAGTGGAGTAGGGTTCTGCCATCAGGGCTCCCCACCCAACCGCAGGCCAGGCAGTTCAGCTGCGGGATTTCTACAGAGCAGTTTTAATAACTAGGTGGGAAGTGGACAGAAGCACCATCTCTAGGGTGCAGTGGCAGCTCCCGAGGAGGGCTGAGCTGTGATTTGGAGAAATGAGGCTCCTTCCTATGAGGGACCCATGGAGAGCGAGGCAAGGAGAGGCCACTGTTTGCTGGGAGCCTTTTCTGGGCTTGTACACAAATTCGGAAGGATTTAGCATGGTTTTAGGGACACCCCACTCCAGGTAACTGGATGTCAGTTGGGTGTATTTGTGTGGGTCTATTTCTGGGTTCTTTACTCTGTTCCACTGATCCGTGTGTCTATGTCCCTACAAATACCACAGTCTTGATTCTTTTGGCCAAATAATAAGATTTAAAATTTGGTAGACCAGTTCCTCCCATTTTATTATTTTTTTTCAAAATTATGTTAGCTATTCTAGTACCTTTGTCTTTCCATATAAATCTTAGAATAATCTTATCTATGTCTACAAAAAACCCTGCTGGGATTTTGGTAGGAATTGCCTTAAAGCTGTATACCAACTTGAGGAGAATTGACATCTTTTACTCTGCTGAGTGTCAGTTGATGAACACAGTAAGTCTATTTACTTAGATGTTCCTTGATTTCTTTTATCAGTATTGCATTGTCTTCAGCATACAGATCCTGTGTATGTTTCATTAGATTTACATCAAAGTATTCCACTTTTTTGGGAGTGATTAAAACTGGTATTCTATTTTTAATTTCAGTGTCCATATGTCCATTGCTAGTATGTAGAACTGTAATTGATTTTTGTATGTTTATCTTATATCCTGCCACCTTGATGAACTCATTAATTCGAGGCGGTTTTTCTTTGTTTTTGTAGATTCCTTAAGATTTTCTACCTAGATAATTGTGTCATCTGCAAATGAGATACTTTTATTTCTTCCTTTCAGATTTGTATTCCTTTTATTACCTTTTTTTGCCTTATTGCCCTGGCTGGAACTTTCCGCACTCTGATGAATAAGAGGATTGGGAGCAGGCATCCTTGCCATGTTCCTGATTATTCACCATCCATTCATCATTCCCCATTAAGTACAGTGTTAATTATTTTTTAAAAAGATTTATTTATTTATTTGAGAGAGAGCGAGTGTGTGTGTGTATGAGTGGGAGGGGCAGAGGGAGAGGGAGAGAGAATCTCAAGCAGACTTCCCATTGAGCGCAGAGCCAGACACTCGGGGCTCGACCCCACAACCCTGAGATCACAACCTGAGCTGAAACCAAGAGTTGGATGCTCAACTGAATGTGCCACCCAGGAGCCCCTAAGTACAGTGTTAAGTTTTTTGTAGATGCCTTTATCAAGTTGAGGAAGCTCCCTCTATTCCTATTTTTCTGAAAATTTGTTTATCACAAATAGCTGCTGAATTTTGTCAATGTTTTTTCTACATTGATTGATATGATCATACGATTTTTCTTTGCTATCCTAACAATATGGTGGGTTACACTGATTGGCGTTCAAGTGCTGAATGAGCCCTGCATCGCTGGTATAAACTCCACTTTGTTATGGCGTATAATTATTTTTATATATTGCTGAATTCTATTTGTTAATATTTTGTTAAGGATTGTTGCATCTGTAATGATGAGAAACATTAGCCTGTAATCCCCCCTTCCTTTTTTTTTTTTTTTTTAACTCTTTGTGTGGTTTTGGTATCAGAGTAATATTAGCTTCATAAACAAATTGGGAAATGTTCTTTCTTCTTTTATTTTCTGCAGGAGGTTGTGTGGCATTCATACTAATCCTTTAAAGATTTGGTGTAATTCTCCTGTGAAATCATCTGGGCCTGAAAATGTCTTTTTGTGGCGTTTTAAAATTGGGAATTTAATTTTCTTAATAAGTGTAGGGCTATTCAGATTATCTAGTTCATACTGGATGAGTTGTGGTAGCTTGTATTTTTCGAGGAATTGGTCCATTTCATCTAAATTGTCAAATTTGTCTATATAGAGGTGTTCATAATATTCCCTTATTATCCTTTGATGTCTGTGGGGCTGTGGTGATAACTCTTCTTTCATTCCTGAGTTAATAATTTGTGTCTTCTCTCTTTTTTGCCTTGTCAGTCATGCTAGATGTTTCCTTTCCAGTGTTTATGTCTTTTCTTTCTTATTATTGTCTTACTGCACTAAGACATTCAGCCATGATGTTGAACAGGAATACTGACAGCGGACAACCATGCTTTGCTGTCAATCTTAGGGGGAGAGCAAGCAGTTTCTTACTATTAAGAATGATGTTAGCTGGTTACATTTGTTTGTTTGCTTGTTTTGTTTTGTTTTTGTTTTTTTAAATTATCAGTTTAAGGATGTTCCCTTCCAGGCCTAGGTAAGATTGCATTTTATTTTCGGCTTCCTTCTCGCTGAGTGACAACTTCTGACCAATGGGTGGAGAAGAGGTGGATGGCTTGAAGTCCTCTGCATGTCTATGTTTTCCCTCTAGTGTGGTGACCAGCAAACTCCTGGGAGTGGCTGTTTGATCACCTGGATTCCCGAGTGGCCATGAGGTGCAATATCTCTACTAATCTGTAAAGGAAATTGCAATAAACAAGAAATAAATCTGATGTTTTAAGCCACTGAGATTTTAAGGTTGTTTGTTAATGCAGCATAAACCAGCTTATGTTGAATGACACTCTTGATATGTGAAAAGTTTGCCTCATGAAAGGGACAAGATACTTTTGAAATATATTTAAAAAAAATTGCCTGGGTGGCTCATTCGGTTAAAGCGTCTGCCTTTGGCTTAGGTCATGATCTCAGAGTCCCGGGATCGAGCTCCACATCGGGCTCCCTGCTCGGCGGGGAGTCTGCTTCTCCCTCTGCCCCTCCCCCTGCTTGTGTTCCCTCTCTCGCTCTCTCAAATAAATAAATAACACATTTTTAAAAAAACTTAAAAACAGAAATGTCATACAACCCAGCAATTCCACTTCTAGGTATTTACTTGAAGAAAATGAGAACACTGATTTGAAAAGATATCTTCCCCCCCATGTTCACTGCAGCATCAATTTAACAACCAAGACACAGCAGCTGCCTGCATCCTTCCGTAGAATGGATAAAGATGTGATGTACATACACCCAGTGGAATACTACTCATCCACAACGAAGAGTGAAATCTCGACATTCACGACGACACGGATGGGGCTAGAGGATATTGTGAAAGACAGACGAAGACAAACATCATTTGATTTCACTTACATGTGGAATCTAAGAAACAAAACAAATGAAAAAATTAGCCACAAAGAAAAACATAGACTCATAAACACAGAGGACAAACTGGTGGTTGCCAGTGAGGGGGACAAACCAGGTGAAGGGGATGAGGGGTACAGACTTCCAGTTATTAAATAAATAAGTCACGAGGCACACAGAAAATACAGTCAATAATAGTGGTAATAACTTTGTACCATGGCAGATGGTGACCACACTTACGGGGGTGACATTTCGTAGGGTACGCAGTTGTCGAATCACTAGGCTGGACCCTTGAAACTAATATGACATTATGTGTCATCTACACCTCAGTTAAAAATTTTCTAAAAATGTTTAAAGTTTCCCTTTTAGCCCAAACTGTAATTAATATTTTTCTAGAAATGTATCTATTCCATCTATATATTTAAAACAGTAATATTACACACAAACTTACATATCTATAACATTTATATATAATTTTACATAAATAAAAATATGTGTATATATTGTTATATGTAAATTGTTATTTAAGAAGGCCTTCTTCTGTGGCTCCATACCCTACATTAGTAACACTAAAAGTCTGTGGAGAACAGGTCTCCTCTGACCGCTGTTCTCAGACCCCCTGACAGGGGAAACCTCTATTTGGTCCTAACCCAGAACAGGTTGGTGCATTTTTAGGCATGTGAAACTCGATGCCCAGGCTACCTGGAGGCAATTACCCTCATGTTTCTGAAAGACAGCCTTGCACGTTCAGAAGAGCACAGACTTTGACTGGCGAGTAACTTATTTACGGTTTTCTATCGGTATTTATTAGATTAAGTGCCCAGCCATTTTTCACTTGTCCTTTGTGAAGTTTGCGTGGCATGCAGCGTTAATGGGCACACCGCCCCTGCGGCCCTTTTATCTCATCCGTCAGGTTTAAAAGAGACCCCCGTCATGAGTGCTGATCCCCAGATGTCACCTGCTTTGGTGCCAAAGCCCGAACCCTGACTGCGCCTCACCCCTCGAGCCGCGCAGCCTGCACGCATCGACCAAGAAAGACCCAGACGGACTGCTGGCTGGTTGAGTTCTTTATTGCTGGAGGAGAAGTGGCTCAGAGCAGAGCACCTCAGGCTGGCGCCCCGAGGACCCCGTCCCCTGGAGGAGCGGGTCCCACAGGACCTGGGGCTCGGTCCCTCCTGATTCCTCTGATGGGGGAGGGAGGGGGCGATGTCGTCTCTGGGACCTGAAAGGGACGAGGGCTCCCCTGTGATTCCTGGGGAGCCTGTTGGGCCCTCGCCAGCCCCTCCCAGGTGGGGGGTGAGGGACAACCTCTCCACCTCGGGCTGAGTGGTGGTCAGCCCACGCCAGCCCCCCACGCTTGCCCACATCCTTGCCCAGAAGAGGCCATGGGGACATCTGCATGGGAGCTTGACCGGGACACAAGGAGGACATCCCAGAAAGGCCACTGGAGAGAGTGGGCCTGTGGCCAGCCTGGCCCCCGTGGTCACCAGGAGGGACACCAGGTCCCAGCCATTCCTGCAGAGGGACCAGGGCCCGACGGAGGGGAGCTGGGGTCCCCTGGGACACCTCCCACCGTGCACGTGCCCAGGACGTGGGGGCAGGGCTGGTATGCATTACCCCAGGAGGCGGGTCAGACAGGAGCTCACCTAGATGCGGCACTGCTGTGTGGGGGGAGGGAGAGCCGTGGGGGGGGATCACAAGTCGCCAGCCCTGCTGGACAGCCCTGGGCCCAGAGGGGTGTGGCAGAGGGGGTGGGGCTGGAGACCCTGCCTCAGGGGCTCTGCACCTCCCACCCCCCAAGCTGGGGGGCCTGGGGAATGGGGGCTACCGTGGGAGATGGCTGGGCCCGGTGCTCGGGGCTGTCTGGTGGGTGAGCCCCACGCGGAGTGCAAGTGGGGACGTGGGGAGTGGCGGTGATCACCTTCCACCTGCGTCGGGTTGAAGAAGAGCCAGATGTGCACGGGCAGAGTCTCGAGGGCTCTGTTGAATTTCTCCATGACCTGGTTGTCGACCTTCAGGGTCCTGGCTGTGGGGGGCGGTGGGTCAGTCCCTGGGCCGCAGGGCTTTGACGACCTCGGGGAGACCCAGGGACCCCGCCCGGGGAGCGAGTGCAGGAAGGACACACCAGCGTCCTGAGGTCAGCTCCCAGGGTGGCCTTCGGGGCTCAGCCCCCCTGCCTGCAGGGTCCCTGTCCCCTCCCCTTCCTCCCGGGACAGCGCTGGGAGGAGAGGGCTCCACTCGTAGACAACCCCCTCCCCCTTCTGCCTCAGCCCCCACTCGGCCTGTTCCTCGTCCCCGAGTCCCCACAGCGGCTCACAACTGATCACCTTTGCTAACGTGAGCCACGGGGGCTGGGAGGCAGCCCCTCCCCCTCCCGTCCCCAGGGCCCGGGGTGAGCGCCCCTGCAGGACTCCGCTACGCACCCAGGGACTGGCACATCATGCTGCTCTCCGCGGTGGGCGCGGGGGCCTCCATGCAGAAGAACAGGTAGTGGGCGTAGTCTGTGTCCAGCACGGAAATCTTTCTTTCCCCTTGGTCTGGAAAAGAGGCCGGAGCAGAGGCCTGAAATCTGTCTGGGTGCCCCTCGAATCTCCCTCGCGTCTCAGGCCACTTCCCTGACCCCAAGGGCACGCCCCCCCCTCAGGCCTTTCCTCCTCCCACAGACTCGGGAGAGGGCAGGTGGGCCCTGTGGCAGGGGAGGGCTGGAAGCTGTGGGGAGGCCCCAGGGCCCTGACCCAGAGGAGGCCGAGGGCAGGGCGGGAGGCCGCTAGGCCCGGGGGACAGGGCCGGTGGGGTATAGAAAGGCTGGAGGCGAGGCGGGTGAGGCCCAGAATGTTCCAGAAGCAGGTTCCAGGACCGAGAGGCAAATGCACAGTGTGTTTATGCACAGGTCTGGCTTCTGTGGACATGTGTACGGAGCCACAGGCCGCTGGGCCCCGAGCAGGGAAGTTTCTGCACGCCTGCCCTCAGACGCATCCCTGCACCGACCCCCATCTGCACGGCCACACAGATGTCGCAGCGAGACAGATGCTGTTCTGCTGTCTTCCCTTGCCAAGCAGGGGGCGCAGGGGCCGGGGGGCTGAGCCCGCCCCAGAGGGAGTGGGGTCCCCGGGCCTCATCACCCCGCCGAGTGCCCTTTGTGGTGTAGACGCGGGAGAAGCAGGGCCTGACTCTTCCCTGCTGCCGGGATGCGGAGGGGGCACTGCTTGTCCGGGGCCGCCTGGGGGTGCTGACCGGGGTGGGGGTGGGCGGCCCCGCAGGCACGGGGCGGGGGCACTTACAGTCGACCGTGAACACGGCTGGGTCCTCAGTCTTCTGGGCCATGATGTTCCCCTCAACGCATGCACTGTTTTCCCTGAAAAGCCAAAGAGTGCTGGGGTCCTCCATGAACCCCACTGTAGGGACAGGAGCCGGCTCCAGGAAGTGTCACACGCCCTGCAGACACCCAGCCCCGTCTGGCCCTGGGCCAGCTGAGAGCAATGTCATGAGGGGTTGGCCCGAATGTGAGTGGCCCTGTGGCCCTGAACAGGCGATTCAGGTGAGTTGACAATGGCGCAGACAAAGCCAGCCGGGACACCTGCCTGGTGGTGGAGGGCATGTGCCAGCTCAAAACTGACCCTCTCTGGGAGGGGCTGGGTTACAGCACTTCCAAGGACCTCATCATGGGTCACACTCAGAGTTCCTTGAGCCCCCGGCCCCCACTCCAGGGGCAGACAGGGCTCGCGGCAGGACCTGCCCAGGCCCCCGGGGCCCGAGCCCCACAGCTGACCAGCCGGCCTCCACACGGGCCTCTCTGCGCACTGACCCGGGGCCGCCCTGTGTGGTCGGCCTGTTGGCCCAGAGCCCAGGGCGGGGGCTCCGAGGGCACCGGGAACCACCCACAGGGCGCCGGCTCCCATCAGGACGCTGCCCTGCCCGCCCACCTGCCCGTCCAGGAGCCAGGCCCTCGCTGGCCCCCAACCCCAGGGTGGGGGGCACACCCACCATTTGCGCAGAATGATCTCCAGGTTGTCCTCGGGGGTGGGTCTCAGCTCCTGGACGTACACCCTCAGGGGGGCGGTCTCGGCGTCCAGGAGGGAGATGTCGCTGGCCACCATGGCCATGGAGTGCCACGTCCCAGCCACCTGCGGAGGGGGCCTTGAGCTGCCGTCGGGGGCGGGAAGGGCCCCGGCCCACGGGGGGCTCGCCCTCCCACCCCGGCCTGCTGGCTGGTCTCCTGCACACGTTTCTCAGGCAGCGCAGCGAGTGAGTCAGGACTCAGCACGTGTGAGGATCACCGACCACGTGATGCCCGTGTGCGGTTCTTGCATGTTTGGAACAACCATGCTCTCTACCCCAGCACTGTCCTGAGGAAGCTCCCACTCAGGGGTGCGTCCGCGTCATAGGTGACCACCCCGGGAGCGAGAGGGAGACACGGAGGTGGCTGGAGCCAGCACTCGGGGGACGAAGATGTGCCCTAGCTCTGTGCCTCACTGATGTGTGCAGTCGGCCCTCCCGTCCTCCATCAGCTGCCCCTGGCCCCGGCCCCCCAGCACCCGCCCCACATGCCCATACCTTTCTTATATCCAGGGCCCTCGTGGTCTGGGGGACGACGATGGCCTGGATGCCACACACGAGGGCCAGGCCCAGGGCGAGCGGGAGGCACTTCATGGCTGCGGCTGTGGTTGCGCTGAGCTCCCGGGAGTGAGGAAGGCCGGGCAGCGGGCTCGGGCCCTTATGTGGGGGCGGGGGCCCCCGCGAGCCAGCACCGTCCGGGCCCCCGGCCACGCGGTTCTCGGAATCCCCTGTGGCTCAGCCCCAGGGTCACAAGGACATTATCTTCCAGGACAGCGCGAGGCCCTCTTTCTGGGACAGTGTCACTGACTTCCCCCTGAGTCCAAACAAGAAGGTCCCTGTGTCCCCGGGGCCTGGACAGTTCCTGGCAGGCCCCAAGGGGAGGGTCTGGAGTGTGGGCCCAGGCTGGCCGCCAGCATCAGAAACACTTCCTGGGTCGCGATCTTGGGCAACAACAGGTCAGAGTCAGCACTGAGGACAGCTGTGTCCCCGAGGGCGGGAGAGCCCCATGCAAGCCCAGGGTCTGTGGACGACGTGCCGGTGGGTGGCCATCTGTCCTGCACAAGGGGCACACTTTTTCACACTCCCGGTCCCTCCAAGGGGCACCCAGTAACACAGCTGTCCTGAGCGTGCACGCCCTGGGGCTGGACGTGGCTATGTGGTCTGTTGTGCTCCATGGGGACCCCCTCCTTGCCCCTGCATGGCCATCTGGGCCCACGGGTCATCATCTGGGGGCAAAGGCTGGGCTCTCAGATGTTTGGGCAGACGAGCAGCATGCAGTGTCCAGAGGACTCTGGCAGGACCCCCCACAGCCCTTGCCCTCCTTCCCTAGGCCACCGTCAGCGGGTTCTAGGTGCCCCAAAGCACGGGCAGCCTGCTTCCTTCACCCCCTTGCAGGTCTGGGGGTGGGGGTGGGGGCTGCAGCAGTAGCGGGAATGCAGGTGGGCAGACAGCAGGCCTCCGGGCCCAGGTGGACGAGCGTGTGGCTGGCAAGCTGACCAGCTTCAGAGATGGAGGCGGATGTGGGGGCGCAGTGGGTGGGGAGGGGGACCAGGGGACCTGGGACCCAGCAGCGGGCCTGTCAATCAGGAGCCCAAACTGGAAAGAACACAGCCTTTATTTTGGGGTCTCAGATGGCAGCTTGGGGAGCACAGGGTCTGGAGTGACCAGAAGAGTGTTCGGCTCATACAGGGAGAGCAAGGGGTTTTGATGAGAGAGAGGGAAGGAGTAATTACATGAATAGAGGAAGAAAAGAAGAGAAAAACCTGGCTAGTCTGGGGCTGACCAGCGAGGCGCTTCTGATTAGTATCTTCCTGATTATTTTTTCGGTGCTCACAAACCGCATTGACCAACTTACTGTCCTCACATGACCCGCCTGCAGGTCTCTCTAGCGACATTTTATGAGCACCTGGTTATAAAGCCGGTTCCGCTGCCGGCCCAGCTCGGGAGCTCGTTAGCCAGAGAAGACAATGACGGCCCTCACGTCCAAAGTGTTAGACAATCCCACAGGCCCGGGTGCTGGGGATGCCGGGGCCCCCGAAGAAGGGATGGAGGGCTTGGAGGAGCTGAGGTGTGACGGTCCCTGCGGAGGATAGTGACCGGGGCCTGGGTGGATGTAGGCATTTGCAGACCTTATGTCTTGATCTGAGAATTCCATGAATTTCTTTTTTTTTTTTTTTTTTAAGATTTTATTTGTTTGTTTGTCAGAGAGAGAGAGAGCACAAGCAGGGGGAGCGGCAGGGAGAGGGAGAAGCAGGCTCCCCGTTGAGCAGGGAGCCCGACACGGGACTCGATCCCAGGATCCCGAGATCATGACCTGAACTGAAGGCAGATGCTTCACTGACTGAGCCACCCAGGCGCCCCGAATTCCATGAATTTCTAGAAGTCCCAAAATCTTGACAAGAATGGGATTTTATATTACCCCAGATGCGTTGCCCTTGCAAAGTGAAAACCCAAGAAAGGAGTGATTCCTCACATGCTCTTTCAACACATGAGCCTGACAGAGGGAACGGCGTCTCTGAGGGACGAGGCCGAGACAGAATCCCCACCCTTGGCAACTGGTCAGGTGCACACTGACCGGCCTCACAGAGCAGGCAGGACGATGCCCACTCTGCCTGCAAGGGGAGCTTGCCTGGCACTTCCGGGTCCCCTCTGCAGCAGACCACACATTGCCAGGGCCCCCTCTGTGGCAGACCTCACACCTCTGGGGCCCCCCTCTGCAGCGGACCCCATACAGGTGCAGGGGAGGGGCTCTGGCTAGTGTCCACCTGGGGCTCCGAGCTGGTGTGATGGGTGCAAGGCAGCTGATGCGGTCCGGCTGTGGAAACTGGCCCCTGGGCGGCTGAAATTTGTACCCATGGCCGTCCCCAGGCTCACACCTCTGCGGGGTGGGCAGGACGAGCGGGGCTCCTCAAGCCCAGCACAGACAGTAGGCTCAGCCTGCAGTCAGGAGGCCAGCTCCCTGCTGCTCCCCACTTGCCCGGCTTCCCATTTGTCCCCGGCTCTGGGCCGGCCTGGAGTGGGGCCCGTTTCCCTCCTGCCCGCCTCTCACGATGGCCACAGGACCTCGCCGGGCGGTGGTGCCGGGCCATAGTCAACAAAGTGCCCTGTGCGTCCATCTTGGAGTCTGTTCCAACAGCTTCCCCTTAAGGGAGACCGTTGTCACAATGGGGGGTGAAACGCACATTTACAACAACAGAGACCCGCCCCCTCATGTCCACCCACACTCACCCTTGCTGGCTCATTCTTCCCTGCACTGCATGGCCCAGGGTTTGGGTGACGATGATACCCCGCCCACCCACCCTCCCCGCCGTGCAGTCTGGTTTCCACCCAGCCTCACACCCTGCAGACACAAAGATGGTTTCCAGCGGTGGGCTCTCCACCAGTGCGGCCTGTTGACCAGTCCTGGCTCCTTTGGGAACACCTGTTCCAACTTTGGGGTTCCTCACCCCTTGGGCTGTTTTCCTTCTCCAGCCCCCCATCTCTCCCCACGCCCAGAGTGCTCGTCCTTCGTGCTCTGCTACTGGGGTCTCATCCGCTCCCAAGGGTCTGGGCTGCCCTCTCTAGACCTCTAGCTTTCATTTCGGTTGTGAGTCTCCCGAATTCCAGGTCAGCTCCCTAGCTCCCAGGACACCTCCCAGCTCCTACCCAAAACACCTCCGAACCGGCTCTTTTCCCAGAGACCCGACTCTTCCTGCATCTCCGTGAGGGGCCCTGGGAGTCATCCTTGAATTTTCCATCCTCCCCCACTTGACATTTGCGTTTCACCTGTAAATTGTCCACGTCCTCTGTTCTGTTCTCACTGCCAGTTCTCTGTCACTCAACTTCGTGTTTCTTTAGCAAATGTGCCATTGGGCATGCCCCTTACGTGGCCTCCGCACCCTCAGCCTCACCTGGTTCCAGGCACTGGAGAGGGAAAAGTCCTACGTGCCAGTGGGATTGTGTCGTGATACTGAAACACAAACAAAGAAATGCAGATACCCTCCTTGCTGGGAAGTGTTCTAACCAGAACGTGCATCAATATCACAAAAAGGTGTGCACCTGGCTTCCTTCAAGACCCAAAGGCAGAGCCTCTGGGTTTGGGGATTGAGAAGGTCTGTTTACTGGCTGCTTCTCCCCACCTCTGATTCTGATTCAAGCCGGGTTAAAGCTTCCCCAACAGGGCTCACAGTCTGCGGGGTTGTCCAGGGATCTCCTGCTCTCCCAAGATTTATACTTGCTGATTCACTAACCCCCTGTCTAGGGCCTAAGCTCCTGCATTCCCTGCCTTACCTTTGAATTTTGCCCCAAGTGCATATCTGCAGTTCAGGAACCCGCCCTGATACCCCCATCCCCATGCCTCTGAGCACAGCAGAGCGGCAACCTTCTGCAGCATGCCAGTGGGCAAACCCATCCTCCCTGTTCAAGACAAGGTTTAGGGACCCTTTTCTGAGAGGGCCTTTCCTGAAGGCTCCAAGTATTTGGGGCCCATACTGTCAGGGCCTCGTTTCCCTGTGGCACCCTCGACACCTTGCACATATCCACATAGGCGGGTGAAGATTTACACCATGCTGAATACGAGCCTTGGCAGATGCCTTGTGATCCTTCCGAAACATAGACCACGGGAGGCCTGGGAGAAGCTGCTATGAGAGCATTTCCCACTTACCACCACATCTTCCTAGGAGGCTGCGACGAGAGAGTGTCATCTCCTCCCAGGTTCTGATGCAGTATGAGGCTGCCTCTCTGAGCAAAGCTACTCAGCTTTGCCTAGAAGGGGCTTCTCAGTAACAGGACTTCCCACCACTATTGTTGCATTGCTATATTCAGATCCTTCTGGATCTGGTGTCATCCTGTAAAACAAGAGACATGGGTGTTGGCACGCTTGCTCATCTTGCTTTTGCTATCGATGTAAGTAATACAGTTTCTGAATCTAGGAAGGGCTCATTGTTTCCTTACCAGCTGAATCTGTCAGCCTTGCTTGACACATATATCTGTCATCTCACCAATAACACCATTTGATCTATATTTGTGTAGCAGAAAGAATTGTTTTGCATTTTGAAAGTTACCTGTATTCTGTGTAGTGAATCTCTGTAGCATTCATCCCAGAGTTAACTGTTCAAGGGACTCTACTGAGGCAGTGTTGAGATAGCAAAGATTGTAAAAACAGGGCACACAAAGGAAAAGGAATGAGGGATAGTGGATGGATAGATGGTAGATGGATGATGGATGGTGGATGGATGGATGGATTGATGGTAGATGGATGGTGGATGGATGGATGGATGATGGATGGTGGATGGATGGATGGATGGATGGATGGTAGATGGATGGTGGATGGATGGATGGATGATGGATGGTGGATGGATGGATGGGTGGATGGTAGGTGGTTGGATGGATGGTTGGCTAGATGGATGGATAGACGGTAGATGGATGGTTGGAGGGATGGATGGATGGTAGATGGATGTTTGGATGGTTGGATGGATGGATGAATGGCTTCCTTAACTCGTATTGGATAGGCCATTTACTTTCTCATTCTCACAATCCTTCCAACTTTCCAAGGTGCTTTCATGTCCATCGTCACCTTTTGTCCCTCCCCTCCCCCATCAGCTTCCTGTGCAGGTGTCAAGAATGAGATAGAATGTGCCAAGTCCCTGACCTATATTTACCCACAGTTAGTAACCAAGGTTGGCCTTGAGGCCAGGGCTGTTGAGGTCAGCCAGAAACTCGTTCTGGAATAGAACATCACGTCCAGCTCCCAGGGCCCTCCTCAACCTGGTGTTGGGCCATCTTCCTGAACCCATGGTGAGCCCAAGACCTCCCAGATTGTGTAGAGTCCTCAGGCACTTCTTCACAATGGATCTTTGTGTCTCACTAGCTCAATTTTTGGCTCCATCTGGGACTTCCTAATAACTCAAATGACAGCTGGATCTGATAATTAACTGAGTGGGGCAGGAAACAGGTGAACACCATTCAGTGTTAAGGCTGCAAGTGGTAATTAGGGGACTAAGGTGGTGCTGATAAATATTTATAAGGAGAGAATCAAAATAGGACTCAGAATCCTGAACTTGGCCCTGTTACTCACCAGGCTTTCTCTACCTACCCAGAAACGCTTGACCCAAAGGACAAACCAGGGCAGACACTTTCTGACACTTCAACTCATGTTTTAGGATGATCAAAACTGGATTTTACCCTCTTTATGAGCTAGACCAGTCTATGGTTCTTCTTACTGCAAGAATTGCAGGGCAACTCTTGAATGAAAGAGAAAATTGCAGAATATTTAGAAAATGAAAATGAACACATAGCACATCAGAATCTGAGATATCTAGGTAAAGTGGCACTCAGAGGGAAATCTGTTGTCCTTAAGATAACTTTAAGAAATAAAAAGAACGAAAATAAATTAATTAGCTATACCACTCAAAAGTTAGGGGGAAAAACAACATAACCATAAGAAAGGATAAGGAAGAAACTGCAAATATAAAAGCAGAAGTTACTGAATCAGAAAATAGAAAAATGGTATATTTGGTCAAGTGGTGGTTCTTGAGAAATACCAATAAAACAGGGAGCATTTGCCCTAGTCAAGGAAAAAGGGAAAAAGGGAAAAAGAGAATATACATCAAATAATAAATGCTATTGGGAAAATAACCACAAAAAGAGAAGAAAGTAAAGAACCATTTGAAGGAAAAGGTTTACTTTACCTCACGGGATAAATAAAAAGTTGGATGAAATAGTTTCTAGAAAAATATGTTACCCAACCTGACAGTGAGAGAACTATAGAGTGTTAATGGACTAATTTCCTAGGAAAAAAACTAGAAAAAGGAAAAATAAGTTATTAAGGAGGTATTTCCCCCCAAAATACCAGTTCCGAATAGACATACAGGGAAAATCTAGTATGCCTTTAAGGAAAGTTAATTTGAATGCTAAAAAAATAAGGAAACTTTCCAAATCATTTTTATCAAGTTAAGACTTTGTTTCCAAAACCTGCCAAGAAATGTACAGATCAATCTCAGTTTTGAATATCAGTGTAAAATTACTAACTAAAATATTATCAAACAGAGCACAGTAATGCTTTCAGAGGGCAATACATAAGAGCTTCATTCCAGGATTGTGAGCATAATTCATATTAGTAAACTTATTGATAAAATTCATCATAGTAATAGATCACAAGAGAAAAATTATGTGATCAGTTCTGGTGATACTATCAAGGCTCTGATAAAATTCAAAATTATTTTTAATAATAAATTTAACAAAAATTATACAAACTCAGTGTGAAAAAAGAATTACATTCTTGAGGACCCAACAAAGGACACAAACAAAGGAAATGCATGTCATAATTGTGGCTAGAATGTTCCATAAAGATGTCAATTCTTCCCAAGTCAACCCATAAATGTAATGCAAGCCCATAAAAATATCAGCCATATTTTGTACCAGACCATTTGATCCTAAAGTATATTTGAAGATTTAAATAAGAATAACTAACAAAATTCTGTTAAAGACAATAAGGATGATGAACTATCCACACCAGATGTTAAGATAAAATAATTAAAACACTGGGGTTCTGGACTATACTAAAATAAAAAGCTTCTGCACAATAAAAGAAACCATCAACAAAACAAAAAGGCAGCCTACTGAGTGAGAGAAGATATTTGCAAACGATAGACCTGGTAAGGAGTTGATATCCAAAATGGACTTAACAACTCAACATCAAAAAATTAAAAAAAAAATAAATAAAAATAAATAAAAAAAATCCCATTTAAAAACGGGCAGAGGTCCTCAATAGACATTTTCCCAAAGAAGACATCCAATGACCAACAGATAAATGAAAAGATGCTCCACATCTCTCATCATCAGGGAAATGCAAACCAAAACCACAATGAGATACCACCCCACACCTGTTAGAAAGGTTAAAAGCAAAAACACAAGAAACAACAAGTATTGGTGAGGATGTAGAGAGAAAGGAACCCTCATGCATGCAAACTGGTACAGCCACTGTGGAAAATAGTACGGAGGTTCTTAAAAAAATTAAAAATAGAAAGATTGTATTTTCCACTACTGGGTGTTTACCCAAAGAAAATGAAAACAGGGGCGCCTGGGTGGCTCAGTCGGTTGGGCGACTGCCTTCGACTCAGGTCATGATCCTGGAGTCCCGGGATCGAGTCCCACATCGGGCTCCCTGCTCAGCAGGGGGTCTGCTTCCCCCTCTGCCCTCTTCCCTCTCGTGCTCTCTGTCTCTCATTCTCTCTCTCTCAAATAAATAAATAAAATCTTTAAAAAAAAAAAAAAGAAAATGAAAACAGTAATTCAAAAAGATATATACATCCCTATGTTTGTTGCAGCATTGTTTACAATAGACAAGACATGGAAGCAGCCCAAGTGTCCATCAATAGATGAATGGATAAAGAAGGTGTGACATATATATAATGGAATATTACTTGGCCATAAAAAAGAATGAGATCTTGCCATTTGCGACAACGTAATACTGTATTATGTTAAGTGAAATAAGTCAGGCAGGGCGCCTCGGTGGCTCAGTCATTAAGCGTCTGCCTTCAGCTCAGGTCATGATTCCAGGTCCTGGGATCGAGCCCCGCATCGGGCTCCCTGCTCTGCAGGAAGCCTGCTTCTCCCTCTCCCATTCCCCCTGCTCGTGTTCCCTCTCTCGCTGTGTCTCTCTCTTCAAATAAATAAATAAGATCTTAAAAAAAAAAAGAAAAAAAAGAAATAAGTCAGGCAGAGAAAGACAAATACCGTATGATTTCATCTATATGTGGAATCTAAAAAACAAAACAAAACAAACAAAAAGCAGAAACTGACCCTGTAAACACAGAGAAAAAACTAGTGGTTGCCAAAGGAGAGGGGATGCACAAAATGGGTGAAGGGGAGTGGGAGGTCCAGGCTTCCAGTTATGGAATGAGTAAGTCACGGGGATGACAAGTGCAGCCCGGGGAACATAGTGATATTGCAGTAGCACGTATGGCGACATACGGTGACCACACAGCATAACATGTAGAGATGCCGAATCACTATGTTGTACACCTGGGCCTAATGGAACATGGTGGGTCAACTGTGCTTCAAAGATAAAACAAACAAAACCAAACCACTGGGGTTCTGGCACACAGACAGCCCAGTAGAATGGATGAAAAGTCTCTGACCAGACCCAAACACACATGAGAATCAGGAATGCGGGGAGAACGGGGTGGGCATTTTGGAAAATATAGCTTAAGTCCTAACTCATGAATTAAAACAAATGAATTCCTGATGGAGCAAAAGATTGAACAATGAAAACAATGAAACAATGAAAATTCAGGAATTCAGTATCCAGAATATAAGAGGCCTCTCCAAAAATGATCAAAACTCTGCAACAGTGGTCAGAAGCTACAAAAGGAAACACTGGTGAGTTTAACCACGTAGAGGAAACACATTGAAATGACCCCACAAACTGAGTAAGAAGAGAAATGATGAACTGAGGAAAATTATTTTTAACTGATAGCACAAATAGTATCTAATTTCCTTAATATATAAAGAGCTCCTGCAAATCGATAGAGAAACACCAAGAATTCAATAGACTAAGATACGATTTGATTCTTCTCAGAAAAGTATTTTAAATTAACTAAAAATGAGAACAAAATATATTAAAATATGTGGATGCACACTTTGAAGGGAATTTGTAGCATTGATGCTTATATTAGGCCACATAAATATGCTCAATTGCAAAATCTAAGCCTGCAGCTTAAGTAACTAGGAGAACAGCTTGAAACCAATGCAAGCAAAAGAAAAGAAATAATGTGATAACAAAAATTGATGACATAGAAAACAGAAAACCTATAGAGAAAATCAATCAAAAACAGTTTTGAGGGACACCTGGGTGGCTCAGTTGGCTAAGCACCTGCCTTCGGCTCAGGTCATAATCCCAGGGTCCTAGGATTGAGCCCCACATCAGGCTTCCCGCTCATGCTCTCTCTCTCACTCTCTCTCTTTAATAAATAAATACAATCTTGAAAAAAAGAGGGGTGTCTGGGTGGCTCGGTTGGTTAACCATCTGCCTCCGGCTCAGGTCAGGATCCCGGGGTCCTGGGATCGAGCCCCGCATCGGGCTCTCTGCTCAGCGGGGAGCCTGCTTCTCTCTGTCTGCTGCTCCCCCTGCTTGTGTGCTCTCTCTCGCTGTCTGTCAAATAAATAAATAAAATCTTTTTAAAAAAAACTTTTGATCTTTGAAAAGGTCAGGAAAATGGATAAACCTCTAGCCAGACTAATCAGGAAAACCCAGGTAGTTGACATATATCACTACTAGGGATGAAGAATGTGACACCAGTACAGATCTTATGGAAACTAGAAGGATATTAAAAGTGGTGCCTGGGTGGGCTCAGTCCGTTAAGTGTCCAATCCTTGGTTTCGGCTCAGGTCATGATCTCAGGGTCGTGAGATTGAGCCCCTGCTTGAGATTCTCGCTCTCCTTCTCCCCCTGCCCCCTCCCCACTCATGTGCTCTTTCTCTCCCTCTCTCTCTCAAAAAAAGAGGATATTAAGGGAACACTTTAGATGGAAATAATTCTCATAACTCGGACAAAATGCATAAAGTCCTAGAAAGATACAAAGTATCAAAGCTTATTATAGAAGCGGTGGATAGCCAGAATCGACATAGATCTATTGCAGAAATTGAATTTGTGGATGAAAATCTCCCCTCCCCTGCCAAAATCTCAAGCCCCAGTTAGCCTCACTATTAAATTCTATCCGACATTTAAGAAAGCAGTAACATGAATCTTGCAGAAATTGCAAGCTGAGGGGTGACTCCCAATTCATGTTGTGAGACACACACTACACTGATTTCAGCGGGCTATGTGCTATTTATTAAATAAGACTTACTTCTTTGAATTGAAATGTTATCCCCTTCATCCACTAAATTTCTACACAAATTTCTTGCCACTCTATTTTGCTCCACTGATCTTTTGGTTTATTCCAACGACAACGTGAATCCTTCTCTGTCCCTTCTATTGACTGTGCGTAGTCAGAGGTTGGCTCCCCTAGCCCCAGCCCCCTCCCTCCTTCCCTGGGGACAGATCCTTCTTTTTTTTTTTTTTTTTTTAAAGATTTTATTTATTCATTTGAGACACAGAGATACAGACAAAAAGAGAGAGCATGAGCAGGGGGAGAGGCAGACAGAGAGGGAGAAGCAGGCTCCCCGCTGAGCCAGGAGCCTGATGTGGGGCTTGATCCCATCCCAGGACCCCGGGATCATGACCTGAGCCGAAGGCAGACGCTTAACCATCTGAGCCACCCAGGCGCCCCGGGGACAGATCCTTCTAAACGAGTCCTCCTTCAAAGCCCCTTCTCAAGTTCCATCTGTTTCAATTTGGACTCTGATAAGAACACCAATATCGTCACCAACACGAATGCTACTACTAGGTTGATGTTAAGATTTCTTTTTCTCTAGAATATGGTCCACAAAAGATCAAAGTGTGAGTAGGTGGGGCACTGTCACAGGGGCAAGACCCCAGGGTGGGCGTAGGCAGCACAGTGAACAGGGTGTGACCAGGGAGTGCCCGGCATCTGACCAAGATTTCTTGATGAGACTGCTCATTCCACCCCTGTCTACGTCCCCTCATATTGGAACTGACCACGCTTCATGATGGATCATTTGCCATGGGCCACTAAAGCATGTCACTGGAAAAAAATTAAAAAGTCAACATTTTTTTTTTCTCCGAAATGGTCAGTTTTACAGAAGTTAGGTTCATTTGTTTCTGTGTGTTTATCATTTTATTGCTTGCTGCCTTTTAGTTTTTATTTTATTTTATTTTTTAAGATTTTATTTATTTATTTATTTATTTGAGAGAGAGAGAGTGCACGAGAGAGAAAGCACAGCAGGGGGAGTGGGAGAGGGAGAAGCAGGCTCCCCGCTGAGCAGGGAGCTCGACGCAGGACTCCATCCCAGGACCCCGAGATCGTAACCTGAGCAGAAGACAGATGCTTAACCGACTGAGCCACCCAGGCGTCCCTCGGTTTTTAGTTTAGTTTACATCTAAAATATATAAGACGTGAACTCGTCCAAAACTTAAAATTGCATGAAAATTTGTGCCCGCGAATTTCTCCGCCTGCGCAGCCACCTTCCTCCCTGTAGACAACTAACTCACTGATGTCTGCTCATCCTTTCTGCCTATCTTCTTCCACGTTCCTGAGCATAGGCTTACTTCCATTCTTTCTGACCCGAAAGTTAGCTCATGACAGCACATCCTGGAAACTGCCCCACATCCATTTAGAGAATTTACGGGAAGGAGTTTCAGCCGACGTCACCATCTACAGAGAAATCATTCTTCCTCTTTTATTCTCTGAACGTAGTTCATTTGAAATTAGTTTGAGATTCACCCAGATGCTCTCCTGTTGGAATCCAGGGGCGACTATGCCATTCAGGGGCTTTTGCCCCCGGGTGGGTGTCCTGGCGGGGAAGGCGGGAGGTGGGTGGGTGTGAGCATCGACACCGGGCCACCCCATGCCCCCCCATCGGGCAGGTGGAGCGCGTTGTACCTCCCTGAGAACAGTAGGGGTACCGGTGCGTGCCCCCTGCATGGCCACGGGGATGAAGGGACCGCCTGTATGGAAAGCGCGGGGAACGCTGTTCTCATTATGGCCTCCTTCCACCGTGAGGTCTGTCAGGTGTAAGGGGATGCGGAGGGGTTGCCTGCCCCCCAGGCCTGGAGCTGCTCACTCCTGACCACCTGTTCCTAAAGGACCTGTCTGCCCCCTCCTGATGCTGTGGCGGGGCTGGGGGCAGGCGGGGGGAGGCTCTGCACCTGTGTGTCTGTCTGCCTTGATAAGGGACCTGTCTCCTTTTTCTCTGGTCTTCTTGGGTTTGTTGGGATGCTTACATTTGCTATGAAAATCTTCTATTTGGGGGCTTTTAAGTCTATCAGGTTAGAGCCAAACAGTTGAATCCCTTATGAAGTTTTAATTAAATTTCTCTCTATCTGTGGTCATTGATAGTTCTGGAAATTGCATATTTGTATTTTTTCCCCAGCTCTTTCTCACAGGGGAGCTAAGCCCATCCCTGCCCTCACCTTGGGGGCACAGGAACCTTATTTTCCTTATTTTAATGCTTCTTTTCTAACCTGAATTGATTGTAGATTCATTTATTTTATTTTTTACTTTTTTATTTTTTTAAAGATTTTATTTATTTATCTGAGAGAGAATGAGAGAGAGAGAGAGCACATGAGAGGGGGGAGGGTCAGAGGGAGAAGCAGATCCCCCGCTGAGCAGGGAGCCCAATGCGGGACTCGATCCCGGGACTCCAGGATCATGACCTGAGCCGAAGGCAGTCGCTTAACCAACTGATCCACCCAGGCACCCCATAGAGTCATTTATTTTAGTTTCCTTTAGCTAACTAATTTAAGGATTAAGGGCTATGAGTTTTCCTCCTAGCTCATTGATTCTGATAGTTTCTAGATAGTTTACAAATTTTGTGCAAGTGGATTCTCCTGTTCTGTGGACGAGAAACCCGAGGAAATTTACCCCCAGGAGCTGGTCCCCTCCGGAATCCCCCAAAAACGCCAGCAGAGCCCAAGGCACCATAACCCACAGGCCCCCCCAACAACACACTTCACAGAGGGGAGGTCATGCGGCTTTATTTAGAGTCCTCAGAGAGTAGGCTCCCAGCCTGAGCACACAGACCCAGGAAGGAGGAAGAGGACAAGACAGGGTGGCAGGCTTCTTCTTCGAAAGGACAAGGAAACTTCTGCCTTCTGGGGTGGGCGAGCAGGGTCTGGTTTCTCCTGTGGGGGAGGCAAGCAATGGGGTTTTGCAGGTTACTAAAACAGACAAAGGCAGAGAGCACGCTGTTGGGGGAGAGGGGACGGGGTGGGGGTGGCGAGGACATCTCCCCTTAATAATGCGGCCCCTGGCCTGCACATTCTCGGCTTTCTCTGCCACCCAACCATCACCCAACCCCCTCCCCACCCTGTTTCCCCTCCACCTCCTTAAAACAACAACCTGAACCCCAAAAGAAAGCACGGGGCCCCACAGGAGGGCACATGCTTGGACCTAAGTGGTTCTAGGACAGAGCCAAGCACTTGACTGGAATTACCAGCCTGGCCCCGGTGGTCACCAGGAGGGACACCAGGAGGTCCCAGCCATTCCTGAAGAGGGACCAGGGCCCGACGGAGGGGAGCTGGGGTCCCCTGGGACGCCTCCCACCATGCATGTGCCCAGACGTGGGGGCAGGGCTGGTACGTTACCCCAGGAGGCGGGTCAGGCAGGAGCTCACCTAGACGCGGCACTGCTCTGTTGGGGGGAGGGAGAGCCATGGGGGGGTCACAAGTCGCCAGGACAGCCCTGGGCCCAGAGGGCTGTGGCAGAGGGATGGGGCGGGAGACCCTGCCTCAGGGGCTCTGCACCTCCCACCCCGCAAGCTGGGGGGTCTGGGGAATGGGGGCCACCAGTGAAGGAAGACGCTGCCCTGATGTCTCTAGAACCCTGACGGGAGCCAGAGCTGGGACAGCACGTGGGGGGCGGGGGGTGCCTGCTGCGGGCTAGAGCTCACCCTTGCCCTGGGTCAGGTCCAGGATGATCCGCATGTGCACGGGCAGAGTCTCGAGGGCTCTGTTGAATTTCTCCATGACCTGGTTGTCGACCTTCAGGGTCTTGGCTGTGGGGGGCGGTGGGTCAGTCCCTGGGCTCCAGGGTCCCTGTCCCCTCCCCTTCCTCCCGGGACGGCGTGTGGACAGGAGGAGAGGGCCCAGCACCCTAGGCTGTCGGGTCTCACCCAGCATAGCTGATGTGCTGACCGAGGATGTGTGTATATAACCCCCAGAAAGGGCTTCATTCGGGCAAACTAGGAATGTCTCTGCCTTGTGCTACCGGTTTCACTGGCTTGCATTTCATTAAGAACATTACCACCAACTAAAGCTTCTAATTAGTATTCCTCTTTTGACCAAGCCAGTAACACTAAGTCCAGCCCCTTGACCCAGCAGCCATCCTTCTGGCCCCTTTCTCCCCGATTTCTGAGGCAATGTGAGTGGACTTAGCCACCCCTAGAGAAAGACTGGCCACCCCCGGGCCCTCAGGCCACTCGGATGTTGCACAGTCTGCTCCCTGGGTGCCCACGGTGCCGGCCAGGGGTCCTTAGCCGCCGTCCCACTCGGGGTGACCCCGCGCATCGTCAGTGCACACCCAGGTGCTGGCACATCAGTCTCTGCTCGGGCGCGTCCGTGTTCTCCACGCAGAAGAACAGGTAGTTCTTGTAGTCTGTGTCGAGCACGAAGACCTTGTTCTCCTCCAGATCTGGGGAGAGAAGAGAAGGACCAAAGTGAGGATGGAGTCCTGTCCAGCAGGAGCGTCCCTCACGGGTGCTGGTGGGCGTTCCTACAGTCACCTGGACCCCTGTCCTGCAGCCCCCACGGGGCGGCACCAGGTGCAGGAATGGCCAGAGGCAGCAGGAGAGGAAAGGGAGAGGAGAGGCAGGGTGGTGGAGCACAAAGACCCGCTGAAGGTGAGAGGTCTGGTGTGTGGCCGGCCAGGTGTGTAGCTGTCAGGTGGCGGGGGGCGGGGGGGCGGGAGACAGCAGAGGGGA
>NC_138382.1:78943089-78968343 GCF_054177405.1 Leptonychotes weddellii | reverse complement strand
CCCAGAGCAAGTCTTTTTTTTTTTTTTTTTTTTTAAGATTTTATTTATCTATTTGACAGAGAGAGACAGTGAGAGCAGGATCACAAGCAGGGGGAGAGGGAGAGGGAGAAGCAGGCTTCCCGCTGAGCAGGGAGTCCGATGCGGGGCTCAATCCCAGGACCCTGGGATCATGACCTGAGCTGAAGGCAGACGCTTAACGACTGAGCCACCCAGGTGCCCCCCAGAGCAAGTCTTAAGTGTGAGAAACAAATAGAATTTGCTGGGGAAACACCCAGAAGAAATTTCTATGCATCCTTTGTTTCAGTTTTACCACTAAGTTCTCCATTTGTGTTTTTTATAATTCACAACCACCCCCCCCCGCCGAACGTTGCAATTTGTGACAGAGAATGCAATAGAAGAAGGTGCTCTGCGTCCCCCTCATGCAGCAGAGTCCAGGAGCTCAGCACGAGGTGTGAGTCGCAGCCATCCAGAGAGAGCAGGAGGTGGCCCTGCTCCGTGTGGGCCCGAAGAGACTCCGAGAACAATCGTGGGGGACGAAGCTCTCGTTGACCACACACACACACACAAACACACACACACACACACACACACACACGAGAGGCTCATTGGCCCAGGGCTTGGGCAGAGCGCTCCCTGAGTCAGAGTCAGGCAGCCCCGAGCACTCTCCCACCTCACTCTCCCACCGGCAAGGACAGCAGCCTCCCAGGGACAGCTGTGGGGGTGTGCAGCTCAGAGCCAGCCCATGGGGCTGGGGACACTCACAGTTGATGTTGAACTTGGCTGCATGCTCAGTTTTCTCTGCAAAGACCTTCTTCTCAACACACGTGTTGCCTTCCCTGAAAGGTGGTGATAGCATTGGGGGGTGACACTGAACTTGAGCTGTCCTTGCTATGGTCCCTCATAGCAGACAGGGCTCGCGGCAGGACCTGCCCAGGCCCCCGGGGCCACAGCCCCACAGCTGACCAGCCGGCCTCCACACGGGCCTCTCTGCGCACTGACCCGGGGCCGCCCTGTGTGGTCGGCCTGTTGGCCCAGAGCCCAGGGCGGGGGCTCCGAGGGCACCGGGAACCACCCACAGGGCGCCGGCTCCCATCAGGACGCTGCCCTGCCCGCCCACCTGCCCGTCCAGGAGCCAGGCCCTCGCTGGCCCCCAACCCCAGGGTGGGGGGCACACCCACCATTTGTGCAGAATGATCTCCAGGTTGTCCTCGGGGGTGGGTCTCAGCTCCTGGACGTACACCCTCAGGGGGGCGGTCTTGGCGTCCAGGAGGGAGATGTCGCTGGCCGCCATGGCCATGGAGTGCCACGTCCCAGCCACCTGCGGAGGGGGCCTTGAGCTGCCATCGGGGGCGGGAAGGAGCCCCAGCCCCACGGGGAGCTCGCCCTCACACCCCGGCCGGCGGCCCAGTCTAACTGGGGTGGCCGTCAGTGAGCTCTGGACGACCCTCGGCCATCGACCAGACACCGGGCTGCACGATTTCCACACTTGAATTAACATGCCTGTGTTCCCCAGGTGGGTCTGAATACACATCATACGAGTTCCCTAGAACCTTCTGGGTCTTGGGAAACCAAGAGACAAGCCGCCCTGAAGACGGAGAGCCGGGTGGGGGTTTCCCGACGTCGTGGGTTCTGCTCGTGCCCGTGTTCCCTGCTGAGGCCCCACTGCCCTGCCCACCCTGCAGCTCACCCCCACCCCAGCCGTCCTCCCACCTTCTGGAGGTCCAGGTTCTCCATGGTCTGGGGGACGACGATGGCCTGGATGCCACACACGAGGGCCAGGCCCAGGGCGAGCGGGAGGCACTTCATGGCTGCGGCTGTGGTTGCGCTGAGCTCCCGGGAGTGAGGAAGGCCGGGCAGCGGGCTCGGGCCCTTTTATGGGGGCGGGGGGCCCCGCAAGCCAGCACCGTCTGGGCCCCCAGCCACGCGGTTCCCCGAATCCCCCGTGGCTCAGCCCCAGACCCTCAGGGGGCTTCCCCCACCGGGACAATAGGAGGCCTTCTTCCTCTAAGTGGGAACAGGAAGGTCCCTGTGTCCCCGGGGCCTGGACAGTTCCTGGCAGGCCCCAGAGGGGAGGCTCCGGGGCCCCGGGGGTGCGGGCTGGCCGCCGGCGTCAGGAACACTTCCTCTGAGGAAGCTGAACCTGCTCATCTCCCCACAGCCCCGCCTCCCCTGTGTTCCCCAGCTCTGTGCCATTTGGCAGCAGGGGCCCAGGCAGCACCCCCATTGGGAAACCTGGGTCACCAAAGTGTGTCCAGACGACCTTGACAACTTCACCTTCACCCAGGAATGACCTCTTAAATCACCTTCTCTTTGTGTTCCCAGCAGCATCTCTGTACTTGTGGACCACACGGAGTTTCGTCCAGTGGGCAAAACGATTAGGACTGGTCTCCCTTCCCCGCTGGGAGCAGGAGTGGGGTCCCGGGGGCTGGGAATAGGGCTTAGGGGACAGAGTCCAGTGTGGGAAGATGACCACATTCTGGGGACGCCACCTACTCAGCTACTGGATAGAAGATGCAAATGCAGATGTGATCCCCTTCACCTTCTCTGTGAACCAAAAGGGAGGAATCTTGATGATCCCCATTATTTAGGAAACGTGAGGGTTCATTGAAATCTCCTGGAGAACTTTTCAGACCCGCTGAGGCAGGGACGGATCCACCATGCTCAGGTGAAATGTTTTTTGAAAATTGTTTATTGTGGGAAAATACACATGACATAAAATTTACCCTCTTACCCTCTTTTAAATGCACAGCTCAGGGGCGTCCGTGCGTTCACACTGTTGTGCACCATCCCTCTGTCCGTCCCCAGAACGTGGTCATCTTCCCACACTGGACTCTGTCCCCTAAGCCCTATTCCCAGCCCCCAGGACCCCACTCCTGCTCCCCGTGTCTGTGGATCCGACTCCTCTAGGGCCTCCTGGGAGTGGATCCTTCATTTGGTCCTTCTGGAGACCTGGGAGGGGGGGGCTGCCCCGGGAAGCCTCATGTTTTCCAGGGAAAGGTCAAGGTGTCACTGTCCCGCTGGGTGTCAGCTTCGGAAACCTCTGCAGTGGCCAATGTCTCCACGCCCCACAGCCATGGCGTAGCCCCGAGGAGCCTGGCGTTGGCTGCAGGAGGATGGGAGCTGGTGGCTGGTGGGTGGCATCCTGGGGGGTCTCTGCTGAGTGCTCGCTGGGACAGATACCTGTCCAGACAGACAGCCCCGCGGGCGAACGCCTGGCAGAGAGCTCCTGGGTTGACCCCTGGTTCCAGGATGGGAGAGGGGAGCAGGACCGTGCTCATTACCAAGGAGATCTGTCCGCTTTATCTCTTTGCTCCCCACAAGCTCCTGGAAGGTTCTCAGGGCCTCCGGTTCTCATCCAGGGTGCGCGCCAGATGGTAAAGGTGGGTCTTCGAAATCAAAGCAGGCCAGCCAGCCCACGTTGGGGGCCCTCTCTTGGGCAGGGGCCTCCAGATTGTCCTCAGGGTCATGCCCAGGGCTGGGGCATCCCGCAGCCAGACATCCTGAGAGGGAGGCCAGCAGGGAACATGTGAAATGCTGCCTAAAGCCGGGGGCAGGGAGGTGACGAGAGGACTCGTGGGAGGGGTCTGTGGTCATCACGTGGGCACCCAGTGGGGGTCTCTCTGTTGTATCTCCCTGCTCCAGCCCAGGCCCTAACTAACTTGGGACTTGTGGGCACAGAGCCTGGCTTGGGGCTGAGGGTGGGTACACGCAGTGTCGGTGGACGTGGGCAGTGGGCAGGGCTGCTGACAGGACAGGGGCCGTGGAGGTGGTCCACGGTGCATTCTGGAGTGGAAGCGCTGGGGAACTTTGGGAGAGTTTTTTTAAAAAGATTTTATTTATTTATTTGAGAGGGAGCATGAGTGGGGGAGGGGCAGAGGGAGAAGCAGACTCCCCACTGAGCGGGGAGCACGACACGGGGCTCGATCCCAGGACCCCGGGTTCATGACCTGAGCCGAAGGCAGATGCTTCAACGACTGAGCTGCCCAGGTGCCCCAGCTTTGGCAGAAATTTAAAAGCAAGTTTGTCTGAGCGTCATAGTCTCAAAATCAAGATGCAGCTCTGATGGGGCTTCTGGTTTGATAAGCTCTCCAGCAGGGGTCCTCAAGCTGGGCAGGAGGACATTTGGCAGTGAAGCCCATCCTGTGCTCCGCAGGACGCTGAGGGATATCCCTGGCCTCCACATCTGCCTCCCTCATCATGACAGCCACGGTGTCTCCAGACATTGCCCAGTGTCCCCTGGGGGCCCTGTTCAGAGTCCCTAGGCTAGGGCACGGCCACACCAGTGGCTGACTGCAGGAGGAAAGGGCAGAGGGTCTCCGAAGTGGGGGGCTGGGCACGCCCTTGAGTGGACATGGCGCTGGGCAGCAGGAATGGTAATTGCAGATGGTGGACAAAATCCCCCCAGGCAGGGCTCAGAGCAGCGGGGCTGGGGACTGGCAGGAGGCTGGCACCCCCAGAGGCTATGCCCAGCCTCCAGCTCTTGGCTGGCCCCGCAGACTCCGACAGAGCCGGATGCGCCGATGAGCATCGCCATCTGTGAGTGCGTTCTGTCCATCCTGCTCCCGGAGTACGTGATGGGTGCAGCTTCCCTGGCAGGAAGCTGATGAAGATACCGTGTCCCTCAGCTGCAGGTGACACGAGGCTCAGGACCACACCACCATCTGCTTAGAGAGAGAATGTGCGCGGGCCACTCACCGGGGCTGAAGGTGCTGGGGAAAGCCCTTCGCCCGGGGGCAGTTTGTACCGTGCGTTTCCAACAGGCTTCCTGGAGTATGAGCAGTGGGCCTGTGTCCCCAACACAAGCCCAGACCTTCCCCACTCCACCCTCAGGGTGCCCCCTCGTTCCGGGACGGCCCCTCCCTCCCCTGCTCCCATCCATGCCCTTCAACCCTGCCTGCCCGGCCCCTGGAGGCCTGTCCCAGAGCCCAGGCCCTGGAGCCAGGGGGCCACCACAAGTTTGCATGGGATGGAGGGGTCAGGCAGGTAAAGTTGACAGGTGGAGGGGGCTGGTCAGGATCTGATGTCCTGAACTGGACCCCACACAGCCCAGCCTGGGGTCTCTGCCAGCCCCTAGAACACCTCTGAACTCCTGGCCCATCCTCCCCATTGCTGGCCAGACAAGGCTCCCAGGACCCGGCCTCCAATGGACCCCACAAGCCCCCTTCCTGTGTGCCCTGGTGGTACCAGCCGGAAGAGGGGCCGGGCAGGAGGACCTGGGGCCATTTCCCACTGATGAGCTTCATGCACTTCTCTTCCTGGTGCTGTCAAGGCCCTGGGACAGGCCCTGGGGAGGTGGGGTCTCCAATCTTCGTGTTCTTCAAATGGGTCTCCTGAATCTATAAACCTCTCAAACCTCCATCTGCTTGGCTCCCACCTGGCCCACCCACTGACCCCACAGCTGTGAGCAAAATCCTTCTCTGTTCCTACATGGAAATGACAAGCCATTGGCCTTCCCAGGAGCACCAGCCCTGAGGGGGCGGGAGTGAGGCCACTGGGAGCCTTCGGGAGCCTTGAAGCAGAGCCACTGACCGGGGCGGCCCCACGGGAACCGGGGTGGGGGGCGGGGAAGCCCGCACTGAGCGCCCTGGAGGCCCATCCAGAATCCCAGCTTGCCCAGACGGCAGATCACCGACACGAAGGGGTGCAGCTGGCGGCTCCTCTCCTTGGGGATCGGCATGTTCCCTGCCCTGCACTTTATGTACCAGTTTCCTAAAGGCTGGAGGAGGGGGTACGTAGCTCTCAGCGGGAGATGAACACGGGCTAGAGTCCCCCATCCCTGAGGGCAGGAGGATGCCCCACCCTGCCACAGGGAGTGAGCCCACACTCGCATCCCTCCTCTGCCCGGCAGTCGCCCGAGACACAAGAGCGGGGACTCTGGTCACAGGCCACTGGGTGATCACAGACCACTCCCCAGTGGGAGCTGGGAGCATGGGACACACACGTGCTCCACCCCACCGGGCTCTCGCCTCTTCTGGGTGGGCAGGAGTCCACACAGCATGAGGAGCAGGCTCAGCCCCGCGGCCAGCAGGGCCAGTGGCATGCCCGGGGACCCCCCTTCTGCTCCTGGCCCTCCGGCTGCCTGTGCATCCCTGGCTCTGGGCCGACCTGGAGACAGGGTCCTGCCCTCTGTCACCTTCACAAAGGCCCCTGGGCTTTGCAGTTTAGGTGGTGATTAAATCGTTTTGTTTGGATCCTGTGAATGGATGCTCTTCATTATGTATAATTAGCCCTTGGGTTTGGCTCCTTCCGAGAGCCCTGTCTGGAAGTGTTACCGGAGCGGGAAGTGGCACATCTCTGAGTTAGGAGCCTGGGAGATGAGAGGGTGGCCTCCTGTGTGCCCTCCCAGCCTCTCACAGCGCCCGCCCCGGGAGCCCCGGACCGGCCCTGGCCCCCCTCACTCTCACCTCGGGGCCGATGTTCCCCCCGGACCTCCTGGACTCCAGGCAAAGCGTCCAGCCTGCTCCAATGCCCCTCCGAGCTGCCCGCAGCGCCCACTGCGGCTCCCTCACCCCTCACAGGCTGGATTGATCTCCCCCTCAAGTGTACCCTGACTCCTGCTTCCATGGTCCCATCAGTGCTCCTGGTGAGACCCTGGGAGACCCCACTGACCCTCTGTGCCCTTTCGTCTGCTACCCACACAGCCAGGGCAGCTTGCCCCCACCCCGCACGTCCCACAGCCACCTCCTCCCTCTGGTGCTGCCGTCCCTTCCCTCGTTCCAGGGGAAGAGTCCCCTGACTGAAACCCCCGAAGCGTCCCTGCGTTCCCTGTCCCTCGTTCCTTCTCCATTCTGCTCCCAGAACTTTCCACCGAAGTGCAAGTGGCATCGTCCTGCTCTGGTGCATGTGTCTGTGCATGTGTGCCTTTCTGTGCGTCTGTGCGCACGTGTGTCCGTGTGCTCACGTGCACACGTGTACGTGGATGTGCGCCTGTGCGCCTGTGTGTCCGCGTGCTCGTGTGCACATGGATGTGCGCCCGTGTGTCCACGTGCTCGCGTGCACGCGTGTGCATGGAGGTGCGTCTGTGCGCACATGTGTCCACGTGCTCGCGTGCACGCGTGCGCATGGAGGTGCGTCTGCGTGCACGTGTGTCTGCGTGCTCACGTGCACGCGTGTACATGGATGTGCATACGTGTGTCTGTGTGCTCGTGTGCACGCGTGTGCACGGAGATGCGTCTGTGCGCACGTGTGTCCGCGTGCTCGCGTGCACACGTGTACGTGGATGTGCACACGTGTGTCTGCGTGCTCGCACGCACGCGTGTGCATGGAGGTGCGTCTGTGCACACGTGTGTCTGCGTGCTCATGTGCACGTGTGTACATGGATGTGCACACGTGTGTCTGCGTGCTTGCGTGCACGCGTGTGCATGGAGGTGTGTCTGTGTGTGCACAGGCATTTGTGCGTGTGTCTGCACGTGTGCATGTGCATCTATGCATCTGTCTGTGTGCACGTATGCGTGTCTGTGTATACGTGTGTGCGTGCACGTGTGTGTGTATCTGTGTGAGAGCGTGTGTGTGTGCTTGCACATGTGGGGAGAGGCTCCAGAACATTCCTGCGGCTACACATTTCTTACTTCGAAGTCTGGGTGATTCTACCTCCTCCAGGCCCAGAACCTTCTTTGAACACTTGATCCTTGGGCCTCCTTCCCCTTTCTGGGGGAGTGTCCACCCATGTGGTCACAACCAGCTCAGAGCTTCCTTCTCTGGGAGGTCTTCCCTCTGCTCCTGAGGAGGGTCAGCGTTCTGTGTGTCCCCTTTCGTGGCCCCTCACATGCCAATGACCCCTCCATCACTGTTATGTGGCAGGAAGAGGGTTTTGCTGCCGTGGAATCTGCCCTGCGTGTGCACTGCCCACGTCGGATGCTTCCTGTCACTGGTACTAACAACGCTGCGTGTGATGCCCTTCACGTCCATCAAGGACCAGCACCTGTCCACGTGTGCGGTTCCTGGCAGAGAGACGTGAATGGATGAGGGCCAGTCAGCACCCCCCGCCCCCCGAGGGGAGCCGTTCCTGCCCATCCAGGTGGGCCCAGTGTGCGCACAGTCCTGTAAGAGGATGCGGGAGGCAGATGTGAGGATGCGGGGACAGCAGCGGGGCTACACGACGAGGACTCCCCCGGACATGGCTGGCCTAGCTGATGGAGGAAGGGCTGCGAGCCAGGGGACACGGCGGGTGGCCCCGGGATGTGAGTCCCCAGAGGGAGCTGGTATGAATGGTCTGCTGGGATCAATGCTTTCAGCAGCATGCTCGGCTCGTGCAGGGGGCGCCCCGCCGTGCACCAGACAAGGAGGCGAGGGAGGCCCGCCATGGCGTGGGCAGAAGTCGGGAGGCCCACCACAGCATGGGGGGGCCTCAGAAACAGAACAGCGCGCTAAGTGAGAGAAGCCAGACACAGGAGGTGCCCAGGGCATGATTCCTCGCCTACGAACGTCAGGAACTGGCAAATCGGCAGGCAGAGCACAGATCGGGGCTGGGGGAAGAGGGATGGGGTCTCCTTTGGGGGGATGAACACATTTCATGACCAGAGAGAGGTGGTGCCTGCACAACATTGTGAACGGTCCAGGTGCCGCTGAATTGTTCACTTTAAATGGTTCATTTTCTGTTACGTGAATTTCACCTCAACAAAAGATTGAGAAGAGAATCCGGATTGTCCGGCTGGACTCGAGAGATGGAGCTCACGGCAGCAATGGAGAATTTTCCAGAGCACGGACGTCAGTGCTTAGGGTGGGCGTAAGTGGCGGACTCTGCTCTGACCAGCCCTTGCAGAGGTCAAGCAGAAGCGGCCCCAGCGTGCAGAGCGTCTGCTGGGGGCTGGGGGGCAGGTTTTTCTGGGCCTCCTTGAGATGTGGATTCTGTGAAGACCCCGCTGGTTCCCGCCCCATCTGGCCAGTGACTGTCCTCCCTGGGACTCCAGGACCTCCTGGGTCCAGGCCTCCCCGCAAGCCGCTGTCCAGCACAGAGCCGACATCTGGACAGCCTTCAGGCAGGGCTGGGGTCATCGAGAAGAGATGGTCCCGGGGCAGGGCCTGGGCTGTGGTTTTCAGACAGGAAGGCGACTCTACCAGGGTCTCTGCTGCCTCCCCACTGGGGAGCTGGACCCCGAAAACAGGCTCTGTAGAAGCCCAGGAAGACCCCCGTCTGGCTCTGCCTGCTCACCCTCCAGCTGGAGGGAGGCCTCCTGGGGCAGATCTGCCTAGGACTGTCACCTGTCTGATCCTAGCACCCCCACCCTGAGTCTCAGCCCCAGACCATTAGGATCCTAAGCCCCGGCTCCGGCTGCCTGGAGCCCCTTCTCTGGCTATGTGAGAAGGGACCAGCTACTTAGGGGCAGGTCAGCACCAGGTAGACAAATAGTGCAAGGCCCTGGCATCCCAGGACAGGGCACCATGGATGGGGTGGCCTCCGTGGGGCCTCCCTTGGGGAGTACCCGGCTGGATGGCCTCACGCCTTTGCAGGGAAGTGGGGTAAAGAGCGTTGTCCTTACTGAAAACCAGACATGCAATGCCAAGGCTGGCGAGGCCAGGCCCTCAGGCACCGCCCCCCCTCGCCCCCCGGGCTGGCAGGGGTCTTGCTCTGCAGCAGAGACCCCCTGCCCGGTGTTTCCTGCCTTTGGGGCCAGCTGTGTCTGGGAAAGGCCCAGGGACACCCGTGACCCGGGAAGCCACACTGACCCTGCGTGGAGGGAGCTCCCTGTACCTCCTGCCTGCAGAGGGGCTGGCCCTGCTCACCCCTCCCACCACAGGGGAGACCCCTGCTGGCTGTGGGTCAGGCTACTCACTGCAGTGCTGTAGGGTGATTTCGGGAAACTGCAGTGTTCCCACCAGAATATGAAAGCAAGTTCCTCTTGCAGTGGCCCCTCCCCAGGCGTGGAGGGAGGGAGCAGGAGCCGAGACGCACCCCAGCTGGGGTCCTAGTGTCTTGCTGCCCTCATCCTGGAGGTCCCGAGGAAGCTTGGCCTCCTGCCTGCGCCCTCACTCCTGCCATGCTTGCAGCCAGTGGGGAACTGGGAGCCCAGGTGATCCCCACCTGTATGTGTCCCCACCTCTGGTCTGAACCTGCCATCCACAAACCCCTCTCCCCCAAACACAGGACCACCCAGAACCTGAGCTTCATGGGCCTCAGTCCCGCAGAAATCCCCCCACAGGACCCCTGGGCAGAGTCGCAGGAGCCCCCCCACCGCACCCTCAAGCCCATTGGACTGCCAGGACATCAGTGGGTCCTCACATCTTTCCTGCCCTGGCCTGCCCACCCGAGGGACCCCACAGACAGGCAGAGTCACCAGGGATTGCAGAAACCCTTTATGTGGAAATAGGAGAGGGGTGGAGGCCGGGGAGTGGGGGAGCGGGGATGGCAGGAGGGGTGGAGCGGGCCCGGGCCCTCGGGGCGGGGGTTCCTTCCACGTCCTGCAGGACGGAGGGTCTTGGGGCTGCTGCCCTGGGGCTGCTGTGGATGTGCCTCCTGCCCTGGGAAGGAGGGGGTGTCAGTGAGGCCAAGGGGACCTGGGGGGCTGCAGCATGGGGTGCCGGTGCGGGCTCGACGGGGGCTCCAGCCCTTGGACCTGAGCAGTCAGAAGGGGTAGGTTCCCCCAAGGCTCCCTACCGGGGTGAGGGCGTGTGACAAGGTGACTTCCATCGGGGTGGGGGGCGGAGGAGGCGCAGGGATGCAGTTCTCGATTCTGGCTCTGCCCGCACCTGGGCAGGGTCCCCGAAACTCCAGTTTCCAAAAGGACACACAGCCAGTGAGGGACCCAGGAGATCTGAAGTATGGTCGCCATATTTCTGAATCTTTTAAGCAACTCATTGGGTAAACAGAGTCACAATGACCATCTCGGGGCGAGGATGGATTTCACACATTGGGGCCTATCGGGAGGTCCGTTGCCCCCTTGCACACCAGCCCATGGCGTGCTCACTCAGAAAGGGTTTTCTAGCTGCCCAGGGGCTGTTCTAGGAGACCGAATCTGCTGGTGATGCTCCCAGTGCTGGGGTGGCTGTCCCTGCCTGGCCCAGGTGGGACCCGGGGTGGGGGGCAGACCCCATGGCCTCTTGAAATCCCACTAACTCCAAGGTGATTTTCGCACGTGTCCTCTGCAACTGTCCACTTACCCTAATCTCCTCTTGGAGAGCACGCTTCTGTGGGAAAAAGGAAACACACATGATTCAGGAGATCCCAGGGAATCAGTCATGGCCCCAGAGCCCTCACTGGTCAACGTTTCAGCTAGCCCCGGAAAGAGCAAAGCCCAAATCAGATGCAGTGTGTTCTCCTAAAATGTCACTCTGCTGGCAGTTCCACCGGGGGGGGGTGGGGGGCAACTGGGCAGGGCCGGGCAAAAGCATCCTTCCTACCCGTCTGTGTGGGTTCCAAGATCTTCTGGTCGAATCCCTTGGCTCTTGTGAACTCCTGAAAATTCTCCAAGGCCTCCTGGTTCTTCTCGGGGTCCCTTCCTGTCGGGGAAACCAGGAGACCCAAGGCTGAGGGGTATGACCGGGAGGCCTCTCTACCCCAGCCTGAGCGGAAGCCCGTGCACCCGCCTGGGGGCTGGACCACAGGGCCCTGGGCCGGGAGGAGAGGCGCTGGAAAGGCAGGCCAGGCAGCTGTGGGCATCTAGAGGGAGCCCATGCGGCAGACCCAGGAGGAACACACCTGGGCACCTCCGGGGAGTGGGGAGCAGCTGCGGGACCAACCCCGCCACAGAGGCATTCCCTTCCCAGGGGGCCCCAAGGAGGAGTGGAGCTGCCCCCGGGTGCAGCGTGGCCAGCTCCCTGACATTTGAGTCCCTGCGCCCACAGTAGCCCTCTGCTCTTGCTGGGTTTCCACCGCAGGGACCTGGGCTGGGCACCCCGATCCCGAGCCCTGGGAATGCGTGCTTCCCATCAGGAAAAGCAGCCAGAAGGAGGCTGCCACCTGGAGAAGGACGGAGGGGAGGGAGAGGGTCTGCAGGCGCTGGGCAGGGACGTGACCCTCACCCACGAGCTTTGCCATTCGGACGTGCTTCCCCTGGAACTCGCCGTCACAGTAAAGAATGTAGTAGTCCTTCACGGGCGACGGCCTTGTGTACACCACCCACTTGCCATTATCTGTGGGAGGGCGCAGGACACGTCCTGGAAAAGCCGCGTGATTCTCCAGAAAGAACCCGCGCTCCCCCAGATCCAGCTTGGCAGACCGCCCAGCCTCCGCGCACTCCCAGGCTCCCCACACAGGCCAGTTCCCCCTGGGGACAGCTGTGTCCCACCTAGTACTTGGGGTCTGGTGTTTGTATCTGCAGGGCAATCTGGCTCACGAGAGGAGACAGTAGGATTAAGGGGTCAGACTCCTCAGGCCGCAGCCCATCCTCTCCCAGTGTGTGGGGGGCGCGGCCCGGCTTGTGCTCCAGGACTCACAGGCCGAGTATTTGCCAGGCTCGGAGGTTTTCTTCAGGACCACTTTCATGTCCTGGCACTGACCGTTTATCCTGGAACACAGTAGCCATTGGTGACCGCCCTCGCTGCGCCCCTCCCACCTCGAGCTGCCTCAGGGCAACGGCCCGTGCTGCCCTGGGTCTGAGACTGGGTCGCTGGCATCTCCCACCCCAAGTCCCGGCTGGAGCCTCAGTGCCACGTGGGACAGCTCCCCGGGGCTCCCCCAGGGGAGGGGAGGCGCTGTCGCACCCCCAATCAGCCAGCCCTGCTCCCCCAGGGCCTCTCCCCTCCTCCGTGCCCCCCGCCAGTGAGGCACCCTCTCGGGCACTGTCCCCCAAAGCCGCCCAGTGCTGAGTGTGAGGAGGGGGCTGCCAAGGACACCGGCGTGTTCTGCTTGTCCCACCCAGACGTTGGCTCTCCGGTATGTGTGTGTGTGTGTGGGGGGGGGGGTGCTGCTGGGGGCGGTCACGGGCCACTGGGCTGCTGACACTCACAGCATGGTGATCTTGGCTTCCAGGTTGCCCCCCTCCAGGGCTGTGAGGGTCATGGGAGTCACTGACTCTGGCTTATTCTCAGGCATCTCCAGGTCTGCAGTCATGGCCTTCAGATACCATTTCCCTGACACCTGGAGAAGAAGGTTTCCTTTCCTCAGGGCTCAGGCTGACCCCCTCCAGAGTCCCCTTCCTGCTCTGCAGCCCCAGGCTCTCCTCCACCCCCAGGGCTGGAGGCACGAGCATTTCCCAGCCCACCACCCTCCCCAGCAAATGCCCAGCGCCCTTGCCAGACCCGCCGGTGGCCAGCCCCTGCAGGCCCCTTGCTCCCAGGGCCCTCTGCCCCTGGGGCTCATTTGGCATAGACCCCTTTTGCTCTGTCCACTCCCTCAGGGATAGGGGTTGGTGGCTTACCCTAAAACATCTCCCCTCTCCCCGAGCCCCCTCCAGCCCACCCTGCCCGATCTGAGCCTCACATCTGCGGGGTCCTTTTCTGAGGCGGGGGGATCTTGGGCCTGTAGGACAGCAATGAGGTTGAGGCCGATGGTCAGGAGCAGGGTCTTCATCTCTAGGGGTCTGTGCTCTCGGCTGCCAGCAGGTCGCTCGCTGGGGCTCAGACAGGCTGTGCCTGCCCTTCACACAGACGCCCTTTATACCGCTCAGCCCAGGGCCCCCAGGAGACTCGGCACAGACAATTGACCACTCCCTTCCCCGCCGTAAACCGTGGCCAATTCTGCAGTGGAGTGGATAAAATGTCATTATTGTTGGACCAAACAACTCTTGTTAATCACCACGGATCATCGGAGAAGGGCCACTGGCCATAGGAGCAGAGTTGCTGATATTATCCTGGAGGGAAGCGAGCCTGAGTGCAGGGGGTGGAGGCGTTCTGTGAGGGACACCGCCGAGGGGACCCGCAAAGTGCCGTGGGCTTCCCCTCTGTCCCCACCGACTGGGCAGACTTGCCGCTGCCAGCGAGGGAATGCAGGTTGGACCAGAGGGCTGTGGGCTTGGTCTCACTGACCCTCCTGGATCCCTGGGCAGGCTACCTAACCTTGAACTCAGCATCGAAAAAGAGGGACGTCCCGTGTGAACACGACGATATGTGTATTTAAAGGGCTCATCTACACTCCTGCCGAGACGTGTAAGTGGGCACTTTGACCTACCCTCTGGGCTGCATGTACAAAGCAGCGATAGATCAGGAGTGGAAGGGGAAGCCAGGACAGGCAGGTGGAAACGGGAATGCATGTAATTCGCACACACACACGCACAGAAACACACATGCACACATGACATCACACGCACACACGTGCGTATGTGCATGCAGGACATCGGGATGGGAGGGAAGCACATGCTAGGGCCTGGGGTGGAGGGACGTGGGAGAGTGTAGGTGCAGCCTACAGAGCAGAGGGAGACCAACCGCCTCCGATCTGACGACGTCATCTCTGATTCCCCGCACATCACAGCGGAACAGGGCAGACCAAACACGATTTTTTTTAAAGATTTATTTATTTATTTGAGAGAGAGAGAGAGAGCACAGGCAGGGGGAGAGGGAGAAGCAGGCTTCCCGCGGAGCAGGGAGCCCGACGCGGGGCTTGATCCCAGGACCCCGGGATCATGACCTGAGCCGAAGGCAGATGCTTAACGACTGAGCCACCCAGGCGCCTGGACCAAACACAATTTAAGTAAAAAGCATTATATAGGGATGAAAAGGGAACCAATATAAAAACAGTGTAAGGAGCGATCTACCAAGAAGATACAATAGTGATGAATTTGGAGGCAAACTGCCTCAAAATGCAAAAAGCCAAAACAGTTGGAAGAACCTGGGGCTCTCGACGAATCCACAGTCACAACGGGGGATGTTAACACTTCTCCGTTAGGAGCAGAGGCCCCAGGTTAAAAGTTCATACCAACGCAGAAGATTCCAGACCAAAATGATAAAATCTGTGCATGCGAAGACACTGCCCAACCACTGAAGACTTACATTCTTTTAAAGTACACATGGAATAGTTATAAAAATTGTGTACATCCCAGGTAACGTGGGAAATTTCAAGAAACAATACAAAGAGTCTACCCTTTTTGGCTACAAGTCCGTGGAAATGGAACCCACGGTGAACAGAGTGGTATATGAAGACAAACCTACACCTAACAATCTTCCTAAATGGCTCGTGGTTTGAAGAGGAAATCATGTGAAAAATGCAGAATATTTAGAAGAACTATAAACAAGTTGGGTATCAAGAGTAATGCTGGGATCTGCATGTCTGTGTATCGCCCCAAATTCCTATGCTGAATTCCTAGTCCCACAGTGATGGGATGAGGAGGTGGGGCTTTGGGGGTGAGTAGGTCCTGAGGAGGGGGCCCCCACAGAGAGTATTAGTGCCCTTGCAAAGAGACCCTGGAGGGTGCCTCAGCCCTCCCATCGGGTGAGGACACAGGAAGAAGACCACTGCCAAGCAGGAGACACCGAATCTGCGGGTGCTAGGATCGTGGGCTTCCAGCCTCAAAACTCTGAGAGAGAAATGTCTGTCGGTTAAGCTCCAGCCTGTGAGGATTTTGTTAGAGCAGCCTGGGTGGACAAAGACAATGCAGCTAGAGAAACCCAGAGAGAAAAACATCCAGGGCGTTGGCTGCCCACAACACAATGAAAGTGCATGAGTAAGTATTTAACTCAAGCAGTAATAAAAGTAGCCTAAAGAAATTAGAAGCTAAAAAGTTATAAAGAATGGAACTAGGATATTTTTTAAATGGGGGAAAACCAACAGCGGTAAATCTGGCTGTTTGGGAAAAATGCATGAAAACAAACTTTTAGCAAGACTGATGAAGAAAATTAGAAAAGCGAGTAAACCGGGTTAGGATGAGGAGGAGATAGGAACCACAGACAGAGGCTAAGGAGACGCTGGCGCGATGAGCAGATGTGCCTGCCCCGGAGGGTCTTAGCGCCCTCTGAAGAGCCGCGGAGTGTTGTCACAGGGCTGCACCAACGGACCGGGAAAATAGAGGAGACAGCCCAGGAACAGACCTGAGCAGGGTCGGAAATGCAGCCATGCAGCATGAACGTCTGTGCGGGGATGGGGGTAAGCAGAACTGACCCACATGGACGAGGTTCGCAAGCCGATGTCCCTGTCTCACACCATACACACACGGTGCCAGGCAGATTGCGAGGCGTAACCATGGAAAGCAGAGCTTTGGAAACCCAAAAAGAAAAGTAGAGCCAGTACCATTGTGACTTAGAGGTAGGTCCCACGGTCACAAAAAAATGCCGCAAAAATACAAACGGGGGTAAAAGGCAAACCAGACCGGAGGAAAATGTTTGCAATGTGTGCAAATGCAAAGCTTCTGTATGCAGGGTCCGCGGAGAACTCCTCTGAAGGAACTAGGAAAAGACCAGCAGGTGGAGAGCAAGTGGGCAAAGGGCGCGAGGGGCGCTGGGCATTAGAGGTGCCCGGGTGGCCGTGAGGGCGTGAGGGGCGCTCTGCGTGAGACGCAGGGTGAGACGCAGAGGAAATCCGACCGCAGAGCACCCCCTGAGGGTAGGCGTCGCTAGCATGGGGTGCACGGGAATTCTCATGCACGGCCGCTGGGCGCGAACTGGTGCCTCGCGGTGGGGCCACGGGCCATCGCCAGCAGGGTTGCAGACACGCATGCCGGGGGACCCCACGGTTCTGCGCCCCGTACAGACCCTGAAACGTTCCTGCATGGGCCCCTCCCGTGCACAGGTGCACTGCTCCCCAGTCATGAGAACTTGTAAACTTGCAGCTGTTTGGGGCTCAGTGGGACGGTGTGACGGTCACTTTAGTGTGGAGCTCCGGCTGGCTTCCCAGCGTGGTCTCGGCTTTTAGGAGCATTCCTACTGCCCTCCGCGCCGATGCACCTGGTGTCCCCCCAGGAATATCGGCTGTGGGTCACAACACGCGAAGGTAAGCAGGTGGGCCGTGGAGGAGGGGCAAGCTCGGTTCTGCGCGAGGCCTGGCCCGAGTGTGTGGTCGGTTCCTCCACGTCCTGCGGTAGACAGTTGCAAACAGCATTCCCTTCCCATCGAAGTCCCGCCTAAATGTAAGCCCTCCCTGTCGGAAATTGCCGGTCAAGCAGCAGGTGTGCACGGTTCACTCTTAGGCCGTTTTGATGGTGATCACACCAAGTGGAATCGGTCAGCGTTCTCGTTCATGCGCCAAGATGGCCAGTGATCTGCAAGGAGCATGTCCACGTTGGACCGTGCACGTCGCTGTGCGCCCCAGCCATTGGTCATGAGAGGTGGATTCTGGTGTGCCACACCAGGGCAAAGACTGACTTCTCTTTCTCTTCCAGAACAGAAGGAAATCAATGTCCGAGGAAGCGGCCATCGGGGGTAGCGGCTGTCAGACACGGGACGATGACGTTTCATGGAGATGTGCAGGTAGGAACTAATAAAATTTTACGGTTTTTCTTGGATTCGGTGACGTTTATCGTACTTAGCGTTTTTAATGTGCAGTTCTGTGGGGTTTTCCTCACCCGACACAAATACCTACTTTCATTAGCTGAGATTCATACTTCGCATTCTTTCTTTTTTTTTTTTTAAGATTTTATTTATTTATTTGACAGAGAGAGACACAGTGAGAGAGGGAACACGAGCAGGGGGAGTGGCAGAGGGAGAAGCAGGCTTCCCGCGGAGCAGGGAGCACGATGCGGGGCTTGATCCCAGGACCCTGGGATCATGACCTGAGCTGAAGGCAGACGCTTAACAACTGAGCCACCCAGGCGCCCCTATACTTTGCATTATTTCTGCTCTCCGTCCAGTCTGGGTGGGTTTGTCCCCGTGGAGCCTCCCTGTCGCCTGACTGGTCCCCAGGGGCCCCGCAGGTCGAGCCCGCAAGCCCCTCCTGTCTGAGCGGTCCATCTTCTTCCCTGTGACCCTCGGGCCTCTGCCATTCTTCAGAGCCCAGGACGGCCCCCCTCTCCTGGGGAAGAAGGGGCCAGCTGCAAAGTCCAAGCGGGGCTGTGTGTCACGGTTGATGGTGGTGCCCCGAAGGAGCCTCATCTCCAGGTGGGCTCAGCTCGCACCTCCTCCATTATCTGGCTCATGTGCTCTTTCAGGACTGAGCTCGGAAGGCACCTTGACCCGGCGGCAGCCAGTTGGCAGGAGCTGAGCTGCACTTGACCTCAGAGCCCCAGGGAGCAGCAGGGCAGCCCGAGGGCCCCGTGTTTGCCAAGGGGTTGCTTCCAGGAAAGGTCGGCTGAGTTTGTGTTCCAGCCCTTTCTTTTCCTTGAGCTCCGCTGGATCCCGGGCTTTTCTGAACACAGGACCCCTTTGTACACTGGTTTGCTCAGTGTCACCAGGAATATCACACAAACAGGAGTGTGCCTGAGGCCACTGAAGATCTGTGTCCTCCTATCTTGGCAGCTAGGTTCATGCCAGTGGACATGGCCTCCAGGGGAGGCTTTGCCAACCTTACTCTCCCCTCCCCCCTCAGCACAAGGAGCTCCTCAGGGGGTCCTCACACCCTCATCCGAGAAGGCAGATCCCAGTCGGTGTCTGGGAGCCACGTCGCGCTCCCCGAGGTGGTCAGCACTTGGGTCCTGCCAGATGGGCTCCGTCAGCCGCAGGTGCAGGGGCCTCATGATGGACACGCTAACCTCTTAAGCATGCTTCTTCCAGGGGGGACTGGACACCTCACTCCGCAGCTGGGGAGGGGCCTGAGGGCCAGCCCAGTAACTGTGCCAAACGGCCACTCTACTACAGGATGACAATCTGGGCATTTTCCCTAATGACCCGGAGTCAGAACAGGGGAGCAGCAGGGAGGGAGGTGTCACGAGCTGGAGCCACTGAGGAGGCAAGAGAGGGCAACTCCCGTTTGCCTCCGGGAATCTCAGGCCCAGCTGGGCAGAAGCAGGCCCCCCCGCCTCCAGCCCGAAGGCCCCCCGAGCAGCCCCTACCGCACCCCAGCTGCTGCAGGGGAGCCGAAGATGTCCCAGGTGGGGCCCTGAGACGAGGGGTCGAGTGAGGGAGGCCCTATTCTCTGTCCTCTGACCCGAGCACCTGCTCAGGGGTTAGGGGCACTGACCCGCACCCCCCATGCAGTCGAAAATCCACATGTACCTTTGGAGCCCCCCAGAACTGAGCTACCAATAGTGTGCTGTTCACCGGGAGGCATACTGATCAAACCGTCAACTGACTCACAGGTGGTGTGTTCTGTGCATGACATACTATGTGCTTACCACACAGGGAGCTGCAGGAAAGAAGATGTCAGCAGGAAAATCATAAGGCAGAGAAAATACATTTACAGCACTGGACTGCATTTACTGAAAAGAATTTGGGTGTAAGAGGACGCACGCACTTCAAATCCGTGTTGTTCAAGGGTCAACTGTATAATCAGAATTTGAAAAAGGTTATTTGCACTAAATAGAAGCCAATATATTTGTATTGTAATTTTATACTTAAAAAAAAAACCAAAACGTAAATTGCCTATAACTCACCCCCCCACCCCCCCGCCCAGAAAACTCCCCCTGGGTTTCAACACTGTTGCCATTAGGTACAACATTAATTTGGGGATAATCAGACTGTTGCCACAATTTCTCCCCTATTCGTTTGCTCTCCATCTGGTCTGCACCCCCCGTGTCCCTGAGGGACAGCTGGGCATTTCCTCGTGGGTGTCGAACACATCTTTTCCGGTTTTCCGAGGCATCAGAGAGGCCAGTGAGAAGGGCTGACAGTGTCCTCGGGCTGTTGGGCACACAGGAGTGATGTGAGTGCGGGAAGTCGGGGGCTCCATGATGCCCTTGGGGGCACTTTGGCGGCTCGCCCAGCAACCGTTCCCAGGGGCACCGACCGCCCTCCCAGCCCCACGGTGAGTCTGGCTGATCTCACAGTGACCCCATCCTCCGGAACCAGCTGGGGAGACCTGGGGAGAGACAGGCGGAGGATGTCTGAGAACCGCAGTAGGAAGCCTGTCAGGGTGAGCCAACCCTGTGGACCCTTGAGTAGAGACATGGAAAGCTCCCACGCCCTCCGTGGCCTCATGGAAGCTTAGACTTCAACCACGTGAGCAGATGCACGTCCAGGTTGATCCAGCCGTGGACGGTGGACAGTGAAGGTGGTGTTGTGGGCAGAGGTTCGGGTGACAATGGGTGCCAGCGTCAAGGACAGGCAGGTGCTGGGCAGTGAGAGGTCAGCTCTGGTGAGATGGGAGCTCTGCACGGGCCAGCATCACTGCTGATTTCCAGCTACAAGGAAGGAGACAAAGCAACAGGCTGTATCCCTAAAACTGTAGCAGCTGACCTTTAAAACTCCAGAGATGGACCATGCCTGTCTCAAAAGTCCTCACTCTCAAACAATTATGCGGTCCACCGTGCATGCGGAAAGCCAGCATCAATATCCGTGTGCGCGCTGGCTTTGGCTGGCTGGGCCACGCCGCCAGGAAGTGAAGTGGGTGCCAGGCTTGCAACCCCCAGCACTGGCCGTGGGGCGGGACAGACCAGGTGACTTCCAAGGGTCAGTTCAACAGCTCACACCTTCCCGTGGGCTAAAGAGAGCTGGGACTTTCTCTCCATCACAACCTGCTTTCTTTGTCTTGATTTTGTTCTGTTTTGGGGACGGGGGAGATGTGGCAGGTGACAGTGGAAAGGATCCCTGAGCTCGATGGGTTTGGGAACTAAGCTGGACGCACCTCCCCTGGAACGCCACCCCAGGCACCAGTGGTGGGAACATTCCGATCCAACCGCTGGGTTGGTTTGGGAAGTATTTTTCAATTCTTTCTTCTTCCTCTGCCTCAGTCAAGGGGCAGAACGGCGTCCAGGTCACACTGCCTTTTAACGACTTTGTTGGCACATACTTTCCATCCCCTTTCACTCAGCATCATGTTTTCCAGACTCATCCCCATGATGGGGTGCCAGTGCTCCATTCCTTTTTACGGCTGAACTCTATTCTATTCCATCTATGGACAGACCACATTTCGCTTATCCATTCCCCACTTGATGGGCATTTGGGTTGTTCTCACTTTGGAGCTATGATGATAATGCTGCTGGGAGCATTTGTATAAAGGATTCTGTGTGGACATACATCCTCAGTTCTCCTGGGTTCGTGCCGAGTGAGGAGTGGGCTCTTGGGTCATCCAGCAGCTCTTCAATTATTGAGAAAACTGCCAGGCTGTTTCCCATGGTGGCTGCACCGTTTCACATTCCTGCTCACAACGTATGGCCGTCTTGCTTTGCCCCCTTCCTTGACAACACCTGTTAGTGCCCATTTTCTTGACTGATGCCATTCTGGTAGGTGTGAGGTGGTTCTCACTGTGATTTTGATTTGTGTTTCCCTGATGACTAATGATGTCAAGTCATTTTTCATGTGCTTTTGGCCATTCATGTACCTTTCTGGGTGAAATGTGTATCAAATCTTTTACCCATTTTCTAGGCAAGTTGTTCATTTTTATGGTTTCTACTCCTCCTACCCCCCCTTCCTCTTCCTGCTCATCCTGCTTCTCCTCCTCCTTCTTGTCCTTTCTTCCTTATTTTTATTATTATTACTCAAGAGTTCTTTATTTTTTATTTATTTAATTTTTTAGAGAGTTCTTTAGATATTATGGATACAATGGTGTTTTTTGAAACATAAAATTTTTAATTTTGATGAAGTCCAATTTGTCGTATTTTAAATGAATCATGCTTTTGGTGTATATCTAAGACATCTGACTGACCCAAGATCATGAAGACTTTCCCCTGTGTTCTTTTTTTCTCGAAGCTTTATAGCTTTAGCTCTTACATTTAGACTGATGCTCTATCTTGAGCTAGTTTTTTTCATAGGCTGTGAGGTGCAGGACTAAATTAATCTTTTTGCAAGTGGTTACACAATTATCCCAAGAGAATTAGTAGGAAATATTCCTCTTTCACTATTGAATTGTCCTGGCACCTTGTCAAAATCAATAAGCCATAAATACTTGAGTTTCTTACTGGACCCTCCAACTTATTTCATTGATCTATGTCTATCCTTACAGCAGTATCCCATCACCTTGATTGCTGTATCTTTATATGAGGTTTTAAAATGAGAAGTAAACGAGCTCCAACATTGTTCTTTTTCAAGATTGTTTTGGCTATTTGGGTCCCTTGCAATCCCATATAAATTTCAAGATCAGTTTGTATATTTCAAAACAAACAAACAAACAAATCCAAAATCCCACTTGGATTTTCTCAGTGATTGAATTGAATCTATATATTGGTTTCGGGAGATTTGCCATCCTGACAATACTGAGTCTTCGGATCCATGAGCGCGGAACATCTCCCCATCTACTTGTAACATCTAAGCTCTCGGCAATGTTTTATAGGTCAGTGCACAAGTCTTGTACTTCTTTTGTTAAAGTTATTTTTAAGCATGTTATTCTTTTGGGGGATGTTGCAGTTGGAATTGTCTTCTTGCTTTCATTTACAGGTTGTCCATTGCTGGTAAATAGAAATACAATGGAAGCATGCTTGTTGATCTTGTTATCCTGAGACTGTGCAAACTCATTTATCGATTTTTATAGTTTTGTTGATTCCCTGGGATCTTCTACACAGAATCATGCTGTATATGAATAGAGACTGTTCCACTTCTTCCTTTCCAACTGGGATCTTTGATCTCTTTCTTTTCTCATTTTTGGTTTTGGCTTTGCGGCTTGTTTTTTTTTTTTTTTTTTCCTTAATCATAGTGTACTGGCTAGAACCTTTGTGAATTTGGAAGACCCTGTTGTTGAATGCATGGGCATTTATAATTATTTTATCTTCCTGAAGAATCAAGACTTCATTTGTTATGAAATATCCTTCTTTGTCTCTGTTAACATTTCTGTCGTCTTAAGGTCTATTTTTCGGATTTTAATATAACTTCTTCCTGCTCTCATGATCACTCTTCGCATGGTGTCTCTTTTTCCATTGTGTTATTTTAACCTACTTGTGTCTTGAATTTGCAGCATTTCTCTTGTGGATCATGGAGCTGGATGGTGTTTTCCATCCAGTCTGACAGTGTCTGCCCTTTTGATTGAAGCATTTAATTCATTTACATTTAGTAGAATTAATTTTTTTTTTGCTGTTAAAATAGCCGGCAGTTTTATTTTATTTGAATTCAATTAATTAACCTATAGTGTATTAATAGTTTCAGAGGTAGAGATCAGTGATTCATCAGTTGCATGTAACACCCAGTGGTTGGATTTATGTCTGCCCTCCCACTATCTGTTTTCTATACATCTCATGTCTTTCTGTTCCTCTGTTTCTCCTTTCCTGCCTTTTCTTGTATTAAATAGGTAGTTGGTTCAATAGTTTCTGCTCCCTCTTCCCCCTCTTTTCACGGGCTGTGAGTGTTGTTACGCCTTATTGTACTCCGCAACCTGAACGCCCAGCTCCTTTTTCTTCATTTTGTTTTGCTCTTCAGATCAGAGAATGTATCTTGCTCTCCCTTCAGTTTGCCTGAATTTGCAGATCCCTTTCTTGGCTTCTCAGACATACTGTTGAACTCTCCCAGTAAATTTTCCACATATGTTACAGTACTTTCCAACTCCAGACTTTCTGTTAGGTTCTTTTTGGTAATGTCTGTGTCTTTATTTTCTTTATTCCTTGAGTCATTATCAACATACTTTCCTTTAGTTCTTTAACCATAGTTTACATTAATTCTGTTTTTACTTTGGATTCTGGCTTCCTAGTGACTGGAGAGAGCTTGCTTGGAAGTTGGGCTCAAACACTGAGTAACGAAGGCTTTTGTTCCTTGCCAGTGGATCTGGGTGTAGGTCTGGGAGCACATTCAAAGCTGTGGCCATTTACCAAGCTGCCCTGAATGGACCTCTTTCCCAACCTTCTTGTGTCTCGTGCACGTGTGCAAGGTCTCACACCGAGCCAGGAGTGAGCAGAGAGCTGGGGCCCTCTCTGGTCTTTCCTGAGTGTGCTGGTCTGTGGCTCGATCCCACCTCAGGCAGCTGGAAGGTTGACCTCCCAGGTCAGCTGCCACTGACGGGGCTACTGTTTCCAGAAATTCTTCAAGGTGTGGCCAGGGTTTCCCCCCTGTGCACAGGTCAACTTGGCGACCTCTGACGGTGGAGCCACGGGTCCTCCAGGCCTACACCCCACCCCTGGTAGAGCCATCACACTGAGGGTTTAGGGGGATTGGAGCTGCCCCAGGTAAAAGCACCGGAGATTCTCACGGCGCCTACCTGAACTTCAGGTGCTCCTCAGTTACTTGTGTGCATCTGGTGTCTTCCCAGAACCATGACCCAGCGCCGGATGCGGGCGCCCGGCTGCGGGGCACGGGGAGTCCTGGTGAGGGTGGCGTGGTGGGGGAGGCCCCTGAAGGGCCCCAGAAGAGGCAGGAGACGAGGAAGACGACAGGACAGGGCTTCCTAAGGAGGATGACATAAGGGTCAGAGGAAAGTTGGGAAAGTTCAGAGGCCCTGGAGATGTTGGCTGAAACGCTGTCATTCGGTCAGAAAAGTGGTGTCACAACCACCCAGTGATATTGTATGATTTACTCTTTGTTGTTTCTAGGAATCAGTGTGTATGGGCCATTAGAACTCACGCTGCATTAAGTCTAGCATATACTTACTTTTCATCACTTTTCAGGACTAGATTTTTCTAGAGGATGTGCTGAGCATGGGTGTCTCCATTCTTTTCTTTGTGCAACTGGCCTCTGTTTTCAGGAGCAGATTCCTGGTGCTCATCACCTCTGTTAGCCCTGAGGACTGACCCCTGTCACCTCTCGCAGTGGACCTGAGTGCCATGTGGGCAGGGACCACGTGGGCTGGGGGTGCTCATGGATGGAGTCCCAGTGCTCAGTACAGAGCAGGGACCCCAGATCCTCTGCTGAATGAGAGAGGAAGGTGGAAGGAAAGAGGAGGGGGGGAGGGAGGGAGAAATGGGTGGAGGGAGGGAGGGAGGGAGGGAAACCAAGGAAGATGGGCCCATCCATCAGGAACCCTTATTTGGGGTGAGGTCCGAGGGCATCACAGCCCGGGCCCTGGATGGTGGCTCAGGGCCCATCCAACTCTCCTCCCAGTGCTGACCTTCCTTCTCCTTGGCCCTCTGTCATCCTGGATCCTCTCCACCTCCTCCTCAAACAATTCTGAATGTTCTCAGGAGCAGGGTGGCAGGAGGGGGTCTCAGGAGGGGCTGCCCGGATCCTGTGCCCTGGACGACACAGTGACAGTAGCTATAGGGCATTCTATCATGAGGACTGGGACTGAGGATCCCGTCCATCTCCTTGGGCATTAGCGTTGGTCCATTCCCTGCTCTCTCCACCACCACTGTGCTGAACACTCCTGAAAACACATCTGTGAAAAACCGAGCCAGAGTTTCCAGGCGTGAGTCCGAGGACGAGTGTGCTAGGTGATGGGTGCTGCTCACTGTTCTCCCAGACAGGGGTGCCCGTCACCCTTCTCTCCCGGGGACCTCCGTTTCCTCA
>NC_138382.1:78921559-78942589 GCF_054177405.1 Leptonychotes weddellii | reverse complement strand
CCCCAGGGCGTCACAACGAAGCCAGGGCACTCGGGACTCCTCGCGGCAGACGATTTCAACCCCGAATGGGAGGCCAGGCGCCGTCCCCGCAACCCCCTAAGCCCGCAGAGGAGCCTGCGTTACCGATGCTGTCCTCGGGCTCGCTGACGGCGGGCGTCGCGGCGCTTGCCAGTGTCCTGCCGCCCGGCCGGGCTCGCCCCGGGGCCGCGCTCTGGCGCAGATGCGGCCGCAGCGGCCTGGGCCAGACACCTGGGGAGAGAGCAGGCTGGTGGCGCGCGCGCCCGGCCGCTGTCCCTGCGGGCCCGGGTCCCCGCGCCGTGGGCGCTGCGCGACCCGCAGGCCTGGGAGCAGGTCCCACCGCCCCCCTGCTCCCCCAGAACCCCCGCCCCGGGCCTCCCCCCGCGCCCCCGGGGCCCGCGCGCACTCACCCGCGCCGAGCAGCCGGGGTACGGTCGCAGCGGGCACCATGGCGCAGAGGGCGGACAAGGCAGGGACGCGCTCTCGCTGCCGCGCTCCTTCCGCCGCCGCCAGCGCCCCCCGCCGCAGCGCCGCCTGCCGGCCCGGAGGTGCGTCTGCGCGCCCTACGGCTCGGCCACCAGCCCCGCCCCGTGGGACCGCGGGCCTCCCCCGGGTCCGCGCGCGCCGGCCAGGGGTGCACGAGCCCGACTTCGGCCAGCCGCCGGCCGGGGCGCCACGGACACGCGAGGAAGGAGGGACAGGTTGGGGTCGGGGCGAGTGCGGGGTGTGAGGGAGCGCGTCTCCCCAACCTGTCCCCTAGCTCGCCCCTGCACCCCGCACGAGCCGCCGTCTCCGTGGGGGCCCTCCTCACCTGCGGCCAGTCCAGTACAACCTGCCGCTTTCCCAAGGAGCATCCCGTAAGATTGGGCGCATCTGGAGTCTGCAAGACGTCCGGGGCCGGGGGCGCCCAGGCATGCAGTGAGCGGCCATGTGGAGCTGGGAGTGGGCCTTTCGCGGTGAAGCCCAAGGCCTGGGGTCCCCCTGCGTGTAGGGGACCGGGGGGGGGGGGAGGCCGTGCTCGCGACCCGCCCCCGCGCAAGAGCGGCCAGTGGTCCCACGGCCGCCTGACGCGGCGCCTTTAAGGCGGGGCCGCCCGGTCAGATGACCCGGCCGTCGCCTGGCAACGGGACGCCGCCCCGCCTCCCGCGGTCTCCCACCGCAGCCCCGGAGGACCCGCGCATGTCGGAGGAGAGCCCCCGAGAGTGCGCGGTGGCTGCCGAGCCCGGGGCCCCCACGCCCCCGGCTCCCGCGCCCCCGCAGAGGACCAGCGACTACTACCGCGTGGACGAGGACCTGCCGGCCAGGTTCAACAACCCGGCGTGGTTTCGGGGCTACGGGTGAGGACGGAGTCCCGTCGGGGGCCACCTGGCCCGCGCAGGGGCTGGAGTGGCGGCTCTGCTCACTAGGCTCGGATGCAGGAGTCCCCAGGTCTCCAGCCTGCCCTGGAGCCCAAGTCAAACGCGGGGTCAGCTGTTAGCACCCAATGAGCGAGAAAGTGCCTGAAACTGCAGGAGCGCCAGCCGTGGGGTGTGGGGCGGGGGGAGGTGGCTCCAGTCACTGCAGGAAGGGCAGGGGTGGCCAGGAAGTCCCACAGCCCGCTACTGGGCCCAGCGCCACGCTTTTGTGGGGGGATCAGTCTCCTGTCTCTCGACTGAGAGGAGCCTCTGCCGAATGAGAATCTGGCAACCCGAGCTGTTCATTGCAAACCCTTAGACATACATAGTAGTAAACCCTTCACCACACCTGCCCTGCCCTCCCTCACCTAGTCTCCTCTGCAGTCCTGGGGACGGGGGTCATTATTATCCTTGTTTTCCAGGAGAGACAGCTGGGGCGTGGAAGGATAGCGTCTTGCCCAAGATCCGGTGGCATAAGGCAGAGCTGACCTCTGAACCACAGCCACTCGGTTAAACTCTGTGTCAGCATCAGAGACTGTAGGCATGTTTTCTGCACGAGGCTCAGAAGTGGAGGGACCCCCCCCCCCCGCACCCCGAGTGGCAGGGTGTGGAGGCTGAGCCACCGCTTCTGACCTACCCATCTACCCAGAACATTACAGCATGTGCCAAGGCCCTGCCAGGGTTGAGGGCTGCATTTGCCATCTAGGAGTTCTTTCAGGCTTTGCCCTGCCTTGGGAAGAGCAGGGGTGGAGGTGAGCAGAGGAGGCAGGGAGGCTGAACCTGAGTCCCACGGAGCCCACGTTCACAGCCGCATTGCCAACCTGTGGCATTCCCAACACAGCTCTGTCAAAATATTCTAAGGCTGTGGCTTGGGCAGCATTAGAATAACTGAATGGAAAATAGAGGGTGTTTCTCATCCGCCAGGACCAAGGAGCCTGTCTCGGTGTACAGGACCAGTAACCAAGCTTATGGGAGCAGAGCCCCCACTGTGCACGAGATGCCGGTACGTGGGAAGTGTGTGTGTGTGTCATGGAACATCTCCAGGAGGAGGCCACCACCCTGGATTTCTCAAAAGGGCAACACATCATGAGGGGGCGGCAGGGAGGGGCCCAAAGTTCCAACATCACAAAGCCGGAGGGGGCACATCAAATCCTTTCCAGACAGGGCAGGGTAGAAATAAGTGAGCGAGCAACTTCAACAATGAAATGTTTTTAAGGATGAAAAAGGTGCGTGTAGACTGGCTTAAGATGTCCCAAAAGACTGGCCTCTTTCACAGGTAGACACCACCACCTCTGGTACCTTAGGTCAGTGAGTTCTGAGGCAAACAAGTGAACAGCTGCTTTCTTTCTGGAATAATACTTGATTGTAATTCACTTGTGACCTTAAGAGGCAGTACTGGCCCAAATCTCAGGTTGCATGCACAAGGTACATGGGTGGATGTGGGGATCTGTGCACCTTTGGGGAATCCCCACCCCCTTTTTGAGATTGACTTCACAGTCTGGAGGTCTAGAACCCCCTTCTAAAGCCCTCTTGATGCCCCTCCTGGGCCCAGGTGGACCAGCACAAGCATCCCCTGGATATCCAGGACAGTAGGGCCACCCATTTGGGGGCCTCCCCCTACGAGGGCAGCGCCTCCCCACGCCCCTGGGCTGGTGGGGTGGGGGCATCAGAGGCGTTTTAAAGCTCTACAAGGGAGTCAAACCTGCAGTCAGGGTTGAAACTCACGGATGGCTCTTACAGAAGAGAACACCAAAGTTCAGAGGGGTCCAGTAACTTGTCTGGTGGCATAGCGGCAGGAGCAGAACCCCGGGCGTCGCGTGGCGCAGGTGGCCCGCAGATTATCCTTCTGTCCACCCAGGGTGAACGGAGGCACTGTCAGCAATTATTCCCGGACATCGGGTATAAACTGGGATGGTCCGGGGCGAACTGGGCCATCCTGCCCACCCCGCCTCTCTGCTTCCTGGGAACAGAGATTCTTGCAAATTCTTACTTTTCTTAGAAATGCCTGGTGGCTGACTGCTCAGGGGTGTTCCCACGCCCCATTAATCCGAGTGTCCCTTTTCACTTCCAGAAAGTATTTTATCCAAATTCGAACAAATTTTCCAGACAACTTGCAGCTACTGGAATGTTCCAGAACAATACTTTCAACGTCTGCATGGAGAAGAGCATTGTGACGGGTCCCGACAACTACATCACCTCCTACGACCGGTTCAACTTCCACCCCAGTTACAACATCAACAAGCCGTCCATCTGTGATTGAGGGGCCTCCTGACGCCCTCAAGGGTGATCTGAAGTGTTCCCCCTACTCTCTCATCATTTGCCCAGTTGTCAACTTCACTGCTTTCCCTGAAAATGTTTTTTCTCTTTAGATTAGAAAAATATGCAGACGGGGCTGTTAATGCCCTATTTGCTCTGTTTTACGTCTAAGATGGAAAAGATGCTAATAGCTGACTTTCCATTAAACACGTTGCCACATCCTGAATTCCCGACTCATCGGTAATCAGGGAGCAGGACCGTGGGCGTCCTGGGCCCTGAGTTGTGGCCTAATGCCAGGAATACCTGGGTAGCCCACCCTGTGTCTTTCCTGGGCGCCGTTTCATATGACAAATTATGGAGTGGGTTTCTGTTATAAAGCGCCCTGGCGGAAATCTGCACCAACTCTGTGAGGCCATGACGGGAGGGTCGGGTGCCCCGTGTGGGGCGAGGACAGGGGCCGTGCGGGGAAGACCAGCAGGAGCGCCCTGTCCCTGACCCACGCTGGCCAGCTTGGAGTCCCTGCGAATGCCCCGCAGCCACCGAGGGGCAGGCCTGGGGGCCAGATCTATGGAGGGGGTCATGTGTATGTGGGACTTCTCTCTTGGTGTTCACTTTCAGTTTTCAGTACAAAGTTAAAAAACCAGCAGGCAGGAAATTACACACTTTTCTCTCTGCAGTTCTTGATCCATGTTTGCTATGATGTAGCGGGTCCTCAATGAGGAGAGTTCTTCTGGGCCGGTATCGGTCTTTCAGACCTAGATCTCCCCCCTTCCTTCCTGAGAGCAGGACGTGTTCATTGTAGGAAGCCCGGAAGCATGGGCTCCTGACGAAGTCATTGTTCCCTCCCCCGGATGATAACTCATTCACAAAAGTTTTAGTCCCATGAAAGTGGGAAGAGATTCAACACTGTGCCTGGTTATTTCTTCATTAGGACCTTCTTATTATTAATACGCGAAAGTAAACGTTTTGGCAACATTCTTAATGTCCAATTTGGGATGGAAATGGTTTCCAGAGAAAATCAAATACTCTTGATAAAAAGATGCGATGCGGAGCCTGAGGCCGGGGTCTGCGGGGTGATTTTCTAAGCTGCGAAACCAGTGGACTCTTCCAGGCATCAGACCGGAAAGTAGCTTGTACAGTCCTTTACAAAAAATACCGAAATACTGAGGACACTTCTGTGTTTAGCTTCTGTGGAAATCAAAACAAGAAAAAGAGGGCCTTTTTAACCAAGTTTCTAAACTCACCGAAAAGAACGAGTTCCTTCCTCGGCGGTGGTGAACAGCAGGCCAGCGACTCCGGGGAAGGACAGAGCCATCGGGCAGAATAACCGTTCGCCGCCCCCCCCCCCGGCAGGAAATGGCGAGTGCTGCACTCGGGACCGGTCCGAGCCAAGTGCACGGGAGGCCCTGTCGATGGGACAAGGCTCCTGCTGCTGGCCGCGGGCTGTGGTGGGGCCGACTGGACTGGGCTCGCTGGCGGCCTCCCAGACGGACTTCTGCATCCTAATCAGTGCGGGGCGCTTTCACGCGCCCTGGCCAATACACTGCGCTCTCTGTCAGTGCTGCTAACGAGGTAAAGCTACGTGTATTCTAAATGGAATCCTCTCCATAGAATAAACGTCTGGGAAGATGGAAAACAGAGGTAACTTTGATAGAACATATATGCCCGTCTTCTCAAAAGCCCAGGAGCATCTCTGGCTCGGGCTCCTGGCATCTGCGTCCTGGGGCCGGGGCCCTGGAGCTGCGGGGTGGCCGCACTCCTGTCTGCCCACTAAGGGTTTTGGAGGATGTTGACATCATCCCCTGGGGTGAGTCCGGGCCCTGCAGCCCCTGGGTTGGAGCCCACCTGGGGTGTCCCCAGGGAGGCGTGGCCGCAGGCATCAGACCCCGCGGTCCTGGCCCTGACTCTGCACACAAGTCTTACAGGAGCTCCGATGATGATGAATGGATCTTTTTGGCATGTTTTCCTCCTGGAATCTTTAGCATGGAGCAGGGAGAAGAGTATGCGAATGGGCGGTCTTATGGAGGGCTGCAGGCCCCTGTCCTGGGCTCGCAGTCAGCCTGCTCCCCCGGGGGCCTGAGGGGTGGGAAGGACTCCCGCCACTCTCTGGCCTGGGTCCTGACATCTCTCCAACTCCTCGCTGGTCAGAACCGTTAACAAAGAGGTGAGCACAGCATCCCCAGACGGCGAGGCCAGGAGAGCCAGTCTTCTCCCCTGAGGAGGCCCGGCTGTGTGAGGCCGATTTTTCCCACCATGAGAGGAAACACTGAGAAATAGGGCTTCAGAAGACCTCACTAATTCGTCACTCAGCATGGCTGTAGGTGGGGTGGAAAGCAGAGACTTCCAACACTGGACACGTGTTTTCACGTACGCCTGTAGACTTGTCTTCAGTAGCTTTTCGCCTCTCAGTTATAGCGACTTAGAATAAAGTTCCAGATAGGAAATTCGTCAACACGGGGGAACATCTCTTCGTCCAGAGCACAGCAGAGCAGAAGCCCCGAAGATCCTGCAAACAACAAACCGTTCCCCGCTCCCGGTCAGCCTCCCTCAGAGGAGACCTGGCTGTGATCTGCAGACGTGGATGGTGGGTCCCTTCAGCAGGCCCTTCAGTTAATTTTGAGGGACGGGGAAATCAAGGTCGCAATGCTTTCATATTTGTATAGGAGCAGGAAAGGGGCTAGCAACTTAAGCGTAGGGCCTGGTTTCCCCACGCAAGTGCGTCTCAGCTTGGGAAAACCTGCTGACAATTCAGACTCGGAGCCTTGTCTGTGGAAGACCCTCCCTCTCTAGATGTGGGTGGTGGGCATCACACACTACCCGCCAGGGCCCTCCGTCCCCTCACACCTCCATTCCACCTGTGCCCGTTCTGTCCAGAGAGACGCAGTGAGTCCCAGGATGACCTACTGAAAATCAGGCCCCTCCCCTTCTTTGCATTAAATGAATGAGCCTATAGCCCCGGACACACCGACCCCTCCTTCCCTGGGAAGTGATTAAGGATTACAAGCCTCTTAAGGATCACAGTTTGACTTGGTAACATGTCATCCCTCCGACTGGCACAGGTGCGTGAACACCTAGAGTCCCATGCAGCGGCTCCCAGGACTCTGCTGTTCACGGCTGCAGTGCCAGGCCCCACTCGCTCACCCCACCGCAGCCCCCCTTCCAGACAGGGTGCAGGGGTGCCTCTGGGCTGGCCCCAGCGTGCGCCAGAGCTGAGCTCGGGTGTGGGTGCAGAAGCAGGAGCGTGTCAGTGGTCCCAGGGACGGGCCAGCACAAGCAGGCTTATGCCCGGCAAGTGTGAACACAAGGCATGTGAACAGCAGTGCCCGCACTGCCCAGTAACCACGACGCATGGGGGTCGGCGTGGCGGGGGTGGCAGGAACCCGGGGGGCAGGAAGGAAGCACGTGCGAAGGGTGCCGGGTCTGGGGGAGACCCAGCAGGGGCGAGGGGTGCTCAGGGCTAAATGCACGTGTGGACCCTCTTGGCATCATCCCACAAAGGCCACTCCAGGGAAGATGAGCTGCGTGAGCTGATTCAGGAACTGTGCTGGATTTATTAGCGTTTTAAAAACCCAGTTCTTATGTACAAAACAGGCTGATTTTTGTTTTCAAGTGTTAAGAGCGCTCTTTAAAAACTAAATAAAATTTAAAGCATGGATGGCACACATTGAACTGTTTTTCCCGGAAGCACCTAAGTGAGTGTAAGAACCAGAAGGGCGCTGGCAAATGCACCTGTGTGGGCGCCCGGCAGGTGGGGCGCGGATACCCGGCAGGTGGGGCGCGGGCGCCCGGCAGGTGGGGCGCAGAGGTACCATGCTGCCAAACCCCAGGAAGTTCACTTGCATGTTCGAGCACCAGCTAAACCCCGCTGCAAGGTCAACCTTGCTCCCAGTCCATCACAGCTAAATTGCAGGGGGGAGTCGTAAAGCCCGGGGTCACCGATGGAAGTTTGCCAGACAGCTGTGCAGCAACTCCGTGGCCGCTGAGTGTCCGCCCCAGGGGACGCTGCACCCCTCCTGTCCCCACAGCAGCCTCTGAGCAGAAGGCACAGGAAGCTGTGCTCTTCTCTACCCGGCAAGGCACCGCGGCCCGGCTCTAACACAGCGCGAGGCCTGGCGCCCTGCCCACGACCACGCACCCCGCAGGGCTCGGCCCCGGTCCTGCCGGGGGGGAGGCAGACCCTCGGAAAGCTGCCAGCATGACCGCTGGGTTGTGAGAGCACCCCTCGATGAGGCCCCGGTCCCTGGAGGGCGCTGGGCCTCGCCCTGGGCTCTAGAGGTGTCTGGGCACCAGGACTGGTCAGGTGGCTCGAGCCTTGTGTGTTCCCACACCCAGATCAAGAAAGGGACGTTTATACACACACCTTGTCTGTTACCCTTCGGAACTGTGACTAAAACTGGAGAACAGTGGCTCCCATAGAAAAAGAGCTTTATTGAGCTACTAGAATCCCGCGGGGGTCGCGCTGGGCTGGGCGTGGAACACCACGGGCTGGGTGTGGACTGGGCGGGCTGCCGAGGCCTCCCGGGGCATTTCCACGTGCAACAGGGGTCGGCCAGTCTGTGTGCTTGCTGGCCTTTGTGCTTTGAGATGTCTTGCAAGTGTAGCGTCCAGAAGCCTCGCTCTGGCCTCGCGGGCCTGGGGGCCCCAATGTCACAGGTGCTGACCGGCAGCTTCCCAGCGGAGACCTCTGCGGGCGCCTTTGTGATTCTCGGGGCGGGTCGGTGGCCACTGCCACCTTCCCAGCAGCAATCGCCCCAAACTATCAGAGCTGGGGTCACATGTCTGCTCGTCTAACACTCACCCGGACGCCGTGGAAAGCTGCCTTTAGGCAGGCCCTACAAAACCGAACAACTGTATTTTCCAAAAATATTTTTTACAGCACTTTAAATAATTTACAAAAAAGCTACAAAAATCATATTTTCCAGGACACATTCGTTAAATAACACCATGGCTCCCAGTGGACGTAGTATGTACAGGGCGGTGCAGAGTGGCCTCCGGTTTCTGTCCCGGGGTGGTGAGCGTCACGCGCACACACGGATACACGCGTGTCTGTCTGCTTCCCATGAAGACGGAGCCAGCGAGCGTCCTCACGGCTGGAGGGCTTTGCCCGTGGCCCCCGGGCCACCGCCCTCCTCCACGGAGGTGTCACTGAGCTCACTGGACTCACTGCCCAAGGCGTCCTGGGCCTCGTCGCCTCCACTGATGGCCCTCCGCCTGTACCTCAGGTCTAGAACGTCCTCCTCAGAGCCTGAGTTCCTCCTGGCGTGCAGAGTGCAAGCCGCCTGGGACTTCCGGCCAGGCCAGTGTCCCCCCTCCTTCTTCGCGAGCAGGTGCGAGCTTCCAAACACGGGACTGTGGCCGGCCGGGGTCTCTCTGAAGGCCGAGAAGGATGGGCCCTGCAGGGGCAGACTCAGGGGCGGGCTGAAGACACTGGCCTGCTTGCCCCCCCAGGAGGCACTCTTTCCAAAGTGGAATAGCTGTGTGGAGAGCAGCGAGGAGAAGCCTGTGAAGGGCAGGCCTTTCTTGGGGTCCTGGCCCTCCGGCCCCTGGTCTCTCTGGCCCCCGAGGCTCCCTCTCCACACAGCCTCCCTGCCTTCCGAGCTCAGCGCCCACGTGCTCTGCAGCCGACTCTGGTGGGCAAAGTCGGCCCACGGGAGGGCAAGGCCAGCCTGGGGGCTCCCCAGCCCGTCTGCTCCCGGCTTCCGAGTCCGCGGGCTCTGGCCCCGTGTGGTCACAGCAAAGCCCACGCTGGCGCTTTCTGCCCAGGTGCCCGCTTGAGCTCGAGAGGCCAGCGAGCCGACAGCATGTTCCCTGGCACGCTCGGTCCCTCTCGGGCTCTGATCCTTGTGAGTGCAAACCAGTCGCCGGCCAGCAGCCGGCCCTTTGGCATACAGGGCCCCCGCCACGCTGGTGCGGCTGGCCCTGGCTGCAGGGAGGCAGGCCTGCTCTGCGCGGGGGCCGCTCCTCCCGCCCGGAAGGCAGGCTCTCCCCGCGTCCCCCAGGCCTCCGGCCGGCTGAGGCCCGCCCCTGCCCCGCTGGCTCCGCGTACACACACCGGGGTGAAGGGCCAGGGCGGGTGCTGGCCCCTTCCGGCACGGCAGCTCCGGCCTGGGCACGCTCCCCGTCCCCGGGGTGGCTGGGCCCCCTCCTGGGGCTTCTGAGCTGCTCCCGGACTCCTTGGCCTTTTCGGCCAGGAACTTCCTGATCTCCAGCTCGATGCTGTCATCACTGTCCACGGAGCTGCTGTCCTCGGGCGGAGGCTGGGAGCTGGGGGCTGCACCTTGAAGTTCACAGGCGTCGGCTTCACGGCAGAACGGATTCCCTTCGGAGGCTTTTCTCCTGAGCTGGGGGGTGGGGGGCGCATCCCTGGGGCTGGCGCCATCGGTCCTGGTTCTCTCTGTGTCTCTGCAGGAGACGTTCAAAGGCTTTTTCGCCAGGTTCTCCCTGCTGTCCTTTCTGGGCTTTGAGAGGCAGCTTTTCAACAGATGGGGGCTTCTGTCCTTCCAGTCTTTCCGGAAGCTGCCTAGTTTATCCAAGAACTGGGGCTCAGTGGTGCTGAACCTGACCTTCCTCTTGCACGCGGCCCTGGGGTCCTTCCACCTCTTCTTGAGCCTCCGCCTGGACCGCAGCAGGTCCTTGATGGCAGTGTCCAAGTCCTCGTCGCTGTCCAGGGAGCTGCTCTTGTCCTCAGAGCTCCCCCGCTCACCGGCGCTTCTGGCTGGGGCTGCCTTCCCATGGCCGGGCCACACGCTGCCTCTGGTGTCAGGGCCACCGTGCTGGTCACCCAGCTCAAGCGGCCTGCAGGGGAGAGGCTGGCCCCTGGTCTGGCTTTCCGCCCTGGGGGCCTGGCCAGGCTGTGTGCTCACGGGGCTGTGGTCGGCATCCCGGGCGCCCTCCTGCGCCGTCTCTCTAGCTTTCTTAGGTGTGGATGGTGGCACAGCGTGGCTGCCTCCTTTGCGTTTCCTTTTGCAGCTCAGCGACAGGCCCAGCGTTTTAGAGCCGGGGACCCTAGGGCCAGGTGGCGGCACTGGGCTCAGTGTGGTCTGCGGGCAGCTCTCCGTTCGGGCCAGCCAAGCCCCCGACTGAGCCTTCAGAGCCAGGAATGTCCGGATTTCCTGCTCTATGCTGTCATTGCTGTCCACAGAGCTGCTGTCCCCGTCGCAGCAGGAAGGCACGGTTAGGGGGCAGGAGAGCGGGCTGGCAGGCGGGGGTCTCTCACTGTCCCCCGCGGGGGCCGGCAGGATGGTTTTAGAAATGTCCAAGATTGCTTCGGCGCACATGAGCTCAGCAGACGTGTCTGCCCGGCACGGCGGCCGATCCACAAGCTCGTTTTCGGCAGCTCTGGGATCTCTGGGTGGCTTGGAGGGGTGGTCAGGGCCACCCGGGCTGAGGTCCACAGCCTTCGGGGCCACCTGCTTCTTCCTGCCTGGTGTCTTCCTATGGGTTTCGGGCAAAGCACCTTTCGTGGAGTGGCCTGCGCTGTGTGCCGGAGGGTCGGGCCCCTTCCCCTCCCCGAGTGGCGTTCTCTGCGGCGGGTCTCTGCCCGCCTCCTTCCTCTTCTCCAGCTGATACAGCTGGATGGCCTCCTCAATGCCATCGTCACTGCTGGAGCCGGACACCTTGCACACCAGGGCTGTGCTCTTGGCTCGCTTCGTCCTCCGCCCGGCGCTCCTCCTGACCGCACCTTTATTCTGGGCTGCTTCTGCAGGACGGCCAGCAGCAGTGGCTGGCTTCGCGCCGTCCGCACTCTCCGGCTCAGCAGTGGCCTTGGACCTGAGGCCACGGGGCCGTGTGCTCACCTTCGCTAGCCTGGGAGGTTTCCGGAAGAGAAAGTCCTTGCAGGGTCCCATCACTTCCTGCCGATGTGCCTTGGCCATTGGCTCTTTGCTGGATCTAAATGCTGATCTGGCTGCATTATCGCTGGGGTCTGGTTTCGTGTTCACGGAAACATCACATCTTGGGGTCTCCTGTTGTCTTTTCTCGTTCAGAAACTGTTCGATCTCCGCCTGGATGCTCTGCTCGAAGGAGTCGTCACTGCTAACGCTAACCGGGGAGGCGGAGCCCCGGTCCTGGCCCGCTCCCACGTGGCTGCCAGGGGCGCCTCCTGAGCTGGGTGCAAACTTCGGGGGACACGGGGCAGTTGGGGCACTACTCAGAGGAACTTCTGGTTTGGACCGCCTGCCCCCATCTGTGGCCCCAGGTGGCTGGGCGGCCCCGCTCTTGGCCTTTAGGTACTCCTGGATCGCTTCCTCAATGTCCCGGTCCACCGAGTCGTCACTGTCCGAATCCAGCACCAAGGGGCCAAAGTCTGCAGCCTCCTCCTCCCTCGAGGGAACAAAATCAGCACCGAGACCACAGGCAGCAAACGCAGGGGTGGCGGCCGGCCTTGTGTCCCGGCCCTTCTCTGCCCTCTGGCTTCTCTGCAGGGCAAGCTCATCGCTCATGCCCAGAGCAGCCTCGTCCCTCTGGAGCGTGCTGATGACCATCTGCACTTTGGCACTCACCGAAGCTCTCGAGACGCCCTCTTTCGGCTCCGAGAAGCACCCGGGAAACCTAAATCCCCCCGGTGTGCCAAAGGCCTCCCATTTTGACTGGAGAGCAACCACAGGAGGGGCGTTCATGAGAAACATTCTAGCAGACGGGGAGGGACGTGCAGAGAGGCGGTTCTTTATCTTTCTGCCCCTTTCACATCCTGAGAGGAAAGAGAGGACGTTGGTCCGACGCCACTCTGTTGGTACACGCGGCCGCGGAGAAACAGCCCGCCGGGCCAGAGTCCAGAGGGCCGGGTCAGAGGCTGAGGCCCGGCGAGCCGGGGGCGCCGGGCAGGTCACTCATGCCTCCTAGGCCTCGGCATGCTCAGCTGCAGGGGAGGCGGGCTGTGGAGACCGAGTTAGGAACCGCTCTGAGCCATGGGCACCGCGCTCATGCAGAAGCACGTGCCGGCGTCCCTCCCCGTCCTGCGCTCCTACTCGGGCCTTCCATCTTCTCTGCAAGAGAAGCGGGATTTTATAGCAAAGGCTGTCAAGAGGTGCCAAGGAGATCAAGTCCGCACGTGCTTCTTCGCGGGTTAAAGAGAATGACTATGTGAATCTAAGCCTAGTGAGACTTCGCGGGTCATTGCATTCTTGATGCGAAAAACAAGCTCCTGAAATAAAAAGTGACGTGAGGTGAGCAGTTAAAAAACGATTTCCCCAAACATCCCAAAAGAGTCCCTTATACTAAAGCTTTTTTATTTAGAAATGTCAAACGCGTATCTGTCAGGTAGTCTTATGGGCTCGGATCGCTCTGGCTAGCTAATCAGCAGAGAAGCTGCCCCAAACACTGTCCTGCGCCCTTTTCCATCCTTGTCGTTACTCTGGCCCTGGCATCTCAGACCAAAGGTGGCTGCACCAGCAGATCTGTTGGGCCGGTCTTGTGAACACTTGGAAGGCCTGCTCACACACAGCCTCTCCACTAAAGGTCAGGGACCACCACTGCAGAGGGGAACATGGTGTACTCGGTGAAGAGTCACTTAGAAAATATGACACGTCACATAACTATTCATCCCTAACCAGTTTTTCCCATCTCCCCTGACCATCCGCACCCCCTCCCAAAAATTGGAATGCAGAGCAATTGAGATGCAAGAGAACAGCTCTGCAGCATTTATATGAACAGGGAAACGGATTTCCACCCCATAATAGTACCACACGAGGCTGTCACCACCCTTGCAACGTCAGTGGGTAGACTGGAACTGGCCTATCTGCTTTGCTTTCAACATGGATCTTCCTCTACCAGGAGCTTCTGTCCCGACAAGCATATCATCTTGTGTTTACACACCACAGTCCTTTCCAAGAAAGCGTGGCCGGCCACCTAGGTGCAGACATGCCCAAGCAGGTGCAACCAGCAATTAACCAGAGGGCACCACAAATTCAGAAGCAAGCCGTTCGCTATTATGGATTTGTGCCCAAAGAGTGAAACTGTACTGTAAAAGCATTTATTGTAATTCCTTGAAATTCTCAAGGCCAGTTTCAGTGGGACGACACAGCAGGCAACGTTTGAGAAGCATTTCGGGGATTATGTCTTCATCCCCCCTGGGCATCCTCTGCTCACTTCTGAAAAAGACTTTTGACTGCCAGGGTAAAAAAAATCAGAAACATCTAGTTCAGTGGTTGAAGCTTCAGCTAGTAAAGATATATATATATATATATATTTTTTTTTTTGGAAGAAAGAGCATGAATTTAAGGGCTCGAAATTCAAGTTTGGAAAAAGTTAATCCTCAGACCAAAGACAGTTAATTGCAGTGAATTCACAACTGTCCTGGGTCACAGCTCGGATGCTGGAGGGAGCCTGTTGAGCTACCTGCCAGTTCTCAGACCCTGGTATCTCACCGTGGCCACAGCCTCTCCCAGAACATCACCCTGTGGGGAGGTTCCCCAGTCACAGAGCAGTGGGGATGGCAAGGGTTGGGAGAGGGCCTCTGCACTGCCCGGGGCCTGGGTCCACCTTGCTGTGCTCGTTATTCAAGCTGCCCTGGCAGAATGACAGAGATCCTGAGATGTTCACATCGGCCTTGGACTGCGAAGTCTAAACCAAGAATGTTAACTCCTTAAGCCGCAATAATACAATTTTAAAAAACGGGCCCGGGGATGAACCCAAAGGCGCTGGGCTGCCGTAAGTAAGTTCTACACTAGGTAGCAGAGTTGTGTGTGTGCGGGGGGCTTAGTCTGGTCTCTACTAACCACGTTCCCTGCGTTCTACCGGGACTCCCAGTGAGCGGTGTTCTGAACTGTCAGATCACCTCCTGCCAGACTGAGGTTAAAAATTCAGAGGGAACCTCCAGCGACAGCTCGTGGCTTTAAAACAGTCAAGTACCTAAGATGAATCACTCTGAAAAACTCCCCAGAACTCTACTTGGAGAGAAGTGTGAGCTGCAGCGGGGCTCCCCCGGCTTTGTCAAGCGGGGGCCCTGTATCCCCAGAGCCCCGAGCCAGGTATGGAGGGTGGCTGTGGGGGGCACCAAGCCCTGCACCCCAAAGCCACGTGGTGCCAACACTGAAAAAGCCACGAGGGCACCCGGACATCTTCTTAGTCTGACACCACACCCCGGGGAGGGCCGAACCTTGCTTATGTTTATCACCTGCACAGTCTGGATCCCTGCACCAAATGCCCCCAAACACATCTCTCGGCTCACCAAGAAGCGGTTCAGCTCCATTCTTCCCTCTCAGGTGGCAGCTTCCCCGCTGGGCGAGGGACATGAGGGTCAGGGTACCAGGCCCACAAGGAGGGCCGGGGAGCCCGAAGTGGGCGTGGGCCTGCCGAGAGGTGAGGCTCTACGGGTCGCCACGACCTCTCCCCGGGCGAAGCTGCCAGGCCTCTGCCTGTGCCTGGGGGCGCGGGGGGCGAGACCCTCCCTGCCGGCCCGGCCCCTCTCACCCCGGCCCCGGGGCGCCCGGCCAGGTGAGCGCGAGCACCTCCCGCGGGGCGGGGCCGGCCTCCGCCCGGGTCTGCGCCGGGGATGCGCGGGGACCCGGGCGCCGGGGGCCGCGGGGGCCGGCCGGGGCCCGAGACCCTCCCGGAAGCCGCGGCCGGGCGCGGGGCGGAGCCGCCTTGCCGCCGGAGGGCCGGGCCCGCGGCCGCGCTCGGGGCGGGGAGCCGGGCCAGGCCGGAAGCGCCGGCCGCCGGGCCTCACCTGCGCGCACCTGGGCCCGCCCGCCCCGCGCCGCCGGCTCCGAGGGACTCGGGGCCGCCTCGGGGGCGCGACCCCCGCCCGGGCCAGGCGGCGGCCCGGCGCGCCCGCCCCCCGGCCCGGCCGCGCTCGCCCCGCCCCGGCCCGCCGCCGCCCCCGGCCCGCCGTCCGCGCGCGCGCCCCGGGGAGGGAAGGGAGGGCGTAGTGGGGAGGGGAGGGGAGGGGAGGGCCGGGGAGGCGGCGGGCCCGCGCAGGGCCGGGGGGCGGGGCGGGCGGGCGCGGGCGGCGGCGGCGCCCCCTCCCCGGACCTACCGGCGGCCGCGCTCCGGAAGCCGTGCCCGGTGGCTGGGCATCATGGGAATGGCACGGCCGAGTTCCGGGGGAGGCGCGCGGCCCGCCGGACCCCCGCCCGCAAGCGCGCGCCCACCTGCCGGCCGGCTGCGGGGCGCCCCCGCCCTCGCCCCCCGCCCGGCGTCCGGCCCCGCGCGCCCCGCAGCTCCGCGCGCTCCGCAGCCCCCCCTCCCCGCGTCCCGCCCCGGGCGCCCAGGCTCCCTCCGGGCCGGGGCGCCCCCGCGCCGGGGAGTTCGGGGTGGCTGACGTGTGACCCCCGCCCGCCCTGCCGGAGGCGGGCCTGGCGCTGGGGGCCGCCCCGTCCCGGGGGTGCCGGCGCGGCGCGGGGAGCGCGCGCCCAGTGAGTGCTGGAAGGTGGGGAGCCGGAGGGGCGGTCCGTCCTGACGTTGGTGCTGGGATGACCGGCTGCAGTGTTACTAGAAGTTCCTCCATGGGTGTCCACTGTGGGCCTGGCACCGAGCCCGAGTGTGCACTGAGCTCCAAGTTGAGCCTGCCCTCTGGCCCTGGAAGCCGCCACACCTCGGCCCCCCAAGCCCAAGTCCCCCAGGCTGCCTGCTCCAGGGCCGCTTTCTCTCCAGGAAAGCTGCCCAGGCCGCCAGCCGTGTGTGCCTTTAGCTGTGGCCCTTGCTTCTCAGTCTGCCCTTGCTCCCTCACCCCAGACTAAGAAATCAGGAACCCGAGGAGGCTGAGGATAGGCCAGTAACCCTCCCAGGGAAGCCGGGCAGGCAGGAGTCAACAAGGCAAGCATGGCTCAGTCACTCAGGAACCGGTCTCTGAGCACCTGGGAGTGCGGGCCCCGGGCCTGGCCTGCAGGGCTGGGGTTCTGTGCTTGGGGGGGCTGCATGGCTGGCCTTGTGCGCAGACCTGCAGCCTGGTTCTAACAGGAGCAGATGCATGCTAAAGGGACATCCCTGGTGGCCTGTTTGCGAAGGGGAGGGGAGCTGGTCTTCTGAACCACCCCTCAGGTAAGTCAGGTTCTGTTTCTGCTCTCAGGCCACCGGACCTTATGTCTCAGACACCCCTGCTCACAGCCTGTGTGCTGCAGGTGCTCCTCGGGGTCCCAGGGCGGGTGCGCTCAGAGCCTGGCTGGTGACAGAGGCAGATGGAAAGAAGACCCAGTGACCGTCGGTCTGTATGTCCCCGTTGGCCTCCTTGGCCTCCACCCAGATGCCTCTGGGGGAGCTGGGGTTCCTTTCCTGTCTAGTAAGTTCCAGAGGTTTGACAGGATGAAAGCCAGAGGCTTTTTGTCCCAGGGAATAAGAAGGGGGGCATTTCTGAATTTGCCAGTCTGGGGAATTTGGGGGCCAAGCGTCAAGAAACCCATTAAATCACTGTTGTGATGCTTCCGTGAGTTGCTTTAATAAACCATATATTTTCGGGGCGCCTGGGTGGCTCAGTCGTTAAGCATCTGCCTTCGGCTCAGGTCATGATCCCGGGGTCCTGGGATCAAGCCCCGCATCGGGCTCCTGCTCAGTGGGACGCCTGCTTCTCCCTCTCCCACTCCCCCTGCTTGTGTTCCCTCTCTCGCTGTGTCTCTGTCAAATAAATAAATAAGATCTTAAAAAAAAAAATAAACCATATATTTTCATTGTGAGAGTAATACTCGTTCATTACAAAGAGTTTGAGAAAAGGTATCTAATTAATAACCTAACTCCGCAGAGATATGGACTGTAAGTATTTTGGCATGCTTCGTGACAGTTTTTAAACAGTACTGTGATGAACATCTTTGATGATATGGTAGTCCTGCCCCCTGCCCCTTATCCACAGGGGATACGTTCCCAGACCACCAGTGGCCACCTGAAACCACGGATAGTGCCGATCCCTCCACGGACTACGTTCTCTCCTACACGTACGTACCTGTGGTTAAGCTCAGCTTGTAAACTAGGCACAGGAAGGGAGTAACAACATGGCTAATAAGAAAGCAGAACGACAGTAAGAGTACGCCATGGGAAAGTTACGTGGCCGTGGTCTCGCTCTCCGAATGTCACGTGGCCCTGTGCTCACCCTTCCTGGATGCGGTTAGAGGATGAGATGCCCACGTGGCGGGAGGATGCAGATGAGGGGCACAGGGGTGTGGTGCAGCGGGAGGCAGCTGCAGACCTGAGCCTCCGTCTGAAGGAGGGTCATCTGCTTCTGGACCGTGGCCAGCGTGGGAACTGAGGTGAGGGGCTGCTGTGTGTCCTTGGAAGTGGCCTGAGTATGTCCTCGAGGTAGATTCCCGGAACAGACACTGTGGGGCCAAAGACTACCACGTATTTTGCCAAGGTGCCCTCCAGAGGCGCCGACTGATGCCATGTCCCCCCGCCGTGTCCCTGCAACCCCTTGTCTCCCGCTGGCCACACTGCTCATTCCGTTTGGTCTTGGGGGTCTCGGAGAACAGGCTTTTTGTTGCTTTGATTTTCATGCCTTTGACTGCTGGTGATGTAGAGCATCTTTTGATTTTGCTGTTGGCCATTTGGAAGATTGCCCGTACGTGTTCCTCTGCATGTTTTGTTTTCCTCTTGGGCTATGTGTCTTTTTCTTACTCTAGAGCTCTGTCCATTAAGGGCTTTAGCCCATCTCTCCCGTGTACTTGTGTGCATCACATCGATGTTTCAGTTCATCTTTTTAACTTTGGAATTCACCTTTTGTTTGTGATGCACTGATGTTCAATGTGTGCGTAGCCAAATCTATCAGGTTTCCTGATATGGGTTCTGGCTTTGGGATGAGACCTAGGGTAGCTTTCACCATACCAAGTTTTCATAAGTGTTCACCAGTTGATGGCTAAATTTCAAAATCAGAGAGCTGTGTAAGACACGAGGGGGACGGGAGTTCATCTGAGGAAATCAGAAGCCAAATGTGCAGTGGGGAAGAAACAGTCTCTTCAAAGGGAGAGCACTTTCTCCACTTCTGTCTGAAGGCATGACCTTCAAATACATATGGACCACCCCACGCATGCATGCACCCACACACACATGCACGTACCCACACCCCACATACACGCACCCACATGTGTTTTTAACTTTTGGAAGCTTTACCTCTTGCACATTGTAGGGTCTTGAAGGGAAGAATGAGAAGAGGCGTCTGTTTTTTATCAAAACTCTCCTGTTGTTTCGCCTGGGTGGCTCAGTCAGTTAAATGACTGACTCTTGGTTTCAGCTCAGGTCATGATGTCAGGGTGGGATTGAGCCGCATGTCAGGTTCTACACGCAGCGTGGAGTTTGCTTGAGATTCTCTTTTCCTCTCCCTCTGCCCCTCCTCCCCTTGCTTGCACTCTCTAAAACAAATAAATAATTCTTTAAAAACAAACAGACAAAAAACCTCTCTAGTCCTAAGAGGTGTTGGCTTTGGTGTTGGGAACTCGGGTTTCCCCTCTAAATGGGCTCCTGACTGCAGGTTTGGGTCCCGCAGAGCCCACAGGCTGTCTCCCCACTGTTCTTGCAATAGTGGGGTCCCTTTCCTCCCCCCAAGGGACCTCTGTTCCGCCCAGGCCCAGTGCTTCCAGGATAGTCCGTGGCTGTGCTTTCCTCTGGGTGGGCCACTGTGGGAACAGGGATAGCAGTGGTGGGGTATCTGGTCAGGTTCTGGGGCCAACCACTGCTCCCCTCTGGTTTTCCATTTGTCCTTCTGTCACGGGAACGGAGGATCCCAATGGAACTTCCTGTTACTCTCCATACACCTCCAGATGTATGGGATGGCCAGGCCCCGGGGACCAGAGTCCATGCTGGTAGAGATGCCAGGGCCTTATATTCAGATCTGTTTCCCTTCACAGAGTTAATGATGCTCTCATAAACTCAAATGAAAGAAGGCACCCCCAACTCCAGGAAGTTTGACAGTCCCCGGAGGTCCTGGGGGGCGGCACAGCCCCCCCGTGATGCTTCATCCCTGCCTCCGCGAAATGTGAAATGCACTGGCCCCACTTTGAGGAGCTGGCCTGAGGTCACGCTCACACAGCTCATACAGGGGCATCTCTACCCAGAGTGCTCTTGGCTCATCAATGCGAAGGACCCTCAAGGACCACCAGCAGGGCCCGTGACGTAAGTGTGGCGCACGCCTCGCTGGCAAAGAATGAGGTCTGCCCTTGTGCTCCGGGGGGCAGGGGGGAGCAGGTGGAGGTGAAGCCTTCCGCAGGTTGTGGCAGGAGGCTGGACAGACTCCCATTCTCAGGCTGTGGGGAGCGGCCCGCGGAGGGGGCAGCGCCCAGTTGTTGTACTGTTCCTGCTGACTTCTCTCACGCTCTTCTCATTCTGAAGTCATGGGTGTTTTTGCTTTCATACACACAGAACTTAGGCGAGGTATTTGATGCGCACGGATGAGTGCTTCTGTGCGCAGGGGACCACCGTGGTATGCGTGCCCCTCCCCGAGCCAGGGACGGGGGCTCCGCCCGCTCCGGCCCATCTTTGGAAATTCTCTTTCTCCCAAACAACTGTAAAAATCTGTCACCTCAGGAATGGCTCTTAATGACTTCGTTCCATTTTATTTCTTGAGTGTCAGGTTCTTAGAATCATCCTGGCATGAATTTTCCCCAGTTTATCACTTACCACTTCAGGGGCCAACGTGATGCTAAGATTGCCTATTTACAAGGTGGTGTCCAACACGAGAGCGCAACGGAAGCCTCCTGAGATGACACTGTTCCGAGGATCCCGTGCGTCCAAAGTGGGAAACGAGGACGTGGCACCTCACATTTATTCAGGAGGGAGCAGGGTATTTTCCAATTCAAGATCTGAGGGTAAAATGATTTTCTCACTCTGATTCTTGGCAGAAGATGGGGTGGGTGAAACCCCTTAGCAGGCGGTGTTGGCAAGTTTGCTCCTATCTTGGGGGCGGCGCTGGGGGGCACAGGGCTGGGATGGGGGGCCCTTGCCAGGTGGGAAAAACGTGCTGAGAAAAGGCAAAATGGACAAAGACTATAGCAGCCTTCAGACACCCCTGACCCGCGGAGCTCCGGGACCGGAGCAGCCCCTCTGCACAAGGAGAAGTGTGTGCAGGGGCTCAGTGTGGGGCCCCAAGATGCAGGGCTGGTTGGGGGGCTGTGCTGTGGACACAACAGAGATCGGCTCAGGGGAGGCGAGTGGCCCGGCTTTCGCACCCCTGCCCAGGGGCCACGGCGGCAGGTGGGCTGTCCCCGCTCAGCGTCCCTGCTCAGCCCCGCAAGGGGCTGGTCCACGCGCTCAGTCTTCCTTAGACATTTTCTCCAAACCACGCTCAGTGGAAGAGGCTGCTGAAAATGGGTCAAGAAATTATAAGATTTACGTAGATCTAGCTGAGATATATAAACCTGAAATGGAATTTTAACAGTCCAGATTCACATGACAGCAAACGTGATGCGAGAAACAAATTCTGGCGAAACTTGGCCCGGGGCCGGGGGGG